>NC_134354.1:596239771-596590613 GCF_048569485.1 Anomaloglossus baeobatrachus | reverse complement strand
CTATATGGCTATGCCCTGTGACATTTCACAACCAGAACATTTTTCCACAGTCCACAGTATGACCTATAACCATTAATTTATACATACATATTATTAAGTCCCTTATCTCAATTAGTCGTCACTTTATGTTATTCAGAGGCTTCTCATCAATATACAACAACTTACTTCCTGCCTACTTTATCTAGGCATTAGTATGAAACCACTTATGAACACATATCTTTAGACCAGTGTATTGCCCATCAAAGATGTAAAGATGGCCAAAGCAAAACACAAAACACAGCAACACAGCAAATGTAATTATACAGAGACTGTCCCAATTCCGTACTATGCAATCTATGCAATCAGTTAATGGACAGACAATAGATTATCTTATTACTCTATTTTTCAACTCTCATTCAGACATGCATGAGAAAAAAACAATACTCACTGGTGATGCCAGAGTTCTTGAACCGTGTGTACAGCCTTACCCAGAATATTCGGGAAATCAGAGAGAGTGAAATAAAGTGTAAGAATAAAGCTTCTCACCTTGCTGCAGCTGAAATTTTACTGTCTCAAGAGTCCCCAAAACTTCTTCCGAATAGGCTGGTTGGCCACGGCCCCACATTGGGCACCATAAACTGTTGTAGCTGTTCTGTTTCAAAAGTCAGTTTATTGGATCACCAGTGAGGTCCTCTGAATTAGGCCTCTTCAGGCCTAATCAAGATCGAGCGCTCGGAGAAAAGACCTGCATTCATGTAAGCATGATCAGTTTTCCGTTTATTCAGCCAAGGTACAGTTTATTTATACCATTTACAGATCAATGTGATATTGCAAAAAAGGCTTCTAGCTGGACTTTACAAGTTGATCATATGACCTTTAAGTTTTAGCAAAACAAAAATGTAGAGTCATGCATATGAGATAAGAAGAACATTTAGCAGACAATAATAATCCTTGAGCTTCTTTCTTATTCCGAAGACTCCATAATGACTATGAACTAACACCAGATATACTTACTAATGGAACAATAAAATATTTGATTATGAAGAAATAGAGAAACTATTAACCCTTCTATATCAGGTGATAAGCGGTGGAAGGAAATACACCACAGTATAATGAACATTACAATTGACTTTAATTCTGGCTGCTGTCATCTGGGGAACATATAACCCTTGTCCTGGGGAAGAGTTGCCCACCCTCTGGCCACGCAACAGCCTCTGCATGCACCGCAATCAGTGGGACATCCTCTTCCCTATCCCTTACCATATGCCTTGCGCATTTTAAATTATGAACACAACCAAGAGCAGTACTATTACAGAGTAGCATATATTTTTTACACAATAGCAGTAGCAGGATTTTTAAAGCCAGTATCAAGCCTCTAATACACTATCTCTACTCCAGAATCTCACCTACCACCAATTGCAGACTAAGAGTGGTATACTTAGAGAATAGAATGCATTTCTATTAGCCCTGACAAGGACTGTTGATTCTACATGGCAGCACCAAGGATTGTAATGGAATGATCCCTGCCTAATTGTCTCTAATACACTACCCCTATTCAGTTGCTCTACTTACACCAATTCCAGACTAAGAGTGGTATTATTAGAGAATAAAATGTATTTAAATTAGCCCTGAAAAGGACTTGGTAGTATTTGGCAGTAACAAGGAAAGTAATGAAATTAACCTTGATTAAATGCCTCTGCTATTCTATCCCTACTGAGAAGCTGATGCTACACCAATTGCAGACTAAGAGTGGCATTATTGGAAAATAGAATGTATTTAAATTAGCCCTGAAAATAACTATTGCTTGTACGTGGCAGCACCAAGGACTATAATGCAATGAACCCTGCATAAATGCCTTTTATACACGATCCCTACTCCAGAGCTCACCCAACACTAATTGCAGACTAATAGTGGGATTATTACAGATTAGAATATATTTTTTTTATGTAGCAGCAGTAAGGTCTGTAAGGCTAAAATATCTGCCTACATAACTCTAATACACAAACCCTACTCCATAAGCTCACCATACACAAATTTCAGACTGAGTGGTATTATTAGAGAATAGAATATTCGCTGGAGGTCCGTTGATTACGCCGGACATGGAGGGTTTGTCGGGGTTAATAAATTGGTGATGAGGGACTTTGTTAGTGTTTTTTATTTCTAATAAAGGATTTTTCGTGTGTGTGTGTTTGTTAACTGTAAATTACAGATTAATCATGGAAGGAATCTCGGGGAGACACCTGACATGATTAATCTAGGATTTAGTGGCAGCTATGGGCTGCCATTAACTCCTTATTACCCCGATTTTCCAACGCACTAGGGTAAATCGGGAAGAGCCGGGTACAGTCCCAGAACTGTCGCATATAATGTATGCGGCAATTCTGGGCTTCTGCTGACTGATATTGTTAGGCTGGGGGGCTCCCCATAACGTGGAACTCCCCATCCTGAGAATACCAGCCTTCAGCCGTATGGCTTTATCTGGCTGGTATTAAAATTGGGGGGACCGCACACGATTTTTTTAATTATTTAATTATTTACTTCACTGCACAGTATACACACACACACCGGCTGCTGTGTTTGGGTGCAGTGAGACACCTGTCACTCAGCGTGGGGGCGTCTCTCACTGCAACCAATCATAGGCGCCGAAAAGCAGGAAAGCAGGGAATACGAGATTGTCTAATGAGCGGCCGGCTTTTTCAAAAGAGGAAAAGCTGCTGGAGTTTAGTGAACAGCTGTGCAGCGCCGCGGCAGTGATCGGGGAACGGTAAGTAAGAGAGAGGGGGGAGAATGACCGACAGACTGTGAGAGGGGGACAGACAAGACAGAGAGAGACCGACAGAGCGAGACCGACCGACGGGAGATAGAATGAAAAAAAAAAATGACCGACATCGCTAGTAAAAAGCACAAAACGTGTGTTTTGGACATTGGAGTGCCACACAATGTTTTACGTAAAATCTTTCATGTATTAATCTCAAAAAGTAACATACACCAACTCTATCTCACTATTGGGTATGTGCCCTTAACATTTCCGCCATGAAAATTCATTTTGGTGTCATTTTGGAAGGTTTTCTGGTGAGTCCGTAAAAATGGCGTAAAACTCGGACAAAATTGTTCACAGCTGTGACTTTTGAGTGATAAATGCTTCAAGGGGTCTTCCCCATGCTGTTGCCATGTCATTTGAGCACTCTTTTGAGACTTTTGTGACATTTTTAGGGTTTCTACATGCTGCCGGGGGTCATTTCATAAAAATACTCGGGTCTCCCATAGGATAACATTGGGCTCAGTGCTCGGGCCGAGTACACGAGTATCTTGGGATGCTCGGCCCGAGCCTCGAGCACCCGAGCTTTTTAGTACTCGCTCATCACTAATGGTTTACTGTTGCATCAGAAGCTACTGTGATACCTATAAATAGATATCAAAAAGAGAAAAAAAAATTTCTTAAATCCAGCTCACCAGTATGTATGAAGTCCAAAGATGGTGCAAGGAAGATGAATCACGGCCATGACACTAGGGTATACGAAAAAGGAAATCCAGCACGACATCCAATGGATAAAAATCTTCTATTTGCTTTATTAATCCATGTTAAAAGGTGAAGCTAAAATACAGACAAGGGACGCGTTTCGGAATATACTTCCTTATTCACAATCCTATACAGACTGACATGAAACAGTTCCTTATAAAGGCAAGGTAGAATGGATCAGGAAATGACATCATATGTTAATGAACCACAGAAAAAAAAAAAAAAAAGGGGGCTGACAATTCAATACAAATATAATAGATCATTTTTCAAATTCATACCCATTGGATATCTTGTGTGCATATAATAAATCCATTTGGCCTCTCTATAACGTAATAATTTCTTTATATCACCACCCCTTTTGGGAAGATTAACTCTTTCAATAGCATTCACTTTCAAACTACTACAACTCCCATGATGTTCCTTCAAAAAATGTTGAGAGGCCCCTGACAGGCTCCTGGTTGTACTATTTGCGGCATCATGTATATGCTCTGATACACGGCGTCTCATAGTTCTTAAAGTGCTTCCAACATATTGTTTTTTACATGTGTCGCATGACAAAAGATATATAACATTAGACATTCCACAATTTATTAATGAATTTATATTGTATTTTTTTTCAGTTGTGCAAATATATACATAATACAAAAAGTTTTGCATTTTTTACAACTGGAAGCACTTTAAGAACTATGAGATGCCGTGTATCAGAGCATATATATGATGCCGCAAATAGTACAACCAGGAGCCTGTCAGGGGCCTCTCAACATTTTTTGAAGGAACATCATGGGAGTTGTAGTAGTTTGAAAGTGAATGCTATTGAAAGAGTTAATCTTCCCAAAAGGGGTGGTGATATAAAGAAATTATTACGTTATAGAGAGGCCAAATGGATTTATTATATGCACACAAGATATCCAATGGGTATGAATTTGAAAAATGATCTATTATATTTGTATTGAATTGTCAGCCCCCTTTTTTTGTTTTTGTTTGTGGTTCATTAACATATGATGTCATTTCCTGATCCATTCTACCTTGCCTTTATAAGGAACTGTTTTATGTTAGTCTGTATAGGATTGTGAATAAGGAAGTATATTCCGAATCGCGTCCCTTGTCTGTATTTTAACTTCACCTTTTAACATGGATTAATAAAGCAAATAGAAGATTTTTATCCATTAGATGTCATGCTGGATTTCCTTTTTTGTATACCCTAGTGTCATGGCCGTGATTCATCTTCCTTGCACCATCTTTGGACTTCATACATACTGGTGAGCTGGATTTGAGAATTTTTTTTTTCTCTTTTTGATACCTGTTTTCAGTGGCCCCCCTTTTTCCATTGCTCCCAGAGCTATTATAGTGGGTAATTTCATGCATTAATTGTATTGTAACGTATCTTTTGCTTATATGGAAAATAATACCATCACGAACATGGATGAATTTTTTAACCTGAATCCTACGGCAAGGTTAAAAAAGGTAGCGGATATTTTTTCAATAGATAGTGACATACCACAAGCAGAAAATGAAGAATTTGAACAGCTGATGTTTGATTTGTATAAAACCATGGCCTCTCACCTTAGAGTGTGGTGGGACAAACAGACTTTGCAGTCATATCTCACACGTAATATGATACCAAGGGGGCTGCGTATGAACAAACGCCCAACTACAGAATATGATGCCGATTTCATGACTAAATGGAATACAATATTGTCGGAGTGTTCTACTAAATTAATAACACTCATTGTTGAACATGAACAGATTAAATTGACTACTATGGAAGAGAATATTAAAAAAATTGAATGTTCTCTTACCAAATATATGGATACCAGCAATTATAATGTTCACAAAATGAGAATAAATAAAAAATTAATGGAAATGGAAGACAACATTACTGCTATTAAAGAAAGAAAATTCAAAAGAGATGTCATGGATTACAGTAAAGATCAAGTTTATACCTGGCCACAACATCGCAGAAATTTTCAATCAGGTTTTAAAACCATCCTTAAAGGGAAAAACAGATCTTATCAATCTGACACCTATAGAGTCAGTTTTTCTTCCACAGACATTGAAACCACAGATGTGAACACGGACTTATCTGATTCTGACTCTGCTTTACCTTCAACATCATTAAGAAATGTGAATGGAAAAAATTCAAAAAACGTGACTATGTTAAATGTAAACCCTCGAAAAAAACAAGGAGGGGAGGAAGAAAACATCAGTCAAAGAAAAACCCACAGTTTTTTCAAAAAGAAATACAATTATTAACTGAGGAGGATTTCACAGTGGTGAACTTATCAGCTTGCACAATCAAGCAACATCAACTTGATTTACTCAAGAAAGGATTAAGTTTTGTGCCTGACACTAGGTTCAACCTTTTTGATACTTTATTGGATGTAAATAAATTCATAAGGAGATTGACAGTGAAAAAACACTTTCATCAAATTGAAAAAGCAGACATAAATGTTTCCTCTTCTTCCAATCTTGCAAATGGAGAGCTCTCATCAGCGTCTGATATCCAAGCAATTGAGAACTTGACATCTTATCCTGAACAATGTAGAGACCTAGAAACTGATTCTGTTAGTGTGAACGGGGCTCAACCGAGTGGACCTTTGAACATTACAACACCTGTTCTAGATCGGACACTCTGTGATAAACCAATAGAATAGTCTTTTATTTGTGCAAATAATGTTGATAAACTAACTTTTTCTTCCTTTAATGAGCAAATGTCCATTCAGATTTTGCGAGATTTGTCCGACAATGGTGGTAAATTAATGTCTCTGCAAGATTCTAGTTTCTCCACCCGTGTTCCAAATCCTTTCTTCTACCCTGTCCAGACACGGACTCAGTCGATGGAGGATTTCCAACACATGGTGGAATCTGAAGTTACAAAGTTACATAGAAAAGAAAAAAAGTTCTGTTCTAATATATCTAGCAGACACAAAACAGCCCTAAAATCATTAAATGAAAATCCATACATCATTGTCAGAAATTCAGATAAAGGAGGTTCCATTGCTATCATAGACAAATCCTTATATACACGAGAATTAAATCACATGCTGAATGATGAAAATACATATAAAAAAATTCCCAATGATCCCTCTAGCAAAATTAAGGAATCATTACTGAGTTTATTGCAGGAGGGATTACATTTGGGAATTTTAAATAAAAAACAAGTTTATTATTTGTGTCCTTCAGACTCACGTATCCCCTTATTTCATGCATTACCAAAACTTCATAAAGAAATTTTTCCTCCGATTTTTCGTCCTATAGTTTCAGGTATTGATTCTCTCCTGGAACATTTATCAGAATGGGTGGATACAAGATTGCAAACTTTGTCACAAAACTCCCCCAGTTTTTTACAGGATTCAAAACATGTACTAAATGTAATGAATAACATCTCCTGGCAGGATGATTTTAGTTGGATAACCTGCGATGTGCAATCATTGTATTCATCCATTCCTCATAATCTTGCTTTGATTGCCCTCAAACACCAACTGAACAAATATAGTAACTATTCGCCAGACCTACAAGACTTTATTTTGACTGCTACACACTTTTTGTTAAAAAATAATTTTTTTATGTTTTCTAATGATTTTTACATTCAAAATAAAGGTTGTTCTATGGGAGCGAAATTTTCCCCGTCTCTGGCAAATATTTACATGAGTTGGTGGGAGGAGCAATATATTTTTGACATTTGTAATCCATTTAGCAAAAATATTGGTATTTTTTTAAGATTTATAGATGATGTGCTTATTATTTGGCGTGGGTCTGAAGAACACATTTTTTACTTCATCAACTATATCAATAATAACCCATGTAATATTTTTTTCACTTTTGAACAACACAAAAACCGCATTGCGTTTTTAGATATTTTTTTGGAAGGTAACTCTCTTAACAAAAAGGTGGAGTGTAGCTTAAATCGAAAAAAATCAGCAGGCAACTCCCTATTACACGCCAGGAGCTGCCACCCCAAACATATCACCACTAATTTACCAGCGGGAGAATTTATACGTGCGAAGAGATGCTGCACAAATTCAGAGATGTACCAAAACGAATGTGAAACTATTAGTAGGAGATTACAAAATAGAGGTTACTCCAAAAAAATTATTGATAAAGCAAAAGATAAAACTGATTTAAAATCGAGAAGTCAATATTTGGAGGATAAAATTCATATTGTTAAAAATAATGATCTTAGTGATTCACAGGTAATATTTTCCACCAGATTTAGCAAAGATTTTTATGATGTAGTTCACATCATAAAAAAGTTCCTCCCAATACTGTCAGTCAATCCAATTTTGAATAGACTTTTTGGACAAGGAATGAAGTTTGTTTCTAGAAACAACATGTCCCTAGGAAATGTTTTGGCCCCCAGTGATCACAACACCAGATCTCATAGTGTTAAAATTTCAGACAAATATATGTGGTTGCCCACCACAGGATCGGTCAAATGTGGCCAGAAAAATTGTGGTTTGTGCAAATATATACATAATACAAAAAGTTTTGTATCTTTTACAACTGGAAAAAAATACAATATAAATTCATTAATAAATTGTGGAACGTCTAATGTTATATATCTTTTGTCATGCGACACATGTAAAAAACAATATGTTGGAAGCACTTTAAGAACTATGAGACGCCGTGTATCAGAGCATATACATGATGCCGCAAATAGTACAACCAGGAGCCTGTCAGGGGCCTCTCAACATTTTTTGAAGGAACATCATGGGAGTTGTAGTAGTTTGAATGTGAATGCTATTGAAAGAGTTAATCTTCCCAAAAGGGGTGGTGATATAAAGAAATTATTACGTTATAGAGAGGCCAAATGGATTTATTATATGCACACAAGATATCCAATGGGTATGAATTTGAAAAATGATCTATTATATTTGTATTGAATTGTCAGCCCCCTTTTTTTTTTTTTTTTGTTTGTGGTTCATTAACATATGATGTCATTTCCTGATCCATTCTACCTTGCCTTTATAAGCAACTGTTTTATGTTAGTCTGTATAGGATTGTGAATAAGGAAGTATATTCCGAAACGCGTCCCTTGTCTGTATTTTAACTTCACCTTTTAACATGGATTAATAAAGCAAATAGAAGATTTTTATCCATTGGATGTCATGCTGGATTTCCTTTTTTGTATACCCTGTGATGCTATAAATACAGTCCCTTCTCTAGCAGAAACTATACTTTTTCTGCAGGATGCAGTCAGGCCTTATGGGATGTCAGTCCTGTGGGATGCTGTTATATAGTGCTGGGCAGCCCTGCTGATCTAATAGTATGAGCGTCATCAATAAGCTGTAAGCCACACACTGTGCATCACATGCAGCTGTGTGACTGGCACCCTATGCAAACCTTACCTGTACCAAACCTTACCTGTAAAAAAAAAAATCTTTATTTTTATATAGCACTAATATATTCCACAGCACTTTACATACATCAGGAACACTGTCCCCATTGGGGCTCACAATCTAAATTCCCTATCTGTATGTCTTTGGAGTGTGGGAGGAAACCCACACAAACACAGAGAGAACATACAAACTTATTGCAGATGATGTCCTTGGTGGGATTTGAACCCAGGACTCCAGCGCTGCAAGACTGCAGTGCTATAACTGAGCCACTGTGCCAACCTGTATGCAAGTCTAATACCAACAATCACCCCCCTCCATGAAATGGTATACTGATAGGGGTTGTCTAATCGGTATTCTGTACCTGTGTTGCCATCGTCTTTATCATGGGGGGCCTGCTTTATCCTGCTAGTTCATTTGCTTTCTGACCTTAGTTGGCTAATGGATGTTTTTGGTAACTTGTTTTTTTTTTTACATCTTTTGAATTGATGTTCTTTTCTATAAACAAATTCTCAGAAGAAATTATTAATTAGTATAAATGGACAAATAGGCAAATATTCGGGTTCGGATTCATTGTGCCGAATAATTTCCATTATTCGTGTATTTGAACCGAATAGCAAACCATATGCAAGTCAAAGGGAAAGTCAAATGATTTTCTGGAGGACCTTGTAAGTAGGTCTCAGAGGGCTGTAAAAATGCTGAAATGGCTGTAAAAGTGCTGAAACTCAATGTGAACAGTATGGGGAAGATTACTTCCTGCCTTTATGATTTGGTTTCTGGGAATAATACATCCTGGTCAGTTCATTAAAGTTCATGAATATGCGCTACTTTCCCCGCCTACCCTCTGTAACAGTGTCTGTGAATCATTGCAGTCCTGCTTCCCCTACCCTTCCTCTTTGCAGTTGTCTCTGATTGGTTGCCTTTACACTAGCTGTCTGGGTCCCCAAAGTGAAGTCTAAAAATAAATAAATGAGAAAATGGCATACTATCCCCCATATTTTGATACCCTGCACGGATAAAGCAGACAGCTACAGGCTGCAGTCCTCAACTGTGTGTGTTATCTTGGCTGTGTATCAAAATATGAGGGACTTCATAAGTTGTTCTTTTAAATTATTTAAATAAATAATTAAAAAAAACTTTTTGAGGTCACCCTCAATTTTTCTATCCAGCCAAGATAAAGAGGACAGCTGGTGGCTGATATTCTCAAGCTGGGGAGGCCCATGGTTATTGGGCCCTCTCCAGCTTAAAAATACTAGCCTGCAGCCTCCCCAGCATTGGGGCATCCATTAAATGTGACAATTCTGGCGCTTTATCTGGCTGATATCAATTGCCCTGGTGCGGTGACAATCAGGATAATATAAGGGGTTAATGACAGCTGTGATTTGTCATAAATTTACAGCAGTCATGAAGCCCAAGGTTAATAATGGAGGGTCTTTGAGACCCCCCCAATTACTCAGCCTGTAAGTAATAAGAAATAAACATAAAACACAGAAAAAACATTTATTTAAAAAAAAATAAAGCACCCTCTGTCTCCAATTTATTAACCTCCAAACAACCCTTTTGGGTTTGCCATAATCCACACCACAAAGTCCCTTGATGATCCCGGCTTTGCTATATTTAAGTTTGCAGTTTTTGGTCACATTAGAAACGTGACAGATTACTGCAACCTGAGGGACACGCTGATGGAGCCACATCTGTGAGTGATGAAGGCACTGAGATTACCTGAGGTCACAGCTGGTAGTTCCCATAGTATCTCAACTGTGACCTCAGGAGATGTCATTTAAGAAAATGCTGGATTATAGGACTAGGAGATGTGCACATGTTGATTATTTAGTTGCAGACATTTATCCATCTCGTGGCAGAAAAACACACCGAAACAGCATAAAAAACAGTTTTGATGCATTTTTCTGCCAGAGATGCAGATTTGGTGCAGAATGTTTGCAATTAAATACTTAACATGCGTACATCTCTTAATCCAGTAATAAGGCATTGACTTCAATTAGTTCACCTAAGGTCAGAGCTGGGGTTCCCACAGGTCACATTGCACTGCCCAGACCAGTGCAGAACAAGAATGCAGCAGAGACACCATCACATGTTTCTCAACGCTGGCAGGAAACTAGTCAGGTCTTTCACCGGGAAGGAACAACCACGGGAAGGGCAGTCTCCAGTCAAGGAAACCGCCTATACTAAAACATGGTATCCATCCACAGACCAGTGCAGAGGCTCAACAGATAGGAGTGTGTCAGATTCATGTATTTCTTTACAGTTGACACGCTCCTGACAGGAGAGATGGCAGCCATCCAGGTGATGTGGTCCTCTCGCAAGTCACATGCAAGTGTGACTCCATCTTTAGCTGGGTCCTCTCTATCTCCTGTAAAGTGTATGAGCTTATAGTCAGCAGGGTCTCTCTCCCCTCTCAACCACTTAATAAGTACAAGCTTTCCAGTACTGAAACTCATGCAAATTTATTCATCACAAATCAAAATTGTAGGGAAAATTTGGCTAAATTGGCAAATTCAAATTTGAAAACATTCGCTCACCTCTACTCAACATGCATATTTTTTTTTTATAAATAGAGGGTGGATCTCCATATCATTTCTTTTAGTGTGTTCAAGGATCCCTAGATTGTCATAGAAGAGATTGTAAACATGTACTTTGTTTTGTTTGTTTGTTTTTTTGTTTCATTTGGAATCCACATCTGGCTTTGACAAAAAAAGCATTACATTTCTGTGGGAATTTTAAATTTGTATTATATGAATTTCTTTTCAGAAACTGTTTTAAGCTATAGAATAGGATGTGTTTGTTTGTCATTTATTATTTTGTTACAAACTGCTGATATGTTATTTATCCAGCACATTTCCTTTTATGCTTATGACAGGTGATGGTTACTGTGAGGCATTTTGGCTATATAGAAGTATAGACTCATTTTCAAATGTGTCAAAAGCCTTGTACATCACAAATAAAGTGCACTATTGAT
Source organism: Anomaloglossus baeobatrachus (assembly GCF_048569485.1). Lineage (NCBI taxonomy): Eukaryota > Metazoa > Chordata > Amphibia > Anura > Aromobatidae > Anomaloglossus > Anomaloglossus baeobatrachus. The sequence continues at coordinate 596,578,801 of NC_134354.1, read as the reverse complement.
TTTTTACAATTGCTTATTATTTTACACATGAATGCAACTAGGTGAAAATGGTGATGAAGTGTGAGTAGCATCTTCTCTAATAAATAAATACATTTTCTCTAACTTTTCAATATATTCTAAATTTGTATTTGTTTTTGGAACTACTTGCATAACAAGTTAATATAGTCAACTGTATACTGTATTCTGTTTTAACCAAATATATAGAGGTTGAAATAAGTATTCAACACATCACCAATTATCTAAGAATTACAGTATATATCTAGAGGTGCTATTTACATGAATTTCTCACCATATGTTGGTAATAACCCATCCAAACCACACAGGCAAAGAATTTAGACCACATATGTCTATAAAGTAAGTGATGTGTAATAATGAGAAATGACAAAGGGAAAAACTATTGAAAACCCTTACTTAAATGTATTTAATACTTTGTAAAAAAGCCTTTGTTGGTGATGATAGCTTCAAGATGCCTTCAGTATAGAAAACCTAGTCGCATGCATTGCTAAGGTGTAATATTGGCCAATGTTTCCACTCAAACACTCTTCAAATCCTGAAGCTTTCGTGGACTCCTTCCATGAACTCTAAAGCGGGCTTTACACGCAACGACATCGCTAACAAAATGTCGTTGGGGGTCACGAAATTTGTGATGCACATCCGGCCTCGTTAGCGATGTCGTTGCGTGTGAAACGCACGAACGACCGTTAACAATCAAAATTACTCACCTAATCGTTGATTGTTGACCGTTCGTTCTAATCCCGATTATCAATGATGTTGCAGGACGCAGATTGTTTGTCATTTCTGCGGCATCACACATCGCTATGTGTGACACTGCAGGAACGAGGAATATCACCATCCCTGCGGCCGCCCGCAATAAGGAAGGAAGGAGGTGGGCGGGATGTTACGGCCGCTCATCTCCGCCCATCCACTTCTATTGGGCGGCCGCTTAGCCACTTAGTAACGCCACTGTGACGCCGAACAAATCACCCCCTTAGAAAGGAGGCGGTTTGCCAGCCACAGCGATGTCGTAGGTAGGTAAGTATGTGTGATGCGTCCTAGTGATGTTGTGTGCCACGGGCAGTGATTTGCATGTGATGCACAACCGTCGGGGCCGGATGCTTTCACCAGCAACATCGCTAGTGATGTCACTTTGTGTGAAGCCCGCTTAAGCTTTAGATCCTTGATTAAATTGTCTATTAGATTCAGTTAAGCTATTCGACTGGGTCATGCTAACAGTTTTATTTTCTGTCTCTGAAACCATTTGAGGGCTTCATTGGCTGCGTGTTTGGGATCATTGTCTTCCACCCTTGATTCATCTTCATTATCCTGGTAGATGACAGCCAGTTTTTTTTAAGAATGTCTCAGTACCTTTGTGGTAACTTCATGTGGTGCACAGCAGGGACCGTGCTCCTGGTGCCCTATAATCCGCCTCATTGTGGCTGTGCTTACTGTCATGGAAAATTTAGCTATTGAATTGATCAATGCAATAGAGCCCCAACACTACAATAGCTAAATTTCTCTTTATTCATATGTTCATGGCAGTAATGCAGGTTCCATTTTCATATTTTCATTCTTACATATAGCTATTGGATTTTTCATGTCAGTATTCACACAGAAGTTTCTGCTTTTCATATATTCCCCTTACATAGTCACTGGTGTGCATACCTTCTCTCCATATAGTGTAGATTTTTTAGGTTTTTGCACTCAGTTCAGACTCAGAATTGGTGTTCCAGACGTTATTTCTTAATTGCTCCTATGCCTCGGCCCTCTCCAGTTATATCTGCCCCTCCACCCAGCTGCAGGCCGATGACATCCACGTCTCCCAATTCTGGGCCCCAACAGTTCTGACCACGCCCTGGGGGAATCACAGAGAGGAGATGTTATGGGTATGGGCAAATTGGGCACCTGCAATCCAGTTGTCCCGCAAGAATTCGGAGGGACCCCCACGCACCTCCATCTTGTCCGGTGCATTTTGTGCATTCCATCCCTCCTGAGGAAGAGTTATCATCACCTCCACCGGAGTGTACCGCTGACTCCTGCACCATAGATGCCCCTGTTCGAGTGTATGGCCTCCGGCCTTTGTCACCAGGTTCTCCTACTGCCTTCTGCTCCTGCGCCTCGGCCCTCTCAAGTTATATCATGCATATTGAAAGGAGTACGACGCAGAGGAGATGTTATCAATGTGGGCAACCTGGGCATTTGCAAAACACTTGCCCTGCTGGTCGATTGATGAATGACCTTGCACCAAATTGACCTGTTCATTCTCTACAGCTGAGCACAATGGGGGAAGCGTTCTCACTTTTCAAGTTGACTTGCCTAATGATTCAGACACGCATGGTTGGCCACTAGGGGTTTATAGGGTGCGAGCCACAGCCCCAAGTTCCTCTTACCATCAAAGTAAGCCCTTACAGGAAGTTGTGCTGGATGGACAGAGAGTCATTGGATTTTGTGACTCAGGGGCATTATTCACAATAGCTAATCCCCAAGTGGTTCGGCGATAGGTGATACATCATGGACCAGGGATTGTTATTGAATTGTCAGGAGGACAAAGGAAGAATATCCCAAAGGTGACTGTAGATCTGGACTTTGGCTTTGAGGTCAAGCAATGTGTAGTTGGGGTGATGAGTGGCCTGCCTGCAGATATGCTCCTTGGAAATGATGTGGGAGATCTACAATGCCGATTTGTGGGTGCAGGAAACACAGTTTGAGTAAAGGAAGACACAAAGGGAAGCTTGTCCTTCCAACCCTACCGCTGTACAAAGGACTATCTACAGCTTCTCCATCCTATACAAGCGTGAAAGCCAACACCAGAATTCTGATGGACTGTCCCGGCAAGAAGAACCATAGACTATCCACAGCTGAGCAAGATGAACTTAAGTGAGATGGCCAGAGGTCTGTGTAGACCTCATGGCATACTCACTTATTCAGAAGGAGGGAGTGGTTGTGATGGTGGGATATGGTGTACTGTGTATCATGTTGTGTAGGGTCATATTTTAGGCGTGGTTCACTGTCCATTCTGTTTTGCTTGTGTGTACATTCTCCTGTTTGCAGGTCTAATCTCTCCCCTTTCAGGCTTTTGTTCCTGTCTGGGGATGGGGGCTTGGGATCCACCTAAACTCTATGCTTACCTGAAGAATTGGTCAGTGAGGCTGGGAACGACAAGAGATGAAGCAAGATTGAACCTCTGAGGGGCAAGTTGACACCCCAGAGAGACTGTGAGAAACCCCAATGCTTACAGTTGAAGTTTTACCCACATGTAGAGACAGGCATGCCTCTGAGGGAAAACTTTCCTAATTAGATCAGAACACTGGTTCGCAGATTGTATTCCTGGTAACTCTCACTCAGTATTATTTAATTTTGGCTGAGTTGTGTTTCTTATATAAAGTCTCTTATCCTTTTAGTTTTACATTAGAAATCATCACAACATGGAAGATGTCAGTTCATTTTTTTCTCTGAACTGACGTCTCCCAACCGACTTAATTTTTCAATGCACAGCTGGAGTTAGCCCACATGTGACTTATATAGCTGCAATCATTCGCTGACTGCACATGGGAAGCTTGGCGCTCTGAGTGCTGCCTGTCAGAAGGTCTCATACTTTACAGCATATAATATACATAGAAAATTACAGCATTTGTATGGAACACTTTATATTTATGGTATCCCAAGACATGAACACTTTTTGGAATACCACACATTTGTCCATTCATTCTTTCTTCAATTACATGACATTTGCCACTGCCGAATACTGAAAATCAGCCTCACACCATGATATTCAAACTTCACTGTTTGAATGGTGCTTTTGGGATGAGATGAAGTGCCTTTTACCCTGCAAACATAGTGTGCACTATGGCATCTAAAAAGTTAAATTTTGGTCTCCTCTGACCAGACTGAATGCTCCAAGTATTTCGCAGGCTTGTCTAAATCATGTTAAGTAAATTTTAAATGTGTTTGAACATGTGTTCTGTACAGCAATAGATCATTGTGTGGTAAGGTAAGGTACCTTGAAGTCAGGTGACATTACACATCTGGTATCAACCCCAATTTATTACCCCGTTTGCCACCGCATCAGGGCAACGGGATGAGCTAGGGCGAAGTGCCAGGATTGGTGCATCTATTGGATGCACCACTTCTGGGGCGGCTGCGGCCTGCTATTTTTAGGCTGGGAAGGGCCAATAACTATGGGCCTTCCCACCCTGAGAATAACAGACCACAGCTGTCCGCTTTACCTTGGCTGGTGAACCAATTTGGGGGGAACCCCACTTATTTTTATTATTATCATTTATATATAAATAATTATGAAAAAGAGCCTGGGGGCCCTCCAAATTGGATCCCCAACCAAGGTAAAGCTGCCAGCTGTGGTCTACAGGCTGCAGCCATCTGCTTTACCCTAGCTGGCTATCAAAAATGGGGGTGACCCCACGTCACTTTTTTTAATTATTAAATTTTTTTGGCTAAATACAAGGCTAAGCACCCTTTAGTGCCACATGAAAGTCACTAAAGAGTGCCAGCTTAGAATATACAGGGAGGTGGGACATTATATATGTGTTTGACATCGGTCTGCCTGTCTATCTATCTATTTTTTATCTATCTATCCATTATCTATCTATCCCTCTATCTATCCCTCTATCTATCTATCTATCCATCTCTCATCTCTCTCTCTCTCATCTCTCTCTCTCTCTCATCTCTCTCTCATCTCTATCTCTCTCTCATCTCTCTCTCTATCTCTCTCTCATATCTCTCTTGCTCTCTCATCTCTCTCATCTCTCTCTCTCCCTCATCTCTCTCTCTCTCTCATCTCTCTCTCTCTGTCATCTCTCTCTCAACTCTCTCTCTATCTCTCTCTCATATCTCTCTCTCTCATCTTTGTAGCTGAATAATCTGCTTCTTGTTTCTCTACTGCAATACAGAGGTCAAGATTACCAAATCTTCCTACGTTTTTCATTACAGGCAGTGGCTAAATGGGTAGAGCTTGTGCCTATGGACAATTAGTTCACGAGTTTGCGTTCCAGTAAAAATTTAATATAATTATAATTATTATTTTTTACAATTATAATTTAATTTAATTATGCACTGAGGGGAGGAGCCGGACATCAGCTGTGAGCCGCAGGACACACCTCTAAAATCGAAGCAGTTCACGGAATGAGGCTGCATTGAGCACTCGCTCACAGACGTCTCCGAGTGTGGATTACGCCAGAATTAGATATTTAGGGGCTTAATAAAGTGGTGACAGAGGGGGCTTTTTGGTGTTTTATTTCAAATAAAGGATTTTTCAGTGTTGTGTTTATTTACTTTACTTACAGATTAGTGATGGCGTTTCATAGACGCTGCCATTACTAATCTTGGACTTAGTAACAGCGATGCGCTGCCATTAACTGCTTATTACCCTGATGGCCACCACATCATGGCAATCAGGAAGGGCCGGTGACACGCCATCTAATGGATGCGACATTCTCGGGGCAGCAGTGGGCTGATATACTCGGCTGCAAGAGGGGGGCCGTGACCATGGCCCTCGTCCTCCCCAGCCTGAGAATACCAGCCCACTGCTGTCTGCTGCTTACCTCAGCTGGGTATCATTTGGGGGGGGGACCACACGTCATTGTTTTACATTATTTATTTATTTATTTTACTACACGATATAGACTCGCCCACCGGCGGCTGTGATTGGTTGCAGTAAGACAGCTGTCACTAAGCATGGGGGCGTGTCTGACTGCAACCAATCATAGGCATTGGTGGGCGGGGAAAGCAGGGAATACGACATGGATTAAAGTGTGGCCGGCATTTTTAAAAGCTGAACAACCCGCCACAGTGTGACAGCCGTGCAGTGCCATGCCCGTGATCGGTGAGTAAGAAAGAGAGAGGTTGAGACCGACTGATCATAATGGCCGCTGGCTTATACAGCCCCTATGACGCCGTGCGGCCAAGCCAATCACAGTAACACCAAAACAAAGATGGCTGTGGTATTATTGTGAGGGCAAGCAACGTCAGATATGTTCATTGGCTGAAAAATGGCGCCAGGAAGTCCCGAAACGAAAATGAAATTACTGGAGCAAATACTATATTAGCCGTCGGATAGCGGATACCTCGGATACCCTATTATCCGTCGGATACCGAATAGTGGCAAATACATTCGCTCATCCCTAGTAACCAATGTCATAGGCATGTTTTTCAATAATAAGGTTGCAAAGGTCTTGAGACAGCTCACTGGTTTTACTCTTTACCTTTTTATAGTTCATCAGTTGAACCAACTGCTATTATTTTTCATTAATTGGCAGAATTGCTTTCTAATTACAGATAGATTTCAGCTTGGTGTCATAACTTTCAATGGCTTTTTACAAATCTCTTTCTTCGTGTGTTCAATACTTTTTTCTTGTGCCCTATCTCATTGTTTTATATAACTTAATTTATGGACATTGTTTGATTTCTTTCTCTGTCTGAATTGGATGGGTTGTTACTAGGTATGATTGAATACCAAAATATCCGCTTCGACGAATATCCGACGAATAGGTCGCCGCTATTCGACTATTCGCGAATATTCTACGCCCAATGTAAGTCTATGGGAAACCCGAATAATTTCACGTTGGACCGAGCGGGAGCGAGAAAGAGAACAGGAGCGGGAGAGAGAGCGGGGGCGAGAGCAGGAGCGAGAGCAGGGGCGAGCGAGAGAGAGAGAAAAAAAATCTGCATCCTCACTTTTGTGCAGACTCACGGGACACGTCAAAACACTCCAGGACCTGACACTGATCAGCTGATGCGGTCACCTGACTGCTTCACCTGATCAACAGGTGACCGCATCAGCTGATTACCGGCTGCTCCTGGAGCGATGGGACGGGAGACATGACTTTTGCTGTGCAGCGTATGTGCCACAGCTTTTCTCTGACTGTACATTCACTGCGAAGCGAAATCAAAAGTGAACAAAAAAAATATAGCATACTCACTTCTGTGCAGACTCCCGGGATACGTCCGATCGCTGTAGGACCTGCCGGTGATCAGCTGATGCGGTCACCTGATGGCATCACCTGATCACCAGGTGACCACAACAGATGATTACCGGCGGCTCCTGGAGGGATGGTACGAGAGTCTGCACAGAAGTGTGTAGTTTTTTTTTCTACTGATGCATCAGCTGATTGTATAAACAATCAGCTGATGTGTCATGTGATTCACGTCCTTGAACCTGACACATCAGCTGATAAGTTTGCCTTCCAGCAAACCGATGAAATAATATTGGATCCGGATTGGACATCGCGGGAACCTTGACCCAGGACTACGGCAGAGGGGGTTCTTTATTTCAATAAAGATGGAGTCACTAGTTGTGTTTTGTTTTTTTTCTTATAAAAATATTTTTCTGTGTGTTGTGTTTTTTTATCTTTACTAGAAATTCATGTTGACCATGTCTAATACTGGCATGACACCATGAATTTCGGGCTTAGGGCTAGTTGATAATACCCAACTGGCCCTAATCCCATAATTACCCAGCGACCCACCCGGCACCAGGGCCGCTGAAGAGTTGGATACAGTGCCAGAATATGGTGCATCTATGAGAGTTCCATTTTCTAGGGCGGCTGTGGACTGCAATTCACAACGGGGGGCCCAGAAAACTTGGGCCACCCTGTACTGCGGATTCCAGTCCGCAGCTGCCTAGTTGTACCTGGCTGGACAAAAAAATTGGGTGAAGCCCACATCATTTTTTTTTCTCACTATTTTATGAATTCATGAAATAATTAAAAAAAGGGCTTCCCTATATTTTTGGTTCCCAGCTGGGTACAAATAGGCAGCTAGGGGTTGGGGGCAGCCCATACCTGCCTGCTGTACCTGGCTAGCATACAAAAATATAGCAAAGCCCATGTCGATATTTTTATTTTTTTTTTAAACCATTAGGGGTAAAAAAAAAATGCGTGGGCTCCCGCAGTATTTTCTATTGCTAAGGGTAACCCAAGCAGCTATTGGCTGCTAACCCCTACTACTCGGTGTTACCTTCACTGGCAATGAAAAATGCAGGGAAGGCCTGGCAATCAAAAATGACATGGGCTTCAGTATATTTTTGTTTGCTAGCCAGGTACAGCAAGCAGGTACGGGCTGTCCCCAAATCCCCAGCTGCCTATTTGTACCCGGCTGGGAACCAAAAATACAGGGAAGCTCTTTTTTAAATTATTTCATGAATTTCATGAAATTAAAAAAAAAATGACATGGGATATTACGTAGTTGCCAGAACAGCTCTCAAACCAAAGTAAAAGAGGGGATATTGAGAAGAAACAGTATGGGCACAGCCTGTAAAAGGTTGGAAATCATCTGGAATCATGCCTGGTGTCTCTCGCTCTCTCTCTCCTCATTCACATTCCCTTTTTTCATGCTTTACACTGCAGGTCTGCTCATTCAAATTCCCTTCCTCATACTTTACACTGCATGTGCGTTTCAAAAAGCATCCAAAATGCTGTGTTTTAGATGCATTTTGAATGCATTTTGGATGCATTTTTGACAGTGTGGTCCCACTCGGCTTTGCTTCATCCCTATGGAACATTGCTGGCTGTGAGACAGAGCCGCACGATAAGAATGAACTCAGATGAACTTCACCTGACATCATTGTCATCGCTCTGTCTGTGCCGCAGCCTGATTTGTGATCACAGGTGAAGGAATCACCGGTGACCGCAAATCCCATGAGTGACTGACGTGAGCCATGTGATCAGTAGTGCCATCACTCAGGTTACCCGAGGCCAGCTTCAGTCCTCCACCTGAGAGCTGTGGCCGCGGGTAACCTGAGTGATGTCATCGCTGATTGCACGGCTTACTTCAGTTGCTGCGTGGAGTTGACAGGAGTTGCGGCGGTGTTCTATGGCTGCTCCATATAGCAGAGCTGGATGTGTCGCGGGACCTCTTGTGAGTTACGCTGGACCTGGAGGGATGTTTTGGTATTAATAAAGTGGTGAAAGAGGGTGTTTTTTTTCATCTTTTATTCCAAATAAAAGATTTTTTGGGTTTATGTGTTTATTTTCTTTAACTTACAGGTTAATCATGGAGGGTGTCTAAAATGCCTGCCATGATTAACCTAGGACTTAGTGGCAGCTATGGGCTGCCATTAATTCCTTAGTATCCCAATTGCCACCACACCAGGGCAATTTGGGATGAGTCGAGTAGAGTCCCGGGACTGTCGCATCTAATGGATGTGGCAATTCTGTGCGGCTGCTGGCTGATATTTTTAGGCTGGGGGGCTCCTCATAATGTGGGGCTCCCCATCCTGAGAATCCTGAGAACAGTCTTCAGCCGTGTGGCTTTATTTTAGCTGGTATCAAAATCTGGGGTCCACACGCCATTTTTTTTTAAATTATTTATTTATTTATTTTACTTCACTACATAGACCCGCCCACCGGCGGCTGTGATTGGTTGCAGTGAGACAGCTGTCACTCAGTGTGGGGGCGAGTCTGAATGCTACCAGTCATAGGCATTGGTGGGTGGGGGAAGTAGTGAATAAGAGTTGGAATAAGGAGCGGCCGGCATTTTTAGAAGCAGGAGAAGCCGCCAGAGCAGTGTGACAGCTGTGCAGCTCCGTGCCAGTGATCAATGAGTATGAGTGGGGGGTGGAGAGGGAGAGACAGACAGACAGAGAGACCGATGGAAAGTCTATCTACACCGCCAGATTCCACCAGCTTCCCAATGACTGCGTGTTCACAAAATGGCCGCTGGCGTATATAGACCCTATGACGCTATGCAACGAAGCCAATCGCAGTAACACCACAACAAAGATGGCTGCGGCGTTACTGTGAGGGCAAGCAATGTCAGATGTTTTCATTGGCTGGAAAACAGGCGCCAGGAAGTGAGAAATGAAAATAAAAGTATTGGAGCAGATGTTGTTTTATTCGTCGGATGCCGAATGTCTCGAATAGCCTGTTATCCGTCGGATACCGAATAGTGGTGAATACATTCGCTCATCCCTAATTGTTACCATCATCTAGTGAGAAATGCATGTCAACAACACTTTTGGAACTTATTTACTTAGAAAATTGATAATGTGTTCAATACCTATTTGACACACTGTGATCCAATGTACCTGCAATATCTTTTATTTTTCTTATTTTTACATTCTTTTGTCATCCTTTTTGTCTTCTTTAGCATAGAAAAATAGAATATTACAGTTCACCCAGTGTGCCATATGGGAAATGGAGCATCCCTGGCAACAAGTACTTGTCCACTTGTCAGTCCTTCCCAGTAACTGCATTGGTCAGGGCACGGCTGATGTTTTGAGATGTGCTGTTGTAAGGCACGGATGGCAACCTGGGAAAAATATTGTCTGCTGAGGACTGAGTACTGAGAGATAGCCATGGCCATGAGCTTGTAGAAAACCTCAGTATACAAAAGCCAAAATGGCAACATTTCCAGTGAAATTCGTCCAGAAATGTGCCCATTTAGTGTTCGGGCCTGTGTATAGGTGGCTGGGTATTTCCTTTTACATTCCAAGGCCTGGGAAAGAGACAGCTGAACACTGCGTTGTGACAAAAAAAACCAAACATGGTTCATGATGATGTGAGCGAATGTGCAAGGACAGGTAAAAGGTGGCAGGCATCTGCACCTGCATCTTGGACATATAGCATAGGGAAAAAGACAGTGGTGTCACCCGCAAATACTAATTGTGGACCCAGGTGTTCGGCTCACCTAGTTGGATGCTTTGATGACATGTGCCTGAGCATGCTATTGGTGGTCAGGCTGGTATTGGTCAGGGCCCTGAGGATCATGGAACAGCACAGGTTGCTTTTGGCCATTCTCTTATCATCTGCATTTTCTTTAAAAAAGTGCCAGACTGGGGAACACCTAACCCTTGGACTGGGAACATCCTTCAAGTAGGTGCTATGGATAACAGTTGCCCTCTTTATCCTTTTGGCCACCTCACTGGTTCTTCCTGCCTGTGGCATTGCTGCAGACCGTTTCCCCTCTGAGATGCTGTCCTTTCGCTGCATGGCAACTTCCCAGATGAGTCAGTGACAACATTGTCCACCTGTTTGTCTTCCACTTCTACACTTTGGTCCTCCTGATTTATTGACTTAAAAATATCACTCATTGGCAACTGTGTCAAATCACTTGTCTTCTGGTACTCACCATGGTGGGAGAAAAGAGGATCAGGGTGAGAATTATGTGGCTCAGACTCTTGTCTAGTAAGACTGGATTGTGTGGAAAAGAGGGTGGTGCTAGGAAACATACTGAAAGCATTTTCTGCTTCCAACTGACCACATGTTTACACTGTTCTGTCATAAAGAGTGGTATCCCGCACCCCACTGTAAAATGGGACAGAAAGCTAGGTCTTCAGGATGAGCATGTTAGTTTTGCTCTTGCAGCAGGCACAGTTTCACCTGGCTCACGGCCTTGGCCTCTGAGTGCACCACCAGCAGCATGTCCACTTCCCTGTCCCTTACTGCACACCTTGCACATTTTAGATTTGTTAGATAGTATACATACCTGCAAACCTTCTGGTATTAATATAGAAAATAAAATATGTATCCCTGCAAAGAGATTTGAGCTTTAGGTTGCAGCAGCAGCATAGCTATAGAAGGACTGTTTTACTAGAAACTCTGCGTATATGCTTGCTTTTATCAAAAGCTATCACTTCTCAACAGCTATCCTTACAGTGACTACAGGTAACAGTGATGTTGCTACAAGAGAGAACAGTATTAAATCCTGAAAAAAGAATTTTGGTTTTAGGTTTTAACAGCAGTATAAGTATAAAAGGACTGTTTGGCTATAAACTCTGCCTATATGACTGCTCCCAAACTATCCTTTCGGAATCTGATATCCCTACAGTGTCCAAAGATAAAAGCAGTGTTACTACAAGAGGACAGTATTTAGCCCTGAAAAAAGACTTTTGGTTTTAGGTTTCATCAGAAAGCCTGTTTTACTATATACCCTGCTTATTTGCCTGCTTTACTCTTCACTCTCTCTGATAAATCAACTCTACCTGAACTGAAGTGTGCTGTGCATATATAAGACCCAATGACATGATACGGTTGGCCAATCAGAGTAATGCAGGTAGCCAACATGGCTATGGCATTACCGTGTATGGCAGGTAATTATCACATGTTGGTTTGCATCCATAATACTTGATCAAGTAATAGGCGCACCTGAGCACCTCAATGCTTGATTGAATTGATTGAAGATAGAGCAGTGTCAAGCACATTCCTGCATCACTAGTTGCCACTGCTAAATTGCAATACATATTTTTAGAAAACTTAGTATTTTAAACTTATTCGAATTATCTTTTGCTATTCATCAGCAAATTTACAAAGACTGTCAACTTTAAATAATGTGGCAAATTCACTAAAATTACCTAATTGATAGATGTAAATATAGGTATTTTAAAAATTGCCAAATTTATCACAGTAGTTCATGCTGTTTGATAAATCTGGTGCTTCTTAGGCTGTCTTAATCTAACATTACACCACCCATCAGCTGGTTTACCAGAAATTTACTGCAAAATTTTATCATAATTTTGGCCAGAGAGTTATATTTTAACAAAGCTAAGTTTCCTTTTATTAAAATGTTTTACTTGTTGGGCAAGCAGCAAAACAAATGGCTAAAATACATAATATATTTGTTGCATGGCATTTACAAAATCCTGACTCATTTAGTAATCTGTTCCATGTCTAACATCCATTCATCACTGTTACTGACTGTATTTATTTGTACTCTTAATACGTTATTTTGGATGGGTTTCCTCCAGGTCTAGTTTTTAACCAACACTTTAAATACATACTAAGAGATTGATTAGCTTCATATCATATTATATCATATTTCAGAAAATGTATCTGTGCCTGACATAAGGAATATAAATTGTGAGCTTCATTCCAACATGGGCTGATGCTAGTGATGACAGTTTCAGTATAGCACCAAAGACTATGTTGGTGCTTTTTAAGCAGGAAAAAATACAGAGCATCAAATGGTACTAGAGATTGGTGACGTTGTCATAAGTCTACTAATAGTTATAGATTTGGCCCCTTTGTTTCTAACTTCACTTTTCTGACTCAACTTGGCAAGACTCATTTAGATAAAACTGGACTTAGAAACTTATTAGTTTGTTTTTTAATACAATTAGCTCTTACATTTTCAAAAATAATAAGGTCAATATACTTTTTCTAAGAATTAGTACATCAAGTAAGTAATAAAGAAAAGTTTGTCATTTTTCGTTGTCACAGAATATCACATTTATGAGCGACAAGACGTTCTAGTGAGATTGACTTGATTGACAGATTATGAAAAAATTCTGAAAAAGGAATCCATCTAAAAAATCTCAGTAGTGTATGAACTTTTCATTCAATGTTTAAAAAGCGTACATATAACTACTCATTATTTTTTTCTCTTCATTAAAATTAATGTATTATTCTGTGTGATCCAAATTCTGACATGTTATATTTCTAACTTGTATAGCTTATATCGCCTAGTATATGGGAAAGCCAAACGCCACCTTTAAAGCAGACCACAGAGTTTTTCTTTTTACTACACTACAGCTAAGGGAACTAAAAAATGTCACACCTCACAATAAATAGTAAGCAGGAAGAAGGCTAATTTATTGCTTATCTTTTGGAGATAATATACTGTTTTTGCACATGGGCACTTTTGAGTCAATAGCCAACTTTCTAAAAAGGAAATATTGCTTAGTTAAAATGGTCATGAGCGCTATCTAATTATCTGACAAGTTATTATAATTTGCAATAATTTGACAACCTATTTGAACCCATGTTTGCGGATTAAACTCATCCATTTAAAGGAAAAATGTTAGCAGGATGAACCCTCCTATGCTGTCGAAGTGAATAGGTAGGTCCTACAATCTGGAAAATATGATACCTTGATTTCTGCAATCCTATCTCCTGTTGCAGAGAAATTCATTTTTTTCTTATATGAAAATGTTAAGATTAGTGATGGGTGGACTCGCAGATATCCAGGATCGGTGGGTGTAACCGAGTTATAAAAAACCCGGTTCGGGCCTGGAATTTATCCTGGATATTTGGCCAGACGCCAGTTCCCATATAAGAGTATGGTGACCACAATCCGGTGCTTTAAAAAGGTGGTAGAAGGGATAGGGGGTTTGGAGGAGGCGGGTTATACTTACCGTGTCTCCAAGTGGCTCTAATGCTACTTCCATGACCATTCATTATTCTTCATAGATATTCACTGCTTCCTAAACCAACTGGCATTCCCTGCATCTCTAATTGGTGGCAGTCAGACACACCCCCACCCTGTGTATCAGCGTGTCTTACTGCAGCCAGTGACGCTGTGTGTGCATCTCTATTGATGTAAAAATAAATAAAAAAAATTGGCATAGATAAAGTATACGGCTACAGGATGCAGCCCACAGCTGTGCATTTATCTTTGCTGTGTATCAAAATATCAAAATATGAGGGAATGAATGTGGCTTTTTTTACATTATTTAACTAAATCAGCTCCCCCCAATTTTGATACCCATCCATTATAAAGCCGACAGCTGGGAGCTGGGGAGGCTCATGCTTATTGGGCCTCCCAGCCTAAAAATAGCATTCTGCATTCATCCAAGATTGTCGCATCCATTAGATGCGACAATCCTGGAACTTTACCTGGCTCATCTCGATTGCCCTGTTGTGATGGCAATCGGGGTAATAAGGGGTTAATAACAGCTCAGAGCTGCCACTAAGTCCTAGATTAGTAATAAGAGGTGTCTATGAGACCCCTCCCCATTACTAATCTGTTATTGAAAAGAAATAAAAATACCGGAAAAAACTTTTATTTGAAATAAAATACAAAAAAAATCACCCTCTTTCACATCTTTATTAACCCCCAAAACACCCAGGTCCGACATAATCCACATGAGGTCCGAAGACAATTCCAGCTCTGCTACATTACCACTGACACTTTGCTCTCATAATCACAGAGTTCTACAGTGACATCCTAACTAAAACAGTAGTACTGAGCTGAACTTTGTCTCATTACAAACATTTGCAGTAGTTTGCAGTAGCACTTTTTGTCAGCACTGCTGCAGAGCTGTGACTGATTATAATTAATATTGAGTGAATCCGAACTGTAACATTTTTTGTAAAATTTTTGTCTGTCAGGTGTTCTGAATACGGATCACAGACTTTTGACTCTACATCCGGTTCCTGTTCGGGTTTGTTAACCGAATAAAGCTTGTCGAAAGGTTGCAGAGAGCATCAGCAAAGTTTTAGGTTGTGGGCACTTCCGAAGCCGTTTCAGCCAAGCCAAGTATTAACATGGCTAAGGTTGGCCGGTGCACCCTGTGTCTCGGCCTGTTTAAAAACTGGATGACGGACCGCGACGCTATATCACCTTTACTAGAATAGGGAGAGTACGCTGTTTGAGTGAGGGACAGTGATAGTTGCAATTAGTAAAAAAAATAATACATTGTAGGGATATGACACTAAGGAGTGAGAGACAGTGATATGTGCATGTAATTGCAAATCAAACACAGTGCTGCATCCCGCAGTTTTGCATAATGGTACAAAACAGCAGTGTACAGGCAGTGCAATGTATTAGCTCAATCTAGCCAACAACAGAGTTTTTAACATCGTGCCTTGCTGGGGCAATATCTTTGATACCTTATACTGCATTGCATCTCACAGATTTGCGTAGCGGTTTAAAACAGCTGTTTACAGGCTTTGTTATAATCTATCTCTGCATATAGGTCATATATCAATCTGAACTCTTTTGTGTGTCTAAGAATGAGGAGAACCTGTAAAAGAGAACGTGGCCATGGTGGTGATGCTGGTGATGTAGCTGCTTCAGGACTAGGACGCAGTGGAGGCATGTCCTGCTACACTGCTTACTCTTCCTCCTCCACCCCCTTCTCATCTGATCAGAGTAAGACCTGCACCACCAATGTCTGCTCAACCAGGGTAAGTAACAGCAGGCTGTTATTAAACTCATCTGCCTGGGGGACAAACCTCACACTGCGCAGGAGCTGTGGATGGGTAGGAAACATCAAACAGATGACTGGCTGTTGAAGTTGAACGTATAGCTTGGTCTGGTAGTGTGTGATAATGGCTGAAACTTTGTTGCAGCTGTGGGCCTAGACAGCTTGACACACATCCCTTGCCTGGTGCATGGGCTCAATTTGGGGGAGCAGAGCTTCCTCAGAAATTGTCCACATGTCAGAGCTCCTGCTGAAAGTGTGAGCAGTATACATCAGAAACTGGCTGCAAAATTGCAGCTCAGAATGTTTTTCTCTTAAATGCTCTGCCGTTTCGAAGAATATAAATTTTAAAGATCCAGTGCCATAAATGAGACCATAATGAAAGACCAGACAAGTCCAGCTCCACCACTGGCTAGCTCTTCCCAACATTGCTAGATGTAATTGAAAGGTTTTCCGCTATGTGAGAGTCCAATCAATCAACTGCCGATTGTGACTATGATCACCAGACGGATATTTAAAGTTTATTTTCTCTGATGCACCATCAGTATGCCATAAAAAATGTACCCAGCTGAAATCATTCAGCCAGACTCTAATTCATTTAGCAGACAATTTGGGCATTAAGAATCAGATGACATGTTCCCTTTAAAATTACATGTTATTAAGTTCAAATGTCTCATGTCAATGAAAGACTTGTTGCATAGATGTGAACAGTAATCATTCTATGTAAGAATACACTTTTATTATTAAATTATGTTATTATCAATAAAGTTCTAGTTCTCAATTAGATCTTAGATCATTTTATGATCCCTGCAAAAAGTATATTTATTAAAGTACTTTAAGGTAATTTATATGGAAAATATGCAGATAAACTTTGTTGTGTTGTTTCAATATACACAGCAGAAGACTTAATCATTGTAGTGATTGTAAAGATTACTAATTGCAAATGCTTCAGAAAATTGATGCAATTAAAAGATAGCAACATTTTCAATTTGAATTTACAAATTTCTCTTTGAAAAGTCATAATCGGATTAGTTAATACAGGATTCATGAAAACTGTAAAAAATTGATTTTTGTTTTCGGTTTAATAAGATTAACAATGGAACTTTTCTTTTCACAGCTGTTTTAGCAGGGATATTTGTTGTTTGGAAATATGCAAACCATATCTTAATTTTAATACTAATTAGGAATTTGAAAGACTTAAGACACAATATGCAACTCTTATACTTGTATAGATTTTGTGTTATGCTTGATTTATATCAGTATAGATTTTGTGTTATTCTTGATGACTAGTTTTAAATATTTTAATGCATTTGGATGACCGCTAAAAGCAAAATTATTACTGAGAAGGCTGTCCTTTGCATTTTCTTATGCCACTGCATGTTTACTCACAGCATAATTCTATCCATTTCCTAAGACATTACAATTTTACAAGTTAAGGGACTTTTATATACAAACGTAGCAGACCTGCATTTTTCCTTTAACTATTTCTTATTTTTTGATAGGTGAAACAAAAAAATGGAATCTATAAAAATAAATCAGTACTTTTACTCACTGACTTATGGAAGATCGCACATTAAGCAAAGTGAGCCGTATTAATGTATATATCTATACAAATGTTGAGGAATAGTGTACACTGAATTCCCCATCATTTCTTCACCTAAAAGCAACACAGCTAAATATGAGCTAATTGATTCGTTGCAACCTTAATTTGAGTTTAATTTTATTAAATTTCCAGGTTCCAGTGAATTTTAACAATTAGAAATTTGATTCTCAACTCATGAATTTCCAAATTATTGTTTTATACATTGCAGAAGATTGCATCAGCCACAGAAAACGGATATGACCTCCAGCGCAACAGCCCAGCCCAAGCTTCCACATAATGTTTTGGGTGGATTGTTTGAAATTCAAATCCATCACCTTTGCTAAATTTTCTCATTTAATCTCTGACCTTCCATCTCTACACTGTAAAAGCCTAAAAAGATGCTGTTTGACTACCACCATCTCTTTTACAGGCTGTAACAGTCCTCCCTGTTTGACTGACCTAGAGCAGGTGGTTAAAATGCTGGAAGAGACAGTAAGTGCAAATAGGGTCTTATCCTAAAACACTGTCAGGAAAGGTGCTGTAAGGGTAGACTCATCTGGTGTGGTTGTGAGAGTCACAACCACTGTAATGGCGTAAATACAGCTGCAGCAGAACCCACGTGGATATGCAGTTCAAATTTGGAGAGAAAAGGTTTAATAGACTGCGCTGCTGTAGAAAAGAGGATCCATGTAGAAGAAATTATTTTATTTTTCTTTCAATGCCTTATGGCTTCTTCCTCAGGACAAAACATATGCACATGTGTATATGATTAGTCCTGAGGAGAAAGCCATAAGACTTCGAAAGACACATAAAATAATTTCTTCTACATGGATCCTCTTTTCAACAGCAGCGCAGTATATTAACCCTTTTCTCTCCAAATTGGAACTAGAGCAAGTGATGTGATAAATGGCATTAGATGGAATTCCATGGAACCATGCTCCCTCAGACTTCAGCAGTGTAAAATGGTGCCTTACTTCTTCTTTTGGAAGGTAGGATCCTTATGAATTGAATCACAGAGTGATTGAATTCACGGGAACCTGCAAATTATTGGATATTCTACTCAAAGTAGATCCACTTATTGTATCAGTCTGATCATCTTTACTTGCAGCTATAAAATCGCATGGTGTTGAAGAGTGACTCAAGAA
Source organism: Anomaloglossus baeobatrachus (assembly GCF_048569485.1). Lineage (NCBI taxonomy): Eukaryota > Metazoa > Chordata > Amphibia > Anura > Aromobatidae > Anomaloglossus > Anomaloglossus baeobatrachus. Next base: position 596,560,203 of record NC_134354.1, on the reverse strand, counting down.
TTGCTATCATCTATATATATAATTGCCTTATTCTGTCTGTCTGTCTGTCTGTCTGTCTGTCTGTCTTGCTCCAAAATTGTGTCCTTATGGTGACACAAATCTGATTGGCCGCTGGGCTCGCCATGGCCCCGCCCCCCCACACGGATTGGCCGCTCGCCCAGGCTGCGCCCCCACATGGATTGGCCGGCCGCTCACCCAGGCTCCGCCCCCCCACAGATTGGCCTCTCGCCCCGGCACCCTGCAGGCATTGGCAACTCGGCCACGCCCCGCCCCCCTCACGCAATGCACGCTAGCTCTGGCCCCGCCCCCCCACGCATTCCCCGAACCAACACGGTCACAGAGCCACGACTACCAGGTGAGTACTGTACCCCTGGGAGCCCACATCAGCGTACGCCGCCAAACCAGCCGACACATACCCTCGCATTGCTGGGGCTGGCCGGCGTATGCTGGTGTGGGCTCCCGTGCGAGCGGGGGACAAGATACGCTGGTAACCATGGTAGCATAGTTACCAGCGCATCAAGGTCCTGCAGCGGCGGAACATACACACACGCACACACATAACAGCACACACACATCAGATCACACTCACTCTCACACACACATAACAGCACACACACACACATCAGATCACACTCACTCTCACACACACCTCACACACACATCACATCGCATCCACACACTCACAACATCCTGGGATATCGCTTGCTTCTCGGCGGCGATACTGTGCTGTGAGCTTCCAGGACCTGCCGAGGATCACATGGCCAGAAGCATGTGGTATCTCCGGATGTTGTGAGTATGAGCGCGTATGTGCAATATCGTCAATGTGTGTGTGAGTGTATGCGATCGGGTGTGTGTGAGTGTATGCAATCGGGTGTGTGTGTGTGTGAGTGTATGCGATCGGGTGTGTGTGAGTGTATGCGATCGGGTGTGTGTGAGTGTATGCGATCGGGTGTGTGTGAGTGTATGCGATCGGGTGTGTGTGAGTGTATGCGATCAAGTGTGTGTGAGTGTATGCGATCGGGTGTGTGTGAGTGTATGCGATCGGATCTGTGAGTGTCGGCAGAGGAGCATGGCGTGCTGGAGGAGGCTGGGAGGAGAGAGGCTGATCCTGGGGAAGGCTGGGATGGGGAGGCTGAGAGAAGAGAAGCTGATGCTGGGGGAGGCTGAGGCTGGGGTAGGCTGGGAGGAGAGAGGCTGATGCTGGGGACCGAAAAGGCTGATGCTGGGAGAAGAGAGGCTGATGCTGGGGGAGGCTGAGGCTGGGGGAGGCTGAGGCTGGGGTAGGCTGGGAGGAGAGAGGCTGATGCTGGGGACAGAAAAGGCTGATGCTGGGAGGAGAGAGGCTGATGCTGGGGGAGGCTGAGGCTGGGGTAGGCTGGGAGGAGAGAGGCTGATGCTGGGAGGAGAGAGGCTGATGCTGGGAGAAGAGAGGCTGATGCTAGGGACAGAAAAGGCTGATGCTGGGAGGAGAGAGGCTGATGCTGGGGACAGAAAAGGCTGATGCTGGGAGGAGAGCGACTGATGCTGGGATGAGAGAGGCTGATGCTGGGGACAGAGAGGCTGATGCTGGGGACAGAGAGGCTGATGCTGGGAGGAGAGAGGCTGATTCTGCAGGCAGAGAGGTTGATGCTGCGGGTAGAGAGGCTGATGCTGGTGCAGCATGGGGGATGGAGCACGATGGGGGGTGCGCAGCATGGGGGATGGAGCACGTTTGGGAGTGCGCAGCATGGGGATGGAGCACGTTTGGGAGTGCGCAGCATGGCGGATGGAGCACGTTTGGGAGTGCGCAGCATGGCGGATGGAGCACGTTTGGGAGTGCGCAGTATGGCGGATGGAGCATGTTTGGGAGTGCGCAGCATGGCAGATGGACCATGTTTGGGAGTGCGCAGCATGGCGGATGGAGCACGTTTGGGAGTGCGCAGCATGGCGGATGGAGCACGTTTGGGAGTGCGCAGCATGGCGGATGGAGCACGTTTGGGAGTGCGCAGCATGGCGGATGGACCACGTTTGGGAGTGCGCATCATGGCGGATGGAGCACGTTTGGGAGTGCGCAGCATGGCGGATGGAGCACGTTTGGGAGTGTGCAGCATGGCGGATGGAGCACGTTTGGGAGTGCGCAGCATGGGGGATGCAGCACGATGGGGAGTGCGGAGTATGGCGGATGGAGCACGTTTGGGAGTGCGCAGCATGGTGGATGGACGACGTTTGGGAGTGCGCAGCATGGCAGATGGAGCACGTTTGGGAGTGCGCAGCATGGCGGATGGAGCACGTTTGGGAGTGCGCAGCATGGGAGATGGAGCACGATGGGAGGTGCGCAGCATAGGGGATGGAGCACGATGGGGAGTGCGCTGCATGGGGGATGGAGCACGATGGGGAGTGTGGAGTATGGCGGATGGAGCACGTTTGGGAGTGCGCAGCATGGCGGATGGAGCACGTTTGGGAGTGCGCAGCATGGTGGATGGAGCACGTTTGGGAGTGCGCAGCATGGGAGATGGAGCACGATGGGGGGTGCGCAGCATAGGGGATGGAGCACGATGGGGAGTGCGCTGCATGGGGGATGGAGCACGATGGGAAGTGCACACCTCCCCCCAACACACACACACACGCGCGCGCACTGCACAACACACCACACACACACTGGGAACCACAAACAACTGCCCTACACAGACACCCACACACACAGACAACGCTGCACACACACAACACCCAACACACAAACACCGCGGCACACACAAATATACGCACATACCGCACAACACACACATTTCACAAAACATACCTCCCCCAAAACACACCACACACACACAAACCTCGCAACACACACACACACAACGCTACAGACACACAGCGCTCCACAAACAATGCAACACACGCAGCACACATACAACACCGCTCTCACCCCCGCCACACCCAGACAACACCCAGAACATGTACAGCGCCCTACACAAACACTTGGTAACTACACACAACAACATCTATATATATATATATATATATATATATATAACAAAAATCATACATGAACTACACAATACGTAAATTCTAAAATACCCAATGCGTAGAATCGGGCCACCTTCTAGTATCTGTATAATAGCCTAGTCAGGAAATGCAGCAGCCATTTTTACATTGACTTAAAGTAGTGAGATGATGTCAGAACTCACAACTCAGCAATAGAGATGGGAAGAAAGAGAAGAAAAAGAGAAAGCATGGTTGCAAATACTCCAGACAGTCATATTGTAAGGCTCACCTTGTGAAGTGGATCCAAAAAGCCCAAGATCTGGAATTGACACGAATATAGGGTGTCTTTGCAGATGGTAGGATGGCACATGGGGAACGAGGATGTTTAACATACAGGAGTCTTGGCAGCAGCAGGACAGATGAAGTCTGCTATACAGGATTGGAAACAGGTTAAGCACAATGTGCACAGGAGGTGAAGTACACAAAATTAGAGTCGTGAATAGCCATCTAAAGACAAAGTGTGTGTCCTCATGGGCCTTAAAAGGCCTAGTGAGATGATGTTGCATGCCCTGCAATACCATGCAACCTGCAAAAACTGATGTGGAGAATCACAGAGGGCAGCAGACCAAGGTGAGTGGAGAAGAGAACAGAAGCAGGACAAGTGTGCAAAACATATGTTGTATAATTGTAGCAGTGAAGAAGGGGAATCCAGTAGTATAAATAATACAGAGAATCAATTGATAGGTGGAGAATTTTGAGATGTTCTTGCAGCAGAGTCTAAAGCGGGCTTTACACACAACAACATCGCTAACGAGATGTCGTTGGGGTCACGGAATTCGTGACGCACATCCGGCCTCGTTAGCGACGTTGTTGCGTGCGAAACGCAGGAACAACCTGTTAAAGATCAAAATTACTTACCATATCGTTGACCATTGTCACGTCGTTCCTATCCTGAATATCGTTGCTGCTACAGGGCTCAGGTTGTTTGTCATTCCTGCGGCAGCACACATCGCTATGTGTGACACCGCAGGAACAAGGAACATCACCGTACCTGTGGCCGCCGGTAATGAGGAAGGATGGAGATGGGCGAGATGTTCGGCCTGCTCATTTCCGCCCCTCCGCTTCTATTGGGTGACCGCTTAGTGACGTCGCTGTGATGCCGAATGAGCTGCCCCCTTAGAAAGGAGGCGGTTTGCCGGCCACAGCAACGTCGCTAAGCAGGTATGCGTGACTGTTCCTAGCGATGTTGTGTGCCACGGGCAGCGATTTACCCGCGACGCACAATCGACGGGGCCAGGTGCTTTCACCAACGACACCGCTAGCGATGTCGCTGTGTGTAAAGCTCGCTTAACTCTGTGAGTTACAGTTAATCAGGGACATAGTGTAGTTAATTAAAAGTAAGCAAATTAAATGAGAAGTCTGAAGTGCTGTGTGCACATTGCTAATAATTTCTTTGCACATTTAGTGCAGAAAATAATCTGCAGCGTGTCATTTGTTGGTGCATTTTTTTCCTGTGTTTTTTAGCTCTCCTGCTCATTGACTTCATTAGGAAAACTGCATGGTACAAAAACGCCAAACACATGCGTTTTTGGGTGCGTTTTTCTGCAAGAAAGTGTAAATTTCATGCCTTATAATGTTAAAGTGACCTTACAAGAAGGATGGAAAGACAGTCGTAATAGCCCATTTAATGATACAATGACAGAATTTCACTTTTTTATTTTTTTTAATTAAAAAATGGTCAAAAAATTATATTACTCTTAATCAGCCAGACTGCTCTATTTGTAAAACATTACAAGTATATTGCAATGACAGCCAGGTTATGTGCTGTAACCTTCAAAACACCCTCTGCTTACTCCCTTACTCCACACTAATAAGCCTGCCAAAAGCCAAAGAGACCATTTGTGGCCTGTGTTTGGTGATACTTATGCACGGACAGCTGGTGTTAGTGTTGGTAGTGGTCCTACTGCTGCTGCTAGTGGCTAATATCCAGATTCAGCTCATGCTACAGTTTCAATGGAAACCAACTGGACTGTTTACTATGACTGAATTCAAAAACTTGAATTAATATGTTTTAAACAATTTTCCTTATTTTGCAATAAGAATTGCAGGAGATCTAGCAGAGATTTTATCTTTACTACAATTCCACAGAGGTTTTTTACAAAGAATGAGGCGCCTCTCAATTTTTTCCTCTTTATGCGGCCCATACACCCAGCTGAGTTTGAAACCCCTGCTCTAGGGTTTTTCATCATAACTAGAGATGAGCGAACCGGTCCCGGTTCGGCTCGAGGCCGGTTCGCCGAACGGGGGTCCCGTTCGAGTTCGGTTCGTCGAACGTTCGACGAACCGAACTCGAACGTATAGGCTATAATGGGAGGCAATCACAAACACATAAAAATGCATTATAAATGTACACAAACAGTTAATAAACATTGCCATAACACTTACCGGTCCTCGCGATCCCTTCTGCACTCTGTCTCCTGCCGCTATTCCATCCGATGATCGCTGAATCCTCCCGGTGACCTGCACTGCCAGCAGAGAAGCAGGACCTATCGTGACGTCAAAATAGCCATGTGACCAGTCACGTGGCTATTATCTCATTGGCTACAGACTGGTCACATGACTATGACACGTCATGTAGGACCTGCGAGTGCATCTCTCCGGTACACGGTGCACATATGTGTATCGCCGTGTACCGGCGACATGCTCTAGCACACGGTCGACTCCCCGTTCCGTTAGGGACCGGCTGACACAGCCGGTCATTAACGGAGATCACCGTTGCCATAGCAACGCAGTTAGCGGTGACGTCACCGCTAACCGCAGCTCCGGGAGCACCGTTGCTATGGTAACGCGTCTGTCAGCGTTACCGCTAGCAGCCAGCAGTGATCACTCACGGAGTGAAGGCTGCACGCTGCTTCCCGATTGTAGTGAGCATTGTAGTTAGGATGGAGGTTCCCCAGCCCCAAGTGATGCCCCTCACTACAATCGTCACTACTACTACACTAGAAAGAAAGAAGACAGAAGAGCAGGATCGTGGAGGGCTGACAGGGGTAATAAAGATGGAGTCTCTAATGTGTCTGTGTATTTATTTCTATTAAAGTATTTTTTCTCTGTGTGGTGTCTTTTTTTAACCCTTTATTGGAGATTCTTAATGGCCGGGTCAAACGTGCCTGACATTAAGAATCTCTGGCTTAATACTGGCTGGTAAAACAAAGCCAGTATTAACTCATGATTACCCAACAAGCCACCCGGCTCCAGGGCTGTTGGAAGAGTTGGATACAGCGCCAGATGATGGCGCTTCTATGAGAGCGCCATTTTCTGGGACGGCTGCGGACTGAAATCCGCAGCAGAGGCGCCCACAAACCTCGGGCTAACCTGTGCTGCGGATTCCAATCCCCAGCTGCCTAGTTGTACCCGGCTGGACACAAAAATAGGGCGAAGCCCACGTCATTTGTTTTTTAATTATTTCATGAAATAAGTGAAATAATTAAAAAAAACGGGCTTCCCTATATTTTTGGTTCCCAGCCGGGTACAAATAGGCAACTGGGGGTTGGAGGCAGCCCGTGGCTGCCAGCTGTACCTGGCTAGCATACAAAAATATGGCGAAGCCCACGTCATTTTTTTGGTGGGCAAAAAACTTCTGCATACAGTCCTGGATGGAGTATGCTGAGCCTTGTAGTTCTGCAGCTGCTGTCTGCTCTTCTCCATACAGACAGACAGCAGCTGCAGAACTACAAGGCTCAGCATACTCCATCCAGGACTGTATGCAGAAGTTTTTTGCCCCCTGAAAAAATTATGTGGCTTCGCCATATTTTTGTATGCTAGCCAGGTACAGCAGGCAGGTACGGCTGCCCCCAACCCCCAGTTGCCTATTTGTACCCGGCTGGGAACCAAAAATAAAGGGAAGCCCTTTTTTTATTATTTCATGAATTTCATGAAATAATTAGAAAACAAATGACGTAGGCTTTGCCCCATTTTTGTGTCCAGCCAGGTACAACTAGGCAGCTGGGATTGGAATCCGCACCACCGGTTGGCCTGAGCTTTCTGGGCCCCACTGCTGCGAATTGCAGTCTGCAGCCACCTCAGAAAATGGCATTTTCATAGAAGCGCCATCTTCTGGCGCTGTATCCAACTCTTCCAGCACCTGCCTGCTATACCTGGCTAGCATACAAAAATATGGCGAAGCTCACGTCCTTTTTTTGTAGCTTTTTGGCAAAAAAAAAAAAAAATGCTTCCCTGGATTTTCCATTGCCAGTGAAGGTAACACCAAGCAGTGGGGGTTAGCAGCCAGTAGCTGCTTGGATTACCCTTAGCTAGCAATACAAAAAATGCAGTGGGAGCTAACATATATTTTTTTTAATTATTTATTTAAATAACTAAAAATAAAATGGGCTTCCCTGTATTTTGATTGCTGGACATCACAGTGCTGTAAAAATAAATCTTTAAAAAAATGACGTAGCGCTCCGCGGTATTTTTGATTCTCAGCGCAGATAAAGCAGACAGCTATGGGTTGCCACCCCCATCTGCCTGCCGTTACCTTGGTTGGCAATCAAAATACAGGGAAGCCCATTAATTTTTTCTATTTAAAAAATAGTTAAAAAAAAAAAATTACGTTGGGTCCCCCCATTTTTGATAGCCAGCTAGGGTAAAGCAGACGGCTGTAGCCTGAAAACCACAGCTGGCAGCTTTACCGTGGTTGGGGATCCAATGTGGAGGTCCCCTCAGGCTCTTTTTTATAATTATTTTATAAATATTAATAATTACACAATAAAAGTAGGGGACCCCCCAAATTGGATCACCAGCCAAGGTAAAGCGGACAGCTGTGGTCTGGTATTCTCAGGGTGGGAAGGTCCATAGTTATTGGGCCTTCACAGCCTAAAAATAGCAGGCCGCAGGCACCCCAGACGTGGCGCATCCACTAGATGCGCCAATCCTGGCGCTTCACCCCAGCTCATCCCGTGCCCTGGTGCAGTGGCAAACGGGGTAATAAATCGGGTTGATAATAGCTGTAAAGTCACCTGAGATCAAGCCCAGCAGTTTGTGATGTCATGGCGTCTATTAGATACCCAACATCATAAACTGTCAGTACTAACAAAAACAAAAAATCGACAAAAGAAATTTATTTGAAAAAACAGTCCCCAAAACATTTCCTCTTTCACCAATTTATTGTAAGAAAAAAAATAAAGGGGTCCCACGACGACTCTGGACCATCTAGAATATGGGGGGGAGACACTCAGGGAACGTATCCCCCATTTTCTAGGAGTGTGGACCCTTCATGTGAGGAGTGTGGGTGCAATGAATCTGCACTCACTCTCCCCGGGTCCACAGCAGCAGAGTCCATGTCGTAATGGTTGCTACCAAAGCTGCAATGCCCTGCTCATGAAGTAAGGGCATGCCTAATCAGGAGAACTACTGTAGAGGAAGCTCTGCTCACTGGTATATAGGTGCTCAGAGGTAATAATAGATAAAATTAGTGAGTAACCTCGGCACTCTATATCTCCCAGACTAAGTCAGTAAGTCACAACGGATAGTAATGCAAAATCACTCTTTATTGGTCCGTATTAAGAAATTTTTTTTTCATAAGCATATATGTTTTTGTCCAAAACAAGTTACAAATGACGTTTCGGCCTGAGCCTTCGTCAGATTGGACTTATCTGCATGTAATCATGAAAAATGACAATAATCAGTATCACATAAGAGTGAGAGAACAATAACATAAACTCGAACAATGTAGAGGTACAATTGGGATGCAGCAAAAAAATTGCAACACAGCAAGAAATGAAACATATGATACAAATGTCATAATACAGTATAAGGACAATATAGTAATGACAAATATGGGGTCAGAGTAGACTTAGACAGCTCTGGTACGAAAGAGATGTCAATCATAAAGTAACATGTGCAGTAGGTGTAGAGCTACACTATGCATGGCAGAGCTAATGGGTAGACCGACCATAGAAAAAGTAGAGAAAAAGTGGAGAAAAAGTGGAGAATAAGTGGAACATAAGAGGAGAAAAAGTGGAGAAAAAGTGGAGAAAAAAGTGGAGAAAAAGTGGAGAAAAAGTGGAGAAAAAGTGGAGAAAAAGTGGAGATTAAGAGGAGAAAAAGTGGAGAAAAAAGTGGAGAAAAAGTGGAGAAAAAGTGGAGCATAAGTGGAGAAAAAGTGGAGAAAAAGTGGAGAAAAAGTGGAGCATAAGAGGAGAAAAAGTGGAGAAAAAAGTGGAGAAAAAGTGGAGAAAAAGTGGAGCATAAGAGGAGAAAAAGTGGAGAAAAAGTGGAGAAAAAGTGGAGCATAAGAGGAGAAAAAGTGGAGAAAAAGTGGAGAAAAAGTGGAGCATAAGAGGAGAAAAAGTGGAGATTAAGAGGAGAAAAAGTGGAGAAAAAGTGGAGCATAAGAGGAGAAAAAGTGGAGAAAAAGTGGAGAAAAAGTGGAGAAAAAGTGGAGAAAAAGTGGAGCATAAGAGGAGAAAAAGTGGAGATTAAGAGGAGAAAAAGTGGAGAAAAAGTGGAGAAAAAGTGGAGAAAAAGTGGAGCATAAGAGGAGAAAAAGTGGAGATAAAGAGGAGAAAAAGTGGAGAAAAAGTGGAGCATAAGAGGAGAAAAAGTGGAGAAAAAAGTGGAGAAAAAGTGGAGAAAAAGTGGAGAAAAAGTGGAGATTAAGAGGAGAAAAAGTGGAGCATAAGAGGAGAAAAAGTGGAGAAAAAAGTGGAGAAAAAGTGGAGAAAGTGGAGAAAAAAATGGAGAAAAAGTGGAGAAAAAGTGGAGAAAAAGTGGAGAATAAGAGGAGAAAAAGTGGAGAAAAAGTGGAGAAAAAGTGGAGAATAAGAGGAGAAAAAGTGGAGAATAAGTGGAGAAAAAAATGGAGAAAAAGTGGAGAAAAAGTGGAGAAAAAGTGGAGCATAAGAGGAGAAAAAGTGGAGAAAAAGTGGAGAAAAAGTGGAGAAAAAGTGGAGCATAAGAGGAGAAAAAGTGGAGAAAAAAGTGGAGAAAAAGTGGAGAAAAAGTGGAGCATAAGAGGAGAAAAAGTGGAGAAAAAGTGGAGAAAAAGTGGAGCATAAGAGGAGAAAAAGTGGAGAAAAAGTGGAGAAAAAGTGGTGAAAAAGTGGAGCATAAAAGGAGAAAAAGTGGAGAAAAAAGTGGAGAAAACGTGGAGAAAACGTGGAGAAAAAGTGGAGAAAAAGTGGAGAAAAAGTGGAGCATAAGAGGAGAAAAAGTGGAGAAAAAAGTGGAGAAAAAGTGGAGAAAAAGTGGAGAAAAAGTGGAGATTAAGAGGAGAAAAAGTGGAGCATAAGAGGAGAAAAAGTGGAGAAAAAAGTGGAGAAAAAGTGGAGAAAGTGGAGAAAAAAATGGAGAAAAAGTGGAGAAAAAGTGGAGAAAAAGTGGAGAATAAGAGGAGAAAAAGTGGAGAAAAAGTGGAGAAAAAGTGGAGAATAAGAGGAGAAAAAGTGGAGAATAAGTGGAGAAAAAAATGGAGAAAAAGTGGAGAAAAAGTGGAGAAAAAGTGGAGCATAAGAGGAGAAAAAGTGGAGAAAAAAGTGGAGAAAAAGTGGAGAAAAAGTGGAGCATAAGAGGAGAAAAAGTGGAGAAAAAGTGGAGAAAAAGTGGAGCGTAAGAGGAGAAAAAGTGGAGAAAAAAGTGGAGAAAAAGTGGAGAAAAAGTGGAGAAAAAGTGGAGAAAAAGTGGAGAAAAAGTGGAGATTAAGAGGAGAAAAAGTGGAGAAAAAGTGGAGAAAAAGTGGAGCATAAGAGGAGAAAAAGTGGAGAAAAAAGTGGAGAAAACGTGGAGAAAACGTGGAGAAAAAGTGGAGAAAAAGTGGAGAAAAAGTGGAGAAAAAGTGGAGCATAAGAGGAGAAAAAGTGGAGAAAAAAGTGGAGAAAAAGTGGAGAAAAAGTGGAGAAAAAGTGGAGCATAAGAGGAGAAAAAGTGGAGATTAAGAGGAGAAAAAGTGGAGAAAAAGTGGAGAAAAAGTGGAGCATAAGAGGAGAAAAAGTGGAGAAAAAAGTGGAGAAAAAGTGGAGAAAAAGTGGAGAAAAAGTGGAGATTAAGAGGAGAAAAAGTGGAGCATAAGAGGAGAAAAAGTGGAGAAAAAAGTGGAGAAAAAGTGGAGAATAAGTGGAACATAAGAGGAGAAAAAGTGGAGAAAAAGTGGAGAAAAAAGTGGAGAAAAAGTGGAGAAAAAGTGGAGAAAAAGTGGAGAAAAAGAGGAGAAAAAGTGGAGAAAAAAGTGGAGAAAAAGTGGAGAAAAAGTGGAGCATAAGTGGAGAAAAAGTGGAGAAAAAGTGGAGAAAAAGTGGAGCATAAGAGGAGAAAAAGTGGAGAAAAAAGTGGAGAAAAAGTGGAGAAAAAGTGGAGCATAAGAGGAGAAAAAGTGGAGAAAAAGTGGAGAAAAAGTGGAGCATAAGAGGAGAAAAAGTGGAGAAAAAGTGGAGAAAAAGTGGAGCATAAGAGGAGAAAAAGTGGAGATTAAGAGGAGAAAAAGTGGAGAAAAAGTGGAGCACAAGAGGAGAAAAAGTGGAGAAAAAGTGGAGAAAAAGTGGAGAAAAAGTGGAGCATAAGAGGAGAAAAAGTGGAGATTAAGAGGAGAAAAAGTGGAGAAAAAGTGGAGAAAAAGTGGAGAAAAAGTGGAGAAAAAGTGGAGCATAAGAGGAGAAAAAGTGGAGAAAAAAGTGGAGAAAAAGTGGAGAAAAAGTGGAGAAAAAGTGGAGATTAAGAGGAGAAAAAGTGGAGCATAAGAGGAGAAAAAGTGGAGAAAAAAAGTGGAGAAAAAGTGGAGAAAGTGGAGAAAAAAATGGAGAAAAAGTGGAGAAAAAGTGGAGAAAAAGTGGAGAATAAGAGGAGAAAAAGTGGAGAAAAAGTGGAGAAAAAGTGGAGAATAAGAGGAGAAAAAGTGGAGAATAAGTGGAGAAAAAAATGGAGAAAAAGTGGAGAAAAAGTGGAGAAAAAGTGGAGCATAAGAGGAGAAAAAGTGGAGAAAAAGTGGAGAAAAAGTGGAGAAAAAGTGGAGCATAAGAGGAGAAAAAGTGGAGAAAAAAGTGGAGAAAAAGTGGAGAAAAAGTGGAGCATAAGAGGAGAAAAAGTGGAGAAAAAGTGGAGCATAAGAGGAGAAAAAGTGGAGAAAAAGTGGAGAAAAAGTGGAGAAAAAGTGGAGCATAAGAGGAGAAAAAGTGGAGAAAAAGTGGAGAAAAAAGTGGAGAAAAAGTGGAGAAAAAGTGGAGAAAAAGTGGAGAAAAAGTGGAGAAAAAGTGGAGATTAAGAGGAGAAAAAGTGGAGAAAAAGTGGAGAAAAAGTGGAGCATAATAGGAGAAAAAGTGGAGAAAAAAGTGGAGAAAACGTGGAGAAAACGTGGAGAAAAAGTGGAGAAAAAGTGGAGAAAAAGTGGAGCATAAGAGGAGAAAAAGTGGAGAAAAAAGTGGAGAAAAAGTGGAGAAAAAGTGGAGAAAAAGTGGAGATTAAGAGGAGAAAAAGTGGAGCATAAGAGGAGAAAAAGTGGAGAAAAAAGTGGAGAAAAAGTGGAGAAAGTGGAGAAAAAAATGGAGAAAAAGTGGAGAAAAAGTGGAGAAAAAGTGGAGAATAAGAGGAGAAAAAGTGGAGAAAAAGTGGAGAAAAAGTGGAGAATAAGAGGAGAAAAAGTGGAGAATAAGTGGAGAAAAAAATGGAGAAAAAGTGGAGAAAAAGTGGAGAAAAAGTGGAGCATAAGAGGAGAAAAAGTGGAGAAAAAAGTGGAGAAAAAGTGGAGAAAAAGTGGAGCATAAGAGGAGAAAAAGTGGAGAAAAAGTGGAGCATAAGAGGAGAAAAAGTGGAGAAAAAAGTGGAGAAAAAGTGGAGAAAAAGTGGAGAAAAAGTGGAGAAAAAGTGGAGAAAAAGTGGAGATTAAGAGGAGAAAAAGTGGAGAAAAAGTGGAGAAAAAGTGGAGCATAAGAGGAGAAAAAGTGGAGAAAAAAGTGGAGAAAACGTGGAGAAAACGTGGAGAAAAAGTGGAGAAAAAGTGGAGAAAAAGTGGAGAAAAAGTGGAGCATAAGAGGAGAAAAAGTGGAGAAAAAAGTGGAGAAAAAGTGGAGAAAAAGTGGAGAAAAAGTGGAGCATAAGAGGAGAAAAAGTGGAGATTAAGAGGAGAAAAAGTGGAGAAAAAGTGGAGAAAAAGTGGAGAAAAAGTGGAGAAAAAGTGGAGCATAAGAGGAGAAAAAGTGGAGAAAAAAGTGGAGAAAAAGTGGAGAAAAAGTGGAGAAAAAGTGGAGATTAAGAGGAGAAAAAGTGGAGCATAAGAGGAGAAAAAGTGGAGAAAAAAGTGGAGAAAAAGTGGAGATTAAGAGGAGAAAAAGTGGAGAAAAAGTGGAGAAAAAGTGGAGCATAAGAGGAGAAAAAGTGGAGAAAAAAGTGGAGAAAACGTGGAGAAAACGTGGAGAAAAAGTGGAGAAAAAGTGGAGAAAAAGTGGAGCATAAGAGGAGAAAAAGTGGAGAAAAAAGTGGAGAAAAAGTGGAGAAAAAGTGGAGAAAAAGTGGAGCATAAGAGGAGAAAAAGTGGAGATTAAGAGGAGAAAAAGTGGAGAAAAAGTGGAGAAAAAGTGGAGCATAAGAGGAGAAAAAGTGGAGAAAAAAGTGGAGAAAAAGTGGAGAAAAAGTGGAGAAAAAGTGGAGATTAAGAGGAGAAAAAGTGGAGCATAAGAGGAGAAAAAGTGGAGAAAAAAGTGGAGAAAAAGTGGAGAATAAGTGGAACATAAGAGGAGAAAAAGTGGAGAAAAAGTGGAGAAAAAAGTGGAGAAAAAGTGGAGAAAAAGTGGAGAAAAAGTGGAGAAAAAGAGGAGAAAAAGTGGAGAAAAAAGTGGAGAAAAAGTGGAGAAAAAGTGGAGCATAAGTGGAGAAAAAGTGGAGAAAAAGTGGAGAAAAAGTGGAGCATAAGAGGAGAAAAAGTGGAGAAAAAAGTGGAGAAAAAGTGGAGAAAAAGTGGAGCATAAGAGGAGAAAAAGTGGAGAAAAAGTGGAGAAAAAGTGGAGCATAAGAGGAGAAAAAGTGGAGAAAAAGTGGAGAAAAAGTGGAGCATAAGAGGAGAAAAAGTGGAGATTAAGAGGAGAAAAAGTGGAGAAAAAGTGGAGCACAAGAGGAGAAAAAGTGGAGAAAAAGTGGAGAAAAAGTGGAGAAAAAGTGGAGCATAAGAGGAGAAAAAGTGGAGATTAAGAGGAGAAAAAGTGGAGAAAAAGTGGAGAAAAAGTGGAGAAAAAGTGGAGAAAAAGTGGAGCATAAGAGGAGAAAAAGTGGAGAAAAAAGTGGAGAAAAAGTGGAGAAAAAGTGGAGAAAAAGTGGAGATTAAGAGGAGAAAAAGTGGAGCATAAGAGGAGAAAAAGTGGAGAAAAAAGTGGAGAAAAAGTGGAGAAAGTGGAGAAAAAAATGGAGAAAAAGTGGAGAAAAAGTGGAGAAAAAGTGGAGAATAAGAGGAGAAAAAGTGGAGAAAAAGTGGAGAAAAAGTGGAGAATAAGAGGAGAAAAAGTGGAGAATAAGTGGAGAAAAAAATGGAGAAAAAGTGGAGAAAAAGTGGAGAAAAAGTGGAGCATAAGAGGAGAAAAAGTGGAGAAAAAGTGGAGAAAAAGTGGAGAAAAAGTGGAGCATAAGAGGAGAAAAAGTGGAGAAAAAAGTGGAGAAAAAGTGGAGAAAAAGTGGAGCATAAGAGGAGAAAAAGTGGAGAAAAAGTGGAGAAAAAGTGGAGCATAAGAGGAGAAAAAGTGGAGAAAAAGTGGAGAAAAAGTGGAGAAAAAGTGGAGCATAAGAGGAGAAAAAGTGGAGAAAAAGTGGAGAAAAAAGTGGAGAAAAAGTGGAGAAAAAGTGGAGAAAAAGTGGAGAAAAAGTGGAGAAAAAGTGGAGATTAAGAGGAGAAAAAGTGGAGAAAAAGTGGAGAAAAAGTGGAGCATAATAGGAGAAAAAGTGGAGAAAAAAGTGGAGAAAACGTGGAGAAAACGTGGAGAAAAAGTGGAGAAAAAGTGGAGAAAAAGTGGAGCATAAGAGGAGAAAAAGTGGAGAAAAAAGTGGAGAAAAAGTGGAGAAAAAGTGGAGAAAAAGTGGAGATTAAGAGGAGAAAAAGTGGAGCATAAGAGGAGAAAAAGTGGAGAAAAAAGTGGAGAAAAAGTGGAGAAAGTGGAGAAAAAAATGGAGAAAAAGTGGAGAAAAAGTGGAGAAAAAGTGGAGAATAAGAGGAGAAAAAGTGGAGAAAAAGTGGAGAAAAAGTGGAGAATAAGAGGAGAAAAAGTGGAGAATAAGTGGAGAAAAAAATGGAGAAAAAGTGGAGAAAAAGTGGAGAAAAAGTGGAGCATAAGAGGAGAAAAAGTGGAGAAAAAAGTGGAGAAAAAGTGGAGAAAAAGTGGAGCATAAGAGGAGAAAAAGTGGAGAAAAAGTGGAGCATAAGAGGAGAAAAAGTGGAGAAAAAAGTGGAGAAAAAGTGGAGAAAAAGTGGAGAAAAAGTGGAGAAAAAGTGGAGAAAAAGTGGAGATTAAGAGGAGAAAAAGTGGAGAAAAAGTGGAGAAAAAGTGGAGCATAAGAGGAGAAAAAGTGGAGAAAAAAGTGGAGAAAACGTGGAGAAAACGTGGAGAAAAAGTGGAGAAAAAGTGGAGAAAAAGTGGAGAAAAAGTGGAGCATAAGAGGAGAAAAAGTGGAGAAAAAAGTGGAGAAAAAGTGGAGAAAAAGTGGAGAAAAAGTGGAGCATAAGAGGAGAAAAAGTGGAGATTAAGAGGAGAAAAAGTGGAGAAAAAGTGGAGAAAAAGTGGAGAAAAAGTGGAGAAAAAGTGGAGCATAAGAGGAGAAAAAGTGGAGAAAAAAGTGGAGAAAAAGTGGAGAAAAAGTGGAGAAAAAGTGGAGATTAAGAGGAGAAAAAGTGGAGCATAAGAGGAGAAAAAGTGGAGAAAAAAGTGGAGAAAAAGTGGAGAAAGTGGAGAAAAAAATGGAGAAAAAGTGGAGAAAAAGTGGAGAAAAAGTGGAGAATAAGAGGAGAATAAGAGGAGAAAAAGTGGAGAAAAAGTGGAGAAAAAGTGGAGAATAAGAGGAGAAAAAGTGGAGAATAAGTGGAGAAAAAAATGGAGAAAAAGTGGAGAAAAAGTGGAGAGAAAGTGGAGAAAAAAATGGAGAAAAAGTGGAACACCCTTTGGTACCTTTCATGTGGCACTAAGGGGTGCTTAGCTTTGTATTTAGCCAAAAAAATGAAAAAAAAAATGACATAGGGTTCCCCCTAGTTTTGTAGCCAGCTAGGGTAAAGCAGACGTCTGCAGCCTGCAGACCACAGCTGGCAACCTCACCTTGGCTGGTAATCCAAAACTGAGGGCACCCCACGCTGTTATTTTAAATTAAATAAATAATTAAAAAAAAAAATACGTAGGGGTCCCCCAAAATTGGATCACCAGCCAAGGTAAAGCAGACAGCTGGGGCCTGATATTCTCAGACTAGGGAGGTCCATGGTTATTGGAATCTCCCCAGCCTAAAAATAGCAGGCCGCAGCCGCCCCAGAAGTGGCGCATCCATTAGATGCGCCAATCCTGGTGCTTCGCCCCAGCTCATCCCGCGCCCTGGTGCGGTGGCAAACGGGGTAATATTTGGGGTTAATACCAGATGTGTAATGTCACCTGGCATCAAGCCCTGGGGTTGGTGAGGTCAGGCGTCTATCAGATACCCGACATCACCAACCTAGTCAGTAATAAAAAAAAAATAGACGACAAACACATTTTTATTTGAAAAAACACTCCCCAAAACATTCCCTCTTTAACCAATTTATTAGATTGAAAAACAAATCCAGGTCTGGTGTAATCCAAGGGGTTGCCATGACGATGCACACTGTCCCAGTCAATGAAGAGCAGGATGTTCCCCATTGGCTGGGAGAGCAATGCAGTGACCTGAGCTAACATCAATGGGTCAGCCCAGGTCACTGCAGGGGGGTGACAAGTGCTGCTGTCAGTGAGGTACATTACCTGCGCTGATCTCCAGCACACTGACAGCCCCTGTCACTGAGGTCAATGACCGGCGCCTTCACATCAAGTATCGCGAGAGGTCCGTGACGTCACCGCCAGTGTCAGTCTCGGGTCGGAAGCGATAGGTGATGTGACAAGCGGCGGCCATGGAGGACAGTGACAGCGCTGAGGTCGGGATGGCGGGACTTCATCACCGCAGGTAAGCCGAGCGAGCGAGCGAGCGGGCGGGCGGCCGGGCGGGCGGGCGGGCGGGGGGGGGGGGGGGTGGATGTGTGTGTGTGTGTGTGTTTGTGTATGTGTATGTATGTGTACATGCCGCGGGCAGGAGGGGGTGGAGCGAGCTGAGCGGGAAAGTGTGGGCTTCCTGCACGTAACTAAGATAAACATCGGGTTACTAACCAAAGCGCTTTGCTTGGATACCCGATGTTTATCTTGGTTACCAGCTTGTGGCAGGCTGCCAGCGATGGCTCCTGCTCACTGTAGCTGTAAAAAGCCCTGCTTTTTGCTGCTAGAACCGTTCTCGAACGTATCTAGAACTATCGAGCTTTTAGCAAAAAGCTCGAGTTCTAGTTCGATCTCGAACAGCCCAAAAATCACTCGAGCCTAGAACTGGAGAACCACGAACCACGAACCGCGCTCAACTCTAATCATAACCCATGTCAGAAATCCAAAAACTATCTGATCTTTTTCCTCTTACTTCTACTTTTTTCAGACAATAAGTCTCCTATTCCCGGTCCACCTTGTGCCAACTTTACCCCCTCCCCCACCTCTCATAGAAACCCTGCTAACCTTATTAACATTAGTTATACACCCTCATCTCACTCTTTAATTGTGCTCTTTCAATACATGGTCTGTATGCAACAAGCTTCCCTACATCCACAACTTCCTTATCAATAACTCTCCTAATCTGCTAGATCTCACTGAAACCTGGATTCAGGATTCTTACACTGCTGCTCCTGCTTCCATTTCTCATGGTGGTTTATATTTTTCCCATTCCCCTAGACCTGAGTGCAGACATGGTGATGGATTTGGCTTACTCCTGTCCCAGCAATGCATTTTCCAGGTCATCTACCCAGTTCCTTCCCTATTATTCCCTTTCAAGGTCCACACACTCAGGCTCTTCCATCCCCTTTCCCTCAGAGTTGTGGTTGTATACTGTCCCCCAGGCTCACCCACATAGTTCCTTGACCATTTTTCTGCCTGGCTGCCACACTTCACGTCCTCAGAATTACCAATCCTTATCCTCGGAGACTTTAACATCCCCATGAACAGCCCCACCTTCCCATCTGCATTACAGCTTTTATCTCTAACCATCTCTCTTGGCCTCTCACAGCTCAAATCATCTGAGACACAGGAAGGCAGAAACAACCTTGGCCTGGTTTTCATCCACTTCTGCTCAGTCTACCACTTTGATAACTCACCTCGGCCCCTCACTGACTACAGCATCCTCTACTTCACACTGACAAATCCTTGCCTACCCCAGCACACTTTCACCTATCACACAGTAAAAAATGTATAGGCCATTGACCCTCAGACACTTACAGGCTCTCTACATGCATCACTGTCCTCTATCTCCTCTCTTTCCTGTCCTGATCTGGCTGTAAATCACTACAATGACACTTTCAGAAGCACCCTTGACAAAGAAGCACCCCTCATCCTTAGAACCTCCAAACACAGTGTAAAACAGCCCTGGCTTACATTGCAAAACTCGATTTCTCCAGCAATGCTCTAGGAGCACTGAGCTCTTATGGAGGAAAACCCACACACCAGAAAACTTTATTCACTAAGAATTCATGTCAAAACCTACAACTGCCCTTCACCTAGCCAAGCAGATCTACTTCACCACCCTCATCTCCTCACATTCCAAAAAATCCATAAAAGCTCTTTGAAACATTTCACTCCCACCTCAGGCCTAAAGTGCAGCCCCCTACTTCGGACCTTTGTGCGGATCATCTGGCCTCCTATTTCACAGAGAACATAGAAAATATCCATCAAGAGATTGGCCCCAGTCACCAAGCATTGTGATTCCCATCCCTCCTCACATCCCATCCGGCTCACTTTCCATATTTGACCCAGTTACAGTGGATTAAGTCTTTAGGCTCCTCTCTTTTTCTTGTGCTACTACTTGCATTGCTCACACTTGTCCCTCACACCTACTCCAGTCTCTCTCTCCGGTCATCACTACTCACCTAAATAAAATCTTCAATATCTCTGTCTCCTCTCTCTCCTCTGGTATCTTCCCCTTCTCCTTCAAACAGTCTATTATTACTTAATTATTAAAAAAAAACCTGCCAGCAAAACGTAATGATGACTACTTTCTGCTTATTCTTCTTGACCTCTGTGCAGTCTTCAACACTGTTGACCATCATCTCTTTCTCGCTATACTCCATTCGATTGACCTAA
This sequence comes from Anomaloglossus baeobatrachus, assembly GCF_048569485.1. NCBI lineage: Eukaryota > Metazoa > Chordata > Amphibia > Anura > Aromobatidae > Anomaloglossus > Anomaloglossus baeobatrachus. The sequence goes on along the minus strand of NC_134354.1, from coordinate 596,540,905 downwards.
AAGATACTGCTAACTCCTCGTTCTCGTCCTAACTTTCTGACCGCTTTTTCAGTGTATCATTTGCTGCCTGCACATATTCTTCTCTTCCTCTCACTTTTGTGGTCCCTTTAGGTTCATTCCTTGGCCCTTTTCTCTCTCTGCACTGCCCAAAATCGGTCATATCATCAGCAATTTTGACTTCTAGTAACATCTTTATTATACACCTCATCTCCTGACCTCACCCCTGCTGTATTACAGAACACCAGTAACACATCTTTTTAGGCTGGCCGATTACATTCCCTAATCAAAGTCAATTCATATAGAGACCCTCCACTACCTTCCAGAACATAACTCTCCATCAGACTCCACCACACACAAAAGCATCACAAAGATTGGCTGGTGAATGGCTCATGCAACCGTTATCTATCCCCCATTTCTTCGGGATGGCTGAACCATCACCCCATTGTAGATTGTAAGCTCTTACTAGCAGGGTTGTCATTATTTTTGCTTTAGTTATTGTATTTTCTTTCTTTCTTTCTTTTCTGTTACTTATGAATGTTTGTTTGTAAATGAACCTCTGAATTGTAAAGTGCTGTGGAATATGCTGGCGAGATAGAAAAAAAAAATATAAATATATATATAAAGCTATATTTCTAACTTTCAAGAAGCAACAGATCCATAGAGTAGAGATTAGCAACATTGTTTGAAAAAGGCTTGAAAATTTAAACTTTGGTACGAGCCTTGGCTCGTTTGACTCAAGCTCGGATTCACAATCAATTTTCTCAAAAAATGGCAGAGATCGTTTTTTTTTAGTAACTGTTCACGGTAACACTATTGCAGAAATCATCCACTTCTGGCCCCATCACAGCCATTTAAACACCAAATAACTGTGCCAAATCTGAATTTCCTGGTAAAAAAATGCATCAAAACCGCATTGCAGTTTGATGTTTTTGTTGCCAGAAGATGCAGATTTGGTGCAGTAATTTGGTGTACAAATTTTCAGCACTAAATCTGCATCTCCTGCCAAAAAACACACAGTTTAGGTGCATTTTTTTTGCCAAGAGATGCAAATTTGATGTTGAAGTGTATGAATCAGATTTCTACACTAAATTTGCACCTCTTTGGCACAAAAACTACACTGAAACAGCATCAGAACCTCAGTTTTTGTGCAGTTTTCTGCTAGGAGATGCAGACTTGGTGCTGGAATTTATACACCAAATTCCTGCACCAAATCTGCATCTCCTGGCAAAAATACACATCGTATTTTGATGCATTTTTCTATTGGGAGATACAGAATTGGTGCAGGAGTTTGGTGTATACATTCTAGCACCAAATCTGCATCTCTTGGTTACAAAAAAACACAGTTTTCTGCCAAGATATGCAGGTCTCATTGAACTCAATGAGTTCATCTGAGGTAAGGTCACTGAGTTCAAAGAGTTCACCTGAGTTGAGTTTACCAGCAGTCACAAGTGATGTGTTGTGGGAACCTCCAGCTGTGACAGCAGGTAAACTCAGTGATATCATTGTTCCCAGCTGCAGCTCATTCAGAGTCTGCCTAAAGCCACAGTGGGTGGTCATGATCTGTAATATGTCCACGTCCTACGATTTACATATACAGCAAAATCGGGAACTTTATGGGACACTGTGATGTGGATTACGTCAGACATAGGTGTTTTGGAGGTAAATAAATTGGAGAAATAGAGGGGTTTATTTGTTTCTTTTTTAAATAAAGGATTTTTGTGTGCTTGTGTTTATTTATTTTTACTTACAGGATTAGTAATGGGTGGTCTACTCATTACTAATACAGGGTTTAGTTGCAGCTGGGATTTTTGACAATCACAGCTGTCATTACCACCTTATATTACCCCAATTGCCATCGCACCAGAGCAAATGGGGTGTGTCGGGTAAAGCACCAGAATTGTCGTGATCAAGTTTGCCTGCAGAACCCAACTTTTTTTTTAGTCCATACTGGTTCTGCAAACCCAAATATGCATGGGTTCGCTCATCACTAACTATGGCCTGTTTTTACCTAATGTCCTTCTGCCTTTGACATACCTTATTGGTATATGACACTAGACTTCTTGACACTCTTGCCTCATGGCTTGTCTGTAAGAAATGACGATAGCCAGCATCACATTAATATTGCAATAAGAATGTCACAGTCAAAATTTAGCTTCAATGCTGATTAAAATAGGTCTTCTTTTGAGAAACATCATAAAGGTCCCATGAAGAAATAATTTAATTGAACCACTGCAAATTGAAAATTAATAGTTCCTGTGAAATCAAACAATTGAATTGATTTATTTCACCTGAATCACTAGAAAAAAATAATGACCATTGGCAGTTCACATCTTGCTGAATTTTGCAACAGCCATACAGCGGGCTTTCTCATGACGTCAGGTGTGGTTGTGTATCCTTCCCATAATATTTTGAAACTACCACATGATCTAGTCCATCAAATTAGATGGGCTATCAGGGGCATTACAAAAAATAATTGCAGGATTTTTTATTTTTTAAAACAAAAGAAATATCTACAGATTCCAAAAATGTAAATGCCACTGTTGATATCACAAAATAGGCAATTAAAAACAATTTTGGAAAATTGGAATAATCCAACATTACACCAGTGAATACCACCTGTACACAGAGGTCTGTTATAGGTGATGCTTCTAGAATGTGAAGTTACCAAGCTTTATTGTCACGTCCCTTTTCTTAATGCTCAGGGTAGCTAAGGATTTTTTTCTTGCTTTTGTTTAATCTTTAAAAAAGGACATACTTTAATTGTAGCTCACCTATTTTATTATGTCTGATTTAGCAACTGTACATCCCACAACAATATGGCATATTATTGGTACCTGTTCCTTCCAGACGTGAACCTAGGTGTAACTATTAGGGATGATCGTATATCCCAAATATTCAGCAATATTTGGCTTCGCAAATATCCGACGAATAGGTCGCCACTCTGCGAATATTCGATGCGCAATGTAAGTCTATGGGAAGCCCGAATAGTTACTATTCAGCAACTATTCAGGTTTCCCATAGACTTACATTGCGCAAGGAATATACGCAAATAGTCGAATAGCGGCGACCTATTCAGCTAATACTTGGTGTCTTACTAGCAGCAACCAAGCATACTGGTGGCGGCTTCATATCTTACAGAACTTACATAGTGTGCTGCTCTTACTAAAACACAGTGTCAGTGTTACCAAATTTTTAATTCATATTCTGTGTTAGTGGCTGTACATCTCCCTGATGCAAAATACCTTCATAGCACCAAACTAGCATCCTGGTGGTGGCGTCTTCCTATCTTACAGAACCTACAGAGTGTCCTGCTCTTACTAAAACACAGTGTGAGTCTTACCAAATTTTAATTAATACTCGGTGTCAGTGGCTCTACTTCTGCCTGAAGGCCGATAGCTTACTAGAAGCAACCTAGTCTACTGGTGGCGGCTTCATATCTTACAGAACCTACATTGTGTCCTGCTCTTACTAAAACACAGTGTCAGTGTTACCAAATTTTAATTAATACTCTGTGTTAGTGGCTGTACTTCTGCCTGAAGGCCAATACCTTACTAGCAGCAACCTAGCATACTGGTGGTGGCTTCCTATCTTACAGAACCTACATAGTGTCCTGCTCTTATTAAAACACAATGTCAGTGTTACCAAATTTTAAGAATACTCGGTGTTAGTAGCTGTACTTCTGCCTGAAGCAAAATACCTTCATAGCACCAAACTAGCATCCTGGTGATGGTGTCTTTCTATCTTACAAAACCTACATACTGTCCTGCTCTTACTAAAACACAGTCAGTGCCAAAAAACAATACTAAAATAAAAGTGTTCCAGAGTGAAAGAACTGCCACTTCCACGGTGCTGCATGCTTCACAAACTGCGGACTAGGAAGCAGGCTAGGATAACTCCTGCTCCCAACCTGCTTTTGGTTAGATGCAATTATCATCAACGACATCAGCTTCAATGTCCCAGCGTGGCATTAATTTGTCTCTAAAACATACATTACTGAATTATTTGAATAGAATTTGAATAGAAGGCCACTTTAGGTGGTGGTGATGGTGGAGAAGGAGGAGGGCAAGGCCAACACCCAAATGGCCACATTGGCAATAGCACTGTAAAGTGTTATGGAGTATGTATTTAAAACCACAACCAATGAGATAACGAGGTATGATAGACAGAGGAAACCACGTAGACAATACCTCTAAAAATATAGCTTTATTAGTTAGAAAAATAAAATATAAACACCTTATGTCTTCCAGATAACAATTTTGGACAATAAAGACAATGTGAATAGTAGCTTAGATGAAAAATAGAAAGGTGTGACGAAAAATGCAATAGATCAGTAGTAGGTATCGTAGATCCTTAAGTGACCCTTCCTACCAGCGGAGGGTGTCGTACTTTTTTGGACCTCCCCCGCTCCGGGTGGCTCACCCTCACTGTCCTTATTCTCCACTAGCCTGTGTCCACCACCAAGAACCAAGTGCAAAATGTGTTTAGACAAACGACATATAACAATACATAATAGCGTTAGATGTAGGTTCTTCACCGGATCTTGTTCTCCATTCAATTAAATTTTAGATTGTTAGAATGAAGCTACCGGGCCTGCCCAGGCGGGCACCTGCAGCTCTCCCAACGCGTTTCCCCCCCTTCTAACGCAATGAAAGGGAGTTCATCAGGGGTATTAAGTAGAAGACACCTGTAAGAAAGACAGACATGTGTCGCTAAATAAATAAAGGATCAGATAAACAGATGCATCCTTGGCCTCATGTGTACAAAACGGATGACTTACTTAAGGCCCAATCCCACACAATGACTTACCAGCGATCCCGAAAATGATGCGACCTGATAGGGATCGCAGGAAAGTCGCTAGGAGGTCGCTGGTGAGATGTCACACAGTCAGATCTTACCAGTGATGCAGGAACAATACAGGTCGCAGTAGTGACCTGTATAACGATCTCAGCAGTCACTGTGACCTTGTCACACAGTGTCAAACACAGCAATGTGTCCTGCCCAGCAGAACATCGCCTTTGAAGAAAATGGCCTGGACCATTCTGCAACGACTAGAGATCTCACTGATCGCTGGTAGGTGTCACACATAACAAGATCACTAACGGGATCGCTACTGCGTCACAGAAACCGTGACTCAGCTGCGATCTCGCTAGCGATCTCGTTATGTGTGACGGTACCTTTAGGGTTGATTGATATCAGTGACTCAGCAGGTCTACTGACTTTTCTGATATAGATAACAGATAATGCTGTTTAGTTTTTCAAAAATCCCCTATTCTTTCAGCATGGTAATGGACTTATGGGGAAGGATAAATATACCTCTTAACCTAGAGAAAGTATGTAAAGAGCATTTTAGGGCACCATTCAAACACCGAAGATCGTTATGAAAAAAGAAAATAACAATAATAAATGGAACAGAACAATGGAAAAGATCCAGCTGGACTATAAGGGGATGAATAAAAATGCTTCTTTATTTGTAACTTGGTTAAAAATAAATATCCATATTCCAAATGAAAACACCGGCTTGTGCACACTGATGAATTCGGTATTTTCATTTGGAATATGGATATTTATTTTTAACCAAGTTACAAATAAAGAAGCATTGTTATTCATCCCCTTGGAGTCCAGCTGGATCTTTTCCATTGTTCTGTTCCATTACCTTCTCAGCTTGCTGCTGTAATCCGTGCCGGACTAAAGGACATTAACAGGAGGATATATTCAGGCTTGTCTCTGCAGTGGTGAGCGTTTTTTGTTCTTTTCTCTATATCTAACAATAATAAATGGAATAGAACCTGAGCCTTCCTTAGTAAGATAGGGCGCATTGGGTGTATTTCATGTTTTAAAAGTCTCCAAATTGATAAAGTTAAAAACCTGTAAGGTACAACAAATTTTATGTTAGATCCATGATGAGACAGAGGACACCTACTCATAGTGCAAGTATATCTACCCTTTATAGTCGATAGATCATAGTAGGGATTGTTCCAATTTCATTCATAGAGGATTCCAACACACTGACTCCTGCATAAAAAGTAACAAAAGCCTCAATCATACCCATTTTATGAGATAAATGGATTCTTGGGTGTCAGATATATACCTGCAAGAAAAAGTGCCTTCCAGAGACTTCCTACACAACCATAATAGGTGAACTGCTGTGGTAATCAATATATGTCAATAGGTGGCCCTGAAAGGAAAAAATGGAATAATCAGCCGTCCGTGGGATGGAAGAAGTTACCCATGGTGCCATTGTATAACTGTAATAAAAGGCGCTTCCTTTCTAGTCGTTTCGGTCTGGAAGTAGAAAATTCCAACAGCTCCTACCAAACCTACAGAAACATAATGATTCCAGATCACTGGGATGCCCCTTTAAGTCATATAATGTGCCCCTCTGGGATTAAAAAGAGCGTACATACCCAAAGCAGTCCCTGACAACTCCACCTGCAAAGACCCGAAAGGTCCCGAATGCCGATACACATCTAAAGCGCAGGGAGTGGTGCTGGAAGTCCAGATTGCAGTGCCTGTGTCCTATGTGATCTTGGTGTCTTGTATTTGGACCCATTCCAAAAGCTTATTTAAACTCCCCGCGTACCGAAAGCGGTGGGCCCACTCCCCGTTCGCATTAGGAGTGACAGGGAGAATAGTCCTATGAAACATAGTATGAAGAAAAAAAGATATGGATCGCACATCCCACAAAAATACATTGATCTAAAGCCGCTAGGCAAAAAAATAATTAAATAGAACATGAGGTTCTTTTGTTACCATTCTGATCAGATTGTATTAAGCACACTGCCACTTCACGGCAAACCTCTTGAGTGGGTCGCTATCCTAAACCTTATAGTGCGGCACCATGCACCAACCACTGCTGCAGCGACAAAGCGCCAGCAGGGCAGGCGACCTGGTGCCTCATAGCACCCATGCTGCAAGGCAAAGTCCCCAAGGCTCCAGGTCGCAGTGCCCCACTGACACGACACCACCACAACAGCGGCCACTACACAGTAGCAGCACTCAGTGAGAGGAGCTGCGCACTCACCTCCCACTGGCTCCCATATGTGGACTGGGAGCAAAAAAAGGCTGACCCCTCTTGCAGTCTCCTGCTGATTAAAATCACCTGTGCCAAATGGGGGGGTGCAGATCCAAGCATATTTTTTGCTCCCAGTCCACATATGGGAGCCAGTGGGAGGTGAGTGCGCAGCTCCTCTCACTGAGTGCTGCTACTGTGTAGTGGCCGTTGTTGTGGTGGTGTCGTGTCAGTGGGGCACTGTGACCTGGAGCCTTGGGGGCTTTGCCTTGCAGCATGGGTGCTGTGAGGCACCAGGTCGCCTGCCCTGCTGGCGCTTTGTCGCTGCAGCAGTGGTTGGTGCACAGTGCCACACTAAAAGGTTTAGGATAGGGACCCACGCAAGAGGTTTGCCGTGAAGTGGCAGTGGGCTTAATACAATCTGATCAGAATGGTAACAAAAGAACCTCATGTTCTATTTAATTAATTTTTTGTCTAGCGGCTTTAGATCAGTGTATTTTTGTGGGATGTGCGATCCATGTCTTTTTCTTCATAGCATGTTATACAACATTCTATCCCCCTCTTTTTTTGCTTGGATCTGCACTCCCCCCATTTGGCACTGGTGATTTTAATCAGCAGGAGACTGCAAGAGGGGTCAGCCTTTTTTTGCTCCCAGTCCACATATGGGAACCAGTGGGAGGTGAGTGCGCAGCTCCTCTCACTGAGTGCTGGTACTGTGTAGTGGCCGTTGTTGTGGTGGTGTCGTGTCAGTGGGACACTGCGATCTGGAGCCTTGGGGGCTTTGCCTTGCAGCATGGGTGCTGTGAGGCACCAGGTCGCCTGCCCTGCCGGTGCTTTGTCGCTGCAGCAGTGGTTGGTGCACAGTGCCACACTAAAAGGTGTAGGATAGGGACCCACTCAAGAGGTTTGCCGTGAAGTGGCAGTGGGCTTAATACAATCTGATCAGAATGGTAACAAAAGAACCTCATGTTCTATTAATTAATTTTTTGCCTAGCGGCTTTAGATCATTGTATTTTTGTGGGATGTGCGATCCATGTCTTTTTCTTCATAGCATCCTATGAAACATAGGACCCGCCTCATGACGTAACCGGAAATGTCGCGTCATTTGAATGACGTGCGTATGGGCCTACCAGGCTGATTTGCTGGGTTTACTGACAGACCGGACGTGACGTGGTATGCATCACGCTGTGGAGTGTCCATACGGGACACCCCCTGAACGTGTTGCAATATGTGTGTACTACAGCAGCGGGGAAAATACGTCATCCCTCATTTGAATAGCGGGTGTTCTCAGACCAATGAACGCATCAGAGGGGGGCAATCCCTAGATACCATACGTAACACAATATGTGTCACGTTGCAGAGTGTCCCCAAGGGACATCTCCTTCAAACACTGCAGCATGTATTGATTGGTATAATAGAATATAAGCGCCGCTAATAAACTCCGCATAGAAGAAGGGGAAACGTATTCCCAGGTGGCATATATAAATACACTCTTGCCATGTGGGTACCTACCTCATAAACTGACAGTTCCACATGGACTTTTCACTTGCACTCATATAGCCTAAGGCTCATTGAGTACCTGCCACGATTAGGGTTAGAAGTTTTGTTGATATGCTATAGGCCCCTACCTGTAGAGACCAAACACATTGGTCCAAGGAAGAGATATAGATATAAAAGGTGGGTATGGATGACTCACAAAGGAGATTAAGATACCTTAGCCTTCTATCAGTTGTGATACTACATATTATGGTTAGATGAAGCTTACATAGCTAATGTTTTCATTAAGTCCCCCCAGGGAGACCACATCCAGCAAAAAAATCCACCTCGCCTCACGCTGCAAAATAATTTTGTCCCAGTCTCCTCCACGTATCGGTTTCTCAACCACCTCTATCACCTGAAAGGAAATGGCCCTTGTATCACCATCGTGATACTCGTTAACATGTCGAGAGATGGCCGTATCGCTCTTATGACTGATGTCGCCAAGGTGCTCCCCAATTCTCACACGCAGCTGTCTCCTGGTCTTACCAACATAACTCAGGGGACAGCTACAGGTGCAGAGGTAGACCACCCCTGGGTCCTACAGTTGGAAAAGTCTCTAATCCTAAAGACCCTGCCAGTCCCAGGTTAGAAAATTCTTTGTATGATTTATATAGACGCAGTAGCTGCATCTCCCACATCTGAAGGTGCCCTGTGGTTTTCGATCTAGCCATGTCCCCTCTCCTCTAGGCATGAAGTGACTATGCGTCAGGTGATCCCTGATGGATCTCCCCTCCTAAAGGTCACGCTTGGGTGAGGAGAAATGCATTTTCCTATATCTAGGTCTGATCTTAAAATGGGCCAATAATGTCTCAGTATCTCCATAACACTAGGGTTTTGATCGTCAAATGTAGCCACTAGCCTTGTGATCTGACGATCACTTGGTTTGTCTTTTGGCCTAAGTAGTTCCCTACTTGATTGTGCCTGTGCATGTTTATACGCAGGTTCGAGAACCCGCTACAGGTAGCCTCTTTGCTGGAATTGTTTTTTCATGTCCTGTGCCTGACGTTCAAATTCGTTGAGGGAAAAACAATTTCTTCTAAGTTGAAGAAATTGTCCCTTTGGGATACCTCTTCTCAGGGGCGCTGGATGGTAGATCTCCCACCTGAGAAGACCATTAGTGGCTGTAGGCTTTCTATAAATAGTTGTAGCAAGCTTCCCCTCTAAATCCTTAATGATTTTCAAATCAAGGAAGGCCAGGACATCAGTGCTCATCTCGAAAGTAAATCTCAGACTGATGTTGTTTGAATTAAGTTTCTCCAGGAAACATGTAAATAGTGACTCATCCCCCGTCCAGAGGACAAGGATGTCATCAATATACTGCCCCCAGAATTGTATATGGGGGGAAAAGATGACATCCTCGTCCATAAAAACGTTGGTATCTTCCCACCAGCCCAGGAACATATTGGCGTAGGTGGGGGCACATGGGCTCCCCATCGCCGTGCCCCTGAGCTGGTGGTAGATCTTGCCATTGAATGAGAAACAGTTATGTGTCAAGATATATCGCAGCAAGTCAATAATGAATCTGCTGTGTTCACGGCATTGGTTCCTACGTGTGGAGAGAAAAAACTGTACTGCCTCCAGAACCTTATCATGGGGGATGCTGCTGTAGAGCTGCTCTACATCAATAGATGCCAGTATGGTTCCAGGGTCCAAAACAATACCCTCCAGTTTGGATATGAGATCACTAGTGTCCCTAATGTAGGAGGGTAGGCTGGTAACAAAGGGACGTAGGATCGTATCCAAATATATACTGGAGTTCTGGGCAATGGCGTCAATCCCTGAGACAATGGGACAACCCCTAAGTGGGTGTAACTCCTTGTGAATCTTAGGGATCGCATAGAAAGTGGCAGAAACAGGAAACTTCTGATATAAAAATTCAAATTCTTTATTAGAGATTAGTCTGGATTCTAGGGCCTCATTTAAGAGAGCCTGTAGTTCTCCAAAATATTCCACTGTGGGGTCCCTGGCAAGAATTTCATAGGTGGTCCTATCTGCTAAAATTCCCTTGCACATGCCTTGGTAATCCCTAGTGTCCATTCCCACCAAGTTCCCACCTTTGTCAGATGGCTTGATAGTGTTTGTGTGTTCCTTTCCAAGTTCGACAATGCCTTCCATTCTTCCATAGTTAAATTAAACTTAACTGATCTTAGTTTAGGTTGGATGGCACGGAGATCGTTCGCCACCAACTTGGAAAAGATGTCAAGGCTGCTAAAATCCATAATGGGTGGCATTTTTTTGTTTTTGGGCTTGAGGTTGGTGAAGGGCCCCAATCCTAGATTCTCCCCACTCACATCACCCAGGCTGGATAGTAAACGGACATCCTCTAACTTATCAGGGGGATGCCCAGACGGGCACATTCAGCCTCGTCTTTGTGTGCAAAGAATTTTTTGCACTTTAATTTTCTAAGGAACAATTCAATGTCTTTCACCCAGGTGAAGGGGTCAAACCTGACAGTTGGAACAAAGGAAAGCCCATAGCCCAAGACCCATTTCTCAATGCTGGACAGGTGGTAGCTGGATAGATTAATAATCTGATTCTCTAAGATTGAGTGGGGGTCTACTTTTTCCAGGTGGTCTTCTGATTCTGATGTCATAAGTTGTAGGGATCTCGTCCCCCTAAAAATGAGTAGAAACCCCTTGTTGGGTGCCCAGGGGGGTAGGTTGTCAAGGAGGAGATATCGTAGGGGGGGTTACATAATCTGCAGTTCTTTGTTGAACCGCAGTTCGATAGGGTACTCCATGAGATGGTGGCAAACCAGATCTCCCTAATGGTCGACACCATTGTCGGTTCCTGTTCCCCTGCCTCTCCCAGTTGTTTTGTTTCCCCTGATAATTTCTTCTCTCTCTGCCCTTATTCCACTCCAGTCACTGGGATTCGGAGTCAGAACAGTCCGAGGATGAAATGTCCACCGGGGGGCCAGTCGCCACAAAAGAGGGCTCCTTATAGTCTGAAAAGTCACCCAGATCTCTTAGAAAGTGTTTGTGTTTCCTGGTTTTTAAATTCTGTTGGTACTTATCAACTTACAGTTGTAAATATGTCTCTCTTGTTATGAACTCAGGATCCCCCTTAAATTTGATCGCCTCTTCCCTTAGGTTCTGTAGGGTTTTAGAACTATTTTCCAGCGTGACCTTCTCCTCCTCAAGGAGAATTGTCATCAGTCTGATGGAGGAATTGGTAAGCTCTTCCTCCCACCTACCAGTAAGTTTCTCGGTTCTTGACCATTCTGCTGGAATTAGATTGATTCTTAGGCCGTGAGGGACAATCCTTTGTTTTATATATCGTTCCAGGGATTGCACCTCCCACCACAATTTAATGTTAAGCTTATACACTTCCAATAGTTCTGAAAAAAGGTTTCTGATGGTAACCTTCCTGGTCCCCTGGCTGTCTGACACCTTATCTGAAAACACTTCTTCGGAGTCATCCACCCTCTGTTCGCATTAATTGGTCCTGATAGAAAGCCTGCCATTAGACTACGTAAAACCATAACCAATTTTCTTTTTTCATAGCAATCTTCGGTGCTTGAATGGTGCCCTAAAATGCTCTTTACATTCTTTCTCTAGGTTAAGAGGTATATTTATCCTTCTCCATAAGTCCATTACCATGATGAAAGAATAGGGGATTTTTGAAAAACTAAACAGCATTATCTGTTATCTATATCAGAAAAGTCAGTAGACCTGCTGAGTCACTGATATCAATCAACCCTAAGTAAGTCATCTGTTTTGTACACATGAGGCCAAGGATGCATCTGTTTATCTGATCCTTTATTTATTTAGCGACACATGTCTGTCTTTCTTACAGGTGTCTTCTACTTAATACCCCTGATGAACCCCCTTTCATTGCGTTAGGAGGGGGGGAAACGCGTCGGGAGAGCTGCAGGTGCCCACCTGGGCAGGCCCGGTAGCTCCATTCTCACAATGTAAAGTTTAATTGACTGGAGAACTAGGTCCGGTGAAGAACCTACATCTAACGCTAATATGTATTGTTATATGTGGTTTGTCTAAACACATTTTGCACTTGGTTCTTGGTGGTGGACACAGGCTAGTGGAGAATAAGGACAGTGAGGGTCAGCCACCCGGAGTGGGGGAGGTCCAGAAAAGCACGACACCCTCCGCTGGTAGGAAGGGTCACTTAAGGATCTAATACAGCATCTAGAAACCTGATACCTACTACTGATCTATTGCATTTTTCCTCACGCCTTTCTATTTTTCATCTAAGCTACTATTCACATTGTCTTTATTGTCCAAAATGGTTGTCTGGAAGACATATGGTGCTATATTTTATTTTTCTAATTATTTAAAGCTATATTTTTAGAGTTATTGTCTACGTGGTTTGCTCATGGAGTACGTATTCCAACTTTCACAGTAATAATATAGGGGACGCAGAAAACTACAAATGACTGCCATCACTCCCCAATGTATGTTACAGGGCCCACCTGAGAGCCCTAAGAAGTCTGAGATTTGAGGACAGCCAGTGACCCTTTCTACATTTGAATAGAGGGCCACTGGAGCCGGTGGTGTTTGTGGAGGAGGAGGAGGGCAAGGTCAACATCCCAACGGGCACACTGTAGCTGACCTTTTAAAGTGCTGTCAAATATGTCGCAAAAAAGGAGGTGTGAGACAGACACCAATATAATGTATAAGTTACAGCCCTTTCTAATCGAAAAAGAAGGAAAAATGTAAAAAAAACAAATGTGTGAACATATGCTAAAGGGTTTTGTTTGGAGGTCGAGGCTTGAGTTGACGTTTTATTACAGTGATTAGGCACTAGAAACTGTTTCTTAGGAATTTCCCCTCTTTTACTTTGCTTTGAGGGCTGTTCTGGCGACTACGTAAACGCTGCATGCTGCTCTGAGCACGTTATTCAGAGACACCAGAATTGCAGTCAGGCACCTTCTACAGGCTGTGCCCATGCTGTTTATGCCTTTTCCCATCGATTTCAGCCTTTTCCTCAGTCACCACAGGTCACCGTTGGGTCCAACGTAAAATTATTCTGGTTTCCCATAGACTTACATTGGGAGTCGAATATTCACAAATAGTCGAATATCAGCAAGGTATTCGCCAGATATTTGTTGAATCAAATATTAGGGTATTTGATCATCTTTAGTTTTAATGTTCCAACTTGGCAAACGCTCAGTCCACAACTATACTGTTTGCCGCTACTGCATTCAGAAGCTATGTACCTACCTCCTGACATTTGTTGTGACAGTTAGTTTTTTTAAAGGGGGAATTAATCTGCCTAACAAAAAATTTGAAAATACATTTTATATTGTTTGAGATATTTAACTGTACAAGTCTATTTTGGCACATCTGTTTAAGTTTGATAATTGGAGATACTACATCAGTACTACAATGTTATTATTGCATTAGCATTTTGGACCCATTAGAGGTATCCTACCCAGCATTTCTGGTTGATTTCTAAATGTTTACAGGGTTGGATAAGTGTGGTTAAAAATTTTTGGAAAGTTTTTGTTCCCTCAGACTACCATGTACCCTGGTATTAACCCCTTTACGACCGCCGATACGCCTTTTAACGGCGGAATATTAGGGTACTTTTTCCGATCCGCTGCTTTTTAACGGCGGTCGGAAAAAAGGGTCTAGCGCCCCCCAGAGTCGGAAAATTTCCGGGGTCTCAGCTGCCGGGGGTAGCTGAGACCCTGGAGATCATGATTCGGGCCGGTTTTTCCGGTCCCCGCTCACCTGATGACCGGTATACACCGTATACCGATGATCAGGTTACAGTAAATGACCGCGCCGGTAAAAAATGATTTATCTCCCATCTGGCATGATCAAACATGCCAGATGGGAGATAAATCTTTTTCCCGGTTCCCTCCGGTCCCCTCGGTATCCCCAAAGTGCCCCCCCGACCCCCAACCCCCTCCCGAAAATCCAAGATGGCCGCGCGCACCGGCGATCACAGCAGCGCGCCGGCCGCATTTCCCCCTTTCCTATGGTTTCTGTCGCATGTGCCATCACACATGCGACAGAAACCTGCTCCCCAGGCCCTGCCGGGTCCCCCCCTATCCCTCCCGGTGTTCCCCGGTGTCATACATACCTGTCGGAGCGCTGATCCCCCGCGGCCCCCTCCTCCGGCTCCTTCACAGCAGACGCCGGTCACATGTGCAGAGCGCGGCTGACAGCTTCCTGTGTTCAGGACGCTGGCTGCTGCTGCTGCTCGGCACTGTGTGTGCAGCTGTGACCCGGGGAGAGTGGGTGCAGATTCTTTGCACCGACTCTCCTGAAATGGAGGGTCTGCCCTCCTAGAAAATGGGGGATACGTTCCCTGAACGTGTCCCCCATATTCTAGAAGGTCCAGAGTCGACGTGGGACGTCCAAATGGATTACAGCGGATTTTTTTTTCTTTTCTTTTCAATAAATTGGTCAATCAGGGAATGTTTTGGGGAGTGTTTTTTCAAATAATTTTTTTTTTGTTGTCAATTTTTTTTTATTACTGTCAATTAGTTATGTCGGGTATCTGATAGACGCCGTGACATAACTAATTGCTGGGCTTGATGCCAGGTGACATTACACATCTGGTATCAACCCCATTTATTACCCCGTTAGCCAACGCACCAGGGCGCGGGATGAGCTGGGGCGAAGCGCCAGAATTGGCGCATCTAATGGATGCGCCACTTCTGGGGCGGCTGCGGCCTGCTATTTTTAGGCTGGGAAGAGTCCAATAACCATGGCTCTTCCCACCCTGAGAATACCAGACCCCAGCTGTCAGCTTCACCTTGGCTGGTGATCTAATTTGGGGGGACCCCACGTTTGTTTTGTTTTTTTAATTATTTATAAATAATTAAAAAAAAAAAACAGCTTGGGGAGCCCTCCAAATTGATCACCAGCCAAGGTGAAGCTGTCAGCTGTGGTTTGCAGGCTACAGCTGTCTGCTTTACCCTAGCTGGCTATCAAAAATAGGGGGGACCCCACGTCATTTATTTTCATTTTTTTTTTTCTTTTTGGGCTAAATACAAGGCTAGGCACCCTTTAGTGCCACATGAAAGGCACTAAAGGGCGCCAGCTTAGAATATGCAGGGGGGTGGGACGTTATATATGTTTGACATCTATCCATTCATCCATTGTAGCATTTTAGGCTGTGTGCCCACAATCAGGGTTTGCAGCGTTATGGGCGCAGAGTGTTTTCCCTGCGTCCATAACGCTGCGTTGTGCAGTAGAAGCACAGTGGAAGGATTTTTAGAAATCCCATGCCCACTGTGCTTCTTTTCTCCGCAGCATAAACCGACCTGTGGCGCAGCTTCCCGAGCCTCAGCATGTCAATTTATGCTGCGGAGATGAGTGTGCTCTGCAGGTAGCATAGAGCTCCACAGCAGCCTGAACCCAAATCGTGGGCATGGGCAGCTGCGTTCTCCCGTGGACAACACTCACATCTCTGTAGGAAGGCTGACACTGTGTACTGGACGCCGTGTCGCTGGATCATGGCCACATAGCCTAAAAGAGAGACATTTGTTGCTACAGAAACATTTTTGTGAAGTACCTGTGGATTCAAAATGCTTACTATACTTCTGAATAAAGTCATTGAGGGGTCCAGTTTCCAAAATGGAGTCACTTGTGGGGGGTTTCTAATGTATAGGTACCCAAGAGGCCCTGCTAATGTGACATGGTGCGCGCAATTTATTTCAACTTCTCCAAAATTCAAATGGTGCTCCTTCCATTCCAAGCCCTCCCATATATCCAAACAGAGGTTTTTGGCCACATATGGGGTATCCCTGCGTTTACAAGAAATTGGATAACAACCTGTGGGGTCCACGTTTTGTTGTTGCCTCTTGAAAAAGTGAGAAATGTGATGCTAAAGAAACATTTTTGTGAAAAAAATGAAAATTTTCAATATGGCAACCTAAGCTTATCAAATTCTGTGAAGTATTCGTGGATTCAAAATGCTCAATATACACCTAGATAAAAGCCTTGAGGTTTCTTGATTCCAGAATGGGGTCACTTGTGGGGGGCCTCCACTGTTTAGGCACTTTAGGGGCTTTCCAAATGCGACATAGCGTCCACTAATTATTCCAGCCAAATGTTCAGTCAAATTGCACTCCTTCCCTTCCAAGACCTGCCGTGTCCCCAAACAGTTGATTTCCACCACATATAAGATATCACCAAACTCAGGAGAAATTGCACAATACATTTCATGGTGATTTTTTTCCTATTACCCTTGTGAAAAAAAAGCTACCTGGTTGAAGTAACAATTTTGTGGTAAAATTTTATTTTTTTATTTTCATGGCTCAACGTTATAAACTTCTGTGAAGCACCTGGGGGTTCAGGGTACTCACCAAACATCTAGATAAATTCCTTGAGAGGCCTAGTTTCCAATATGGGGTCACTTGTGGTGGTTTTTTGCTGTTTACGTACCTTAGGGGTCCTCCAAATGCGACATGGTGCCCGCAATCTTTTTCAGCCAAATTTCCTTTCCAAAATTCAAATATTGCTCCTTTCGTTCCAAGCCCTCCCATTTGTCCAAACAAAGGTTTCAGACCACATGTGAGGTATCACCGTGCTCATAAAAAAGTGGGTAACAAACATTTGGGTCAAATTTTTGGAATTACCTCTTGAAAAAGTGAGAGAATTGATGCTAAAGCAACATTTTTGAGAAAAAAATTACAATTTTCAATATGACAAAGTAACGTTATCAAAATCTGTGAAGTACCTGTGGGTCCAAAATGCTCAGTATACCCCTCGATAGAAGCCTTAAGGGGTCTAGTTTCCAAAATGGGGTCACTTGAGGGGTGCCTGCTGTTTAGGTACCTTAGGGGATCTGTAAAAGCAACATGGTGCCCGCAATCTGTTTCAGCCAACTTTGCTTTCCAAAATTCAAATATTGCTCCTTTCATTCCAAGCTCTCCCATTTACCCAAACAAAGGTTCCTGACCACATGTGGGGTATCGGCGCGCTCATAAGAAAGTGGGTAAAAAAGTGTGAGGTCCAATTTTTGGTGTTACCTCTTGAAAAAGTAAGAAAATTAGTGCTAAAGTAACACTTTTAGGTAAAATGTTAATTTTTATTTTTTTTCATTCCATATTACTTTAGTTCCTGTGAAGCACCTGAAGGGTAAATAAACTTCTTGAATGTGGTTTTGAGTACCTTGAGGGGTGCAGGTTTTAGAATGGTGTCACTTTTGGGTATTTTCTGTCACCCAGGCCTCTCAAAGTCACATCAAATGTGATGTGGTCCCTAAAAAAATGGTTTTGTAAATTTTGTTGAAAAAATGGGAAATTGCTGATGAACTTTGAACCCTTCTAACTTCCTAACCCCAAAAAATTTTGTTTCAAAAATTGCGCTGATCTAAAGTAGACAAGTGGGAAATGTTATTTATTAACTATTTTGTGTGACATAACTCTCCGGTTTATGGGCATAAAAATTAAAAGTTTGAAACTTGCAAAATTTTTAATTTTTTTGTCAAATTTCAGATTTTTTCACAAATAAAATAAAAAAATATCATCCTAAATTTACCTCTAACATGAAGCCCAATATGTCACGAAAAAACAATCTCAGAATCACCAGGATCCATTGAAGCGTTCCAGAGTTATAACCTTATAAAGTGACACTGGTCAAAATTGCAAAAAATGGCCTGGGCATTAAGTACAAATCTGGCTTCGTCCTTAAGGGGTTAAATATGAAAAATGGTTGCAGCATCTCTGCCAGCACTGCTGGGATCTGCCTGCCTGGTAATAGTAGAACCAATATAAATATTGGCTTTCTTTACCTCTGGACAGTGTGTTAGTGGGGAGGAAGCAGAGGGCATAAACGACTATATGACACATCACACATCTAAGTCACAACAAGATGAAGTTTCCTCTGACATCAATATCAGTGAGTTTGAGTAAGTGGTCTGTATATTCAAACTTCTGTGTTATTAAAAACGAGTACTTTCTTACATAGCAGACTTTCAATTACATCAAAGACACCACTATACTTTCAGTCAGTATTTGGATGATATAAGGCAGGAGGGTGTGGCACAAAATCCTAGCTGTGTTGCGGACGTTGCTAGCTCTGTCCTCATCTATTGTACCATCACCCATTCCCTGTAGACTGTGAGCCCTCGCGGGCAGGGTCCTCTCTCCTCCTCCACCAGTCTGTTTTGTACTGTTAATGATTGTTGTATGTATACCCTCTTTCACTTGTAAAGCGCCATGGAATAAATGGCGCTATAATAATAAATAGTAATAATAATAATTATTGTGATAAAGGCATTGTTGATGGTAGTAGCACTCTAAATCAGGGCAAATCTAGTGATAGGAATCAGGCTAGTGGCAAGTTAATAAGGATATTTCCCACAAAAAGGCAACTGTGAGCTGAATTGTAAATAATGTGAATAATGCTGATGATTTTGAACATTTGTATGGGTGTCAACGAGGTGATGTCATTAGAGCTTGAGGGCGGTGGAGTAGGCATTAAAGAGGAGAGACAATGTTCACTGAAAAGATCTTCCGAAAATTTTAGGATTTAGGATCCAAAAAGGGGCGCTAGATTAAAAGTCTTCTTCCACTTTAAAAAGGCTCTTTGCATATTTAAATTCCCAGGGGAACATTTCTTGGTCTATAAGTTTCCTTTTTCTGGTTTGGCACTTTTCATAAGGTATAATTGTCCCTCTTGGAAACAGAGTCCGAGACTTCTAATATGATCCAATCAGCTCTCGTGCTTTGTATTAATGAGAGAAAAGGAAACCGAAACACATTTGAAAATTGAGAGTCTGGTTTTGTTTCTTATCCTTGTGGCAAAGATCTTTAAGAGTTCAATAAAGAATTTTAACCCTAGAACGCATACCTGGGGCCTCGTAGGCCTGCTAAGTTACTTGTTTTCTATGGTAGATTTCTATGGTTGCGCGTTCTACGGTTAAGATTGCTACATCCAATAGGCACTTTCCACACAGAGAAATGCTCCTCCTTAGTCTTTCCCATGGTCTTTCAGGCAGTGACAGAATGGTGTGCCTGATCACAAAACACTAAGAGGGATCATTTTTGGACAGTTTTGTTTGTTTTGTTTTTTTTTTTAAAAACTTCAAAATTCTGTTTGTGTTATGTGTAATTAAGAGGCTGTTGGATACCACCAATTACTATTTATTCACCCATATCTAAATAATTTGAGGTCACTTATTGTAAAACTTTGATTGCATTAAGAAGTTTAACAGAGTGTCAATATATAAACAACAGGAAGCAATAGTATAAGGCCTAAAATTGTTTTTTATTAAGAAATATTATTAAAAGTGTTTTATATATATAGACAAAATAAAAGGTACCAATAGATACAAGGAGAGAGCAGAAGACAATTCAATACATAATCATAAATATATTGGCTGGATTATTAACAGGTAGATTTATAAAAAAAATGCATGCTGCTGACAAAACATTTTTTTTATATTTTTTTTGCATAATTGGTCATATTGCAAAGTGCATTTTATTAAATAAAGTTCATGGTGTGATCAATGCATGACGACAAATAACGTCCAAAGGGAATAAAGTCCAAAAATATAAAGTTCTTGGCCAGTGCTGAGTACGGTTGTATATTTATATGCAAGAGGAAAGCCCAAGGTGTCGGGTGTCAGTGCATAGCAAACACACCATGAATATTGCCAACAGTCAAAAAATCAACATCCCCAGAGGGAAAACATAGTGTTTAACTAGGATTTAACCTGAACCTGTATAATGTATCAATTGCGCATAAGCCACGGAATCAGAACGCAAAAGCGATCAAACAGCCAAATTGATCATAGTATTATGATACTTACAAGATCCAAGATCAGGATTTCAGGTCTTCCCACTCACATTACTCCAATGTACGTTTCATGGAAACTTCATCAGGGACCGTCAATATAGTCTTAGTAGATCTCAGACTATGACACACACCTTTTTGGGGTAAAATTAGACTTTTCAGTATTGAGAGGACAGATGCAAATTTTTTTTTTTTAATTTGTTGAAGTTGGCAAATTCAATACAAAAAGTTAACTGCATATATCAAATAGAGTCATTACAAACAGAGTGATCTATTTCAAGTATTTATTTCTAGGGATGGGCGAACCCGAACTGCAAAGTTCGGTGTCCGTACCGAACACATGGTGTTCGTGCACACCACCCTGAACATAGAAGCGCCATCTTCTGCTGCTGTATCCAACTCTTCAGTGGCCCTGGTGCCAGGTGGCATGCTGGGTAATAAGGAGTAGAGATGAGCGAACCGGTCCCGGTTCGGCTCGAGGTCGGTTCGCCGAACGGAGGTCCCGCTCGAGTTCGGCTCGTCGAACGTTCGACGAACCGAACTCGAACTGCATAGGAAACAATGGCAGGCAATCACAAACACATAAAAACACCTAGAAAACACCCTCAAAGGTGTCCAAAAGGTGACAAACAACTCAAACACATGGGAAAGTGACAAGGACATATACTCATGCGAAAACAAAACAGCTGGACAAGGAAAAAGAGGACACATAGATATATGAGTATATGCAAGGAAACATCGATTCCATTATTGTGCAACTTGAGCCCTGCTCATTTTAGGCTTCCAATCTTGATAAATTGCCTGAGCTCGCCACGTACGCCTTGGGGATCTTGTCGTGTCCTGCAGCCAGCGTTCTCTCGGAACCTGTCTTCAGTGCTGCTGGGGGTCTGCTGGCAGATAAGCACACGTGTCTGTCCACTGACAATGTGGACATGGCTCTCAGAGGTCTTTTCTTCCCCTGGGTCAGCCAGGGGAGGTGAAAGGCACGCGTATTTTTGAGAGTGCTTCATGCAAAGCATCTTTTTCATCTTGAAAATTGGGTCAATTGATGCCAGTCAAGTGGGGTGTGTGTGGCCCAATTAGTGGCAACGAGAGAGACTGTGGTTAGAGTCCCCTCGCTGTGTTTCTAAAAGAACCAAGATGAACAAGTCATGGCTCTCAGAGGACTTTTCTTCCCCTGGGTCAGCCAGGGGACGGGAAAGGCACGCGTATTTTTGAGAGTGCTTCATGCAAAGCATCTTTTTCTTTTTCAAAAGGGGGCTCAACCGATGCCAGTCAAGTGGGGTGTGTGTGGCCCAGTTAGTGGAAACGAGGGAGACTGTGGTTGGAGTCCCCTCGCTGTGTTTCTAAAAGAACCAAGATGAACAAGTCATGGCTCTCAGAGGACTTTTCTTCCCCTGGGTCAGCCAGGGGACGGGAAAGGCATGCGTATTTTTGAGAGTGCTTCATGCAAAGCATCTTTTTCTTTTTCAAAAGGGGGCTCAACCGATGCCAGTCAAGTGGGGTGTGTGTGGCCCAGTTAGTGGAAACGAGGGAGACTGTGGTTGGAGTCCCCTCGCTGTGTTTCTAAAAGAACCAAGATGAACAAGTCATGGCTCTCAGAGGACTTTTCTTCCCCTGGGTCAGCCAGGGGACGGGAAAGGCATGCGTATTTTTGAGAGTGCTTCATGCAAAACATCTTTTTCTTTTTCAAAAGGGGGCTCAACCGATGCCAGTCAAGTGGGGTGTGTGTGGCCCAGTTAGTGGAAACGAGGGAGACTGTGGTTGGAGTCCCCTCGCTGTGTTTCTAAAAGAACCAAGATGAACAAGTCATGGCTCTCAGAGGACTTTTATTCCCCTGGGTCAGCCAGGGGACGGGAAAGGCACGCGTATTTTTGAGAGTGCTTCATGCAAAGCATCTTTTTCTTTTTCAAAAGGGGGCTCAACCGATGCCAGTCAAGTGGGGTGTGTGTGGCCCAGTTAGTGGAAACGAGGGAGACTGTTGTTGGAGTCCCCTCGCTGTGTTTCTAAAAGAACCAAGATGAACAAGTCATGGCTCTCAGAGGACTTTTCTTCCCCTGGGTCAGCCAGGGGACGGGAAAGGCACGCGTATTTTTGAGAGTGCTTCATGCAAAGCATCTTTTTCTTTTTCAAAAGGGGGCTCAACCAATGCCAGTCAAGTGGGGTGTGTGTGGCCCAGTTAGTGGAAACGAGGGAGACTGTGGTTGGAGTCCCCTCGCTGTGTTTCTAAAAGAACCAAGATGAACAAGTCATGGCTCTCAGAGGACTTTTCTTCCCCTGGGTCAGCCAGGGGACGGGAAAGTCACGCGTATTTTTGAGAGTGCTTCTTGCAAAGCATCTTTTTCTTTTTCAAAAGGGGGCTCAACCGATGCCAGTCAAGGGGGGTGTGTGTGGCCCAGTTAGTGGAAACGAGGGAGACTGTGGTTGGAGTCCCCTCGCTGTGTTTCTAAAAGAACCAAGATGAACAAGTCATGGCTCTCAGAGGACTTTTCTTCCCCTGGGTCAGCCAGGGGACGGGAAAGGCACGCGTATTTTTGAGAGTGCTTCATGCAAAGCATCTTTTTCTTTTTCAAAAGGGGGCTCAACCGATGCCAGTCAAGTGGGGTGTGTGTGGCCCAGTTAGTGGAAACGAGGGAGACTGTGGTTGGAGTCCCCTCGCTGTGTTTCTAAAAGAACCAAGATGAACAAGTCATGGCTCTCAGAGGACTTTTCTTCCCCTGGGTCAGCCAGGGGACGGGAAAGGCACGCGTATTTTTGAGAGTGCTTCATGCAAAGCATCTTTTTCTTTTTCAAAAGGGGGCTCAACCGATGCCAGTCAAGTGGGGTGTGTGTGGTCCAGTTAGTGGAAACGAGGGAGACTGTGGTTGGAGTCCCCTCGCTGTGTTTTACATGCTTTTAGAAGGGCATGACATGGCTTAGAGGTTGACTTTCAGCATCTGGAAACTGTTGGCTACCAAAATGCTGCCTTTCCAACCTTTCTAACCGAGGATTTTCGAGACCTTATGCCCATCGCAGTGCCCCAAGAGCCGATGCCCAGGCGCCACTCCTTCTCCAACAAAGGCGTGCACGCGCTACACCAGCATGTCGCACTAAACATCACTGATTCCTTGAGAAACTCTGTGTGACAGGGTGCATTTCACCACAGATAATTGGCCCAGTAAGCATGGACAGGGGCGTTACATGTCGCTGACTGGGCAATGGGTTACTGTGGGGAGAGATGGAGAAGGGTCTGCTGTACAAGTCTTGCCGTCCCCACGAGTTGTTTCAATCCTTCTTCTGTATGTAGAAGTTAATACACTGCTTCTGCCTCTTCAACCTCGTGTGGGTCCTCCACCTTGGCGCAAACCCTGTGTGGTCAGGCCACCCTTCCTTGTAACTGCGCACAAGGACTACCACACACCTCCTTACTATGCTGGCAGCAGAGCTCAATGCCATCAGACGGTCAAAGGTTTACTTTGAAATGTATGGGAAATGTGAGTCACACCGCTGAGAAGTTGTGGACGGTTAGCTCTGGAGACCGAGTTTCATCAATGGTTGTCTCCACTCAACCAGCAGCCAGGGAAGGCCGGGTGCGACAATGATGCAAACATGGGTGCGGCCCTTCGCTGTGACAATGTGACACACGTGCCTTGTGTGGTTCACGTGTTGAACCTGGTTGTCCAGCAATTTTTAAAGCACTATCCTGGCCCACATGGCCTTCTGCAGAGAGCACGGTGTAACGCCTTCCTTGATCCACACACTCAGATGGGCTGTAAATGATAGGCTAGAGAGAAGCCACTCACCAAGCAGGACCCCTAGAACCCTGAAACCCTTTAACCCCCATACAGGAATTAGGAATTACACAGGGCCCAAGGTGATTAATACCTGTGGAAGGCTGCAGTTCCAGAGAATAGTAGTCAGGCAGGGTCAAAACATTAATTGAGGAACAGGAACAGAATGGGACGGCCAGGACTTAATCAGAAAACAAGCAGAGGTGAAAGGCGGATCGGCCAACAAGGTACATAAACAGCAAGCAGGAAAAGTAGTCAGGTAACAAGCACACAAAATCATAAAACTGAACTGGGGGTAAAAGCAGAGCTAAAGCCCACTTTACACGTTGCAATTAGTTGTACAATCGCATTTGCGATGTGACACGCCCAGGTTGCATACGGGATCTATGAGATTTCACGTTGGTCGTTCATTTGCTGTCACACGAGCGTTAGTAGTCTATGTTAAATTGATCAATGTTATGTGCGATCCTTTAGATCATGTATTCTGTGACGTATGCATTGGGC
This sequence comes from Anomaloglossus baeobatrachus, assembly GCF_048569485.1. Classification (NCBI taxonomy): domain Eukaryota; kingdom Metazoa; phylum Chordata; class Amphibia; order Anura; family Aromobatidae; genus Anomaloglossus; species Anomaloglossus baeobatrachus. Next base: position 596,516,363 of record NC_134354.1, on the reverse strand, counting down.
ACCTTTTTTTTTTTTTATTTATTGACTTGACAAGCATGTGTAATGTGTAGGGATGCGTTTTTACTATGTCATCTGCCATTCAGCTCTGCTACATGGCCGCTAACAGCAGACACAGACAGCCATGTAGCAGAGCTGAATGGCAGATGACAGCAGACACAGACAGAGCCGCACTGTCAGAATGAACTCGGGTGAACTTCACCCGACTTCATTGTCATGCTGCGGCTCTGTCTGTGTCGCGCCCTGATTAGCGGTCACCAGTGAAGACTCACCGGTGACCGCTAATCTCCTGAGTAACTGAAGTTAGCAGCCCTCTCTCATACTCACCAATCCCCGATCCCCGGCGCTGCACGGCTTTCTCACTGCTCCGGCGGCTTTTACTGTTTTGAAAAAGCCGGCCGCCCATTAAACAATTTCGTATTCCCTGCTTTCCCCGCCCACCAGCGCCTATGATTGGTTACAGTGAGACACGCCCCCACTCTGAGTGACAGGTGTCACACTGCACCCAATCACAGCAGCCGGTGGGCGTGTCTATACTGTGTAGTGAAATAAATAATTAAATAATTAAAAAAAACGGCGTGCGGTTCCCCCCATTTTTAAAACCAGCCAGATAAAGCCATACGGCTGAAGGCTGGTATTCTCAGGATGGGGAGCTCCACGTTATGGGGAGCCCCCCACCCTAACAATATCAGCCAACAGCCGCCCAGAATTGCCGCATACATTATATGCGACAGTTCTGGGACTGTACCCGGCTCTTCCCGATTTGCCCTGGTGCGTTGGCAAATCGGGGTAATAAGGAGTTATTGGCAGCCCATAGCTGCCAATAAATCCTAGATTAATCATGTCAGGCGTCTATGAGACACCCTCCATGATTAATCTGTAAGTTACAGTAAATAAACACACACACCAGAAAAAATCCTTTATTAGAAATAAAAACACACACATATACCCTGGTTCACCACTTTAATCACCCCAAAAAGCCCTCCTTGTCCGGCGTAATCCAGGATGATCCAGCGTCGCATCCAGCGCTGCTGCATGGAGGTGACCGGAGCTGCAGCAGACACAGCCGCTCCGGTCACCTCCACACAGCAAATGAACACAGCCGCGCGATCAGCTGCTGTCACTGAGGTTACCCGCGGCCACGGCTGGATCCAGTGACAGCGGGTAACCTCAGTGACAGCTCAGCTGATCGCACGGCTGTCTTCATTTGCTGTGTGGAGGTGACCGGAGCGGCTGTGTCTGCTGCGGCTCCGGTCACCTCCATGCAGCAGCGGTGGATGCGACGCTGGATCATCCTGGATTACGCCGGACAAGGAGGGCTTTTTGGGGCTGATTAAAGTGGTGAACCAGGGTATATGTGTGTGTTTTTATTTCTAATAAAGGATTTTTTCTGGTGTGTGTGTTTATTTACTGTAACTTACAGATTAATCATGGAGGGTGTCTCATAGATGCCTGACATGATTAATCTAGGACTTATTGGCAGCTATGGGCTGCCAATAACTCCTTATTACCCCGATTTGCCAACGCACCAGGGCAAATCGGGAAGAGCCGGGTACAGTCCCAGAACTGTCGCATATAATGTATGCGGCAATTCTGGGTGGCTGTTGGCTGATATTGTTAGGGTGGGGGGCTCCCCATAACGTGGAGCTCCCCATCCTGAGAATACCAGCCTTCAGCCGTATGGCTTTATCTGGCTGGTTTTAAAAATGGGGGGAACCGCACGCCGTTTTTTTTAATTATTTAATTATTTATTTCACTACACAGTATAGACACGCCCACCGGCTGCTGTGATTGGGTGCAGTGTGACACCTGTCACTCAGAGTGGGGGCGTGTCTCACTGTAACCAATCATAGGCGCTGGTGGGCGGGGAAAGCAGGGAATACGAAATTGTTTAATGGGCGGCCGGCTTTTTCAAAACAGTAAAAGCCGCCGGAGCAGTGTGAATGCTGTGCAGCGCCGGGGATCGGGGATTGGTGAGTATATGAGAGAGGGGGATAGACTGACATGGACAGAGAGTGAGGGACAGAGATAGTGACGGACTGACAGAGATTAGTGCATGACAGACATTGTGAGGCGCTTCAGAACGCAGCTTTTCAGCTGCGCTCTGAAGCAGACCTTTTTTAAGCTGCGGTGCAGAGCGCACACCTGCGCACATAGCCTCAGACATCAAAATCGTATGAGGGATGTCACACGTTACAATTGACTAGGTTCGTGCAACAAAACGCTCAATTCTAGAGAATGATACGATGTGTTTGTGATCAACGGTTTTGCGTTCAATCCTGATCGCATGTAGCTGTCACACGCAGATACCTCACAAACGATGCTGGATGTGCGTCACTTACAACTTGACCCCAACGACGGATTGTGAGATATATTGAAGCGTGTGTAGCGGGCTTAAGTCTGGAAGTGGTCTGCAGACAGGATGGGCATAAAAAAGGGTGTGGTGTCTTCCCATTGGTTGTAGCTGAATGATGGTATTTCATCTGTGAGATACCCACCAGCTACATTCAGCCAGAGATTCTGCATCTGTCAAGGTAATGCAGCCCAGTGGGTGAGCATAACCTGCGTCCACCTGCGCCGCTGGCATCGACTCCTCTCCCATCATCAGCACTATGCATGAAAGGAACACGTTGTCACCTGGCGACCGGAGTACAAATTGACGGAGCGGACTCCGTTGGTGACTTAACAGCCGTGTGCGGCAATGATGCAAACCTGGCTGCGGGCCATCGTCAGGGCAATGTGACACACGTGCCTTGTATGGCTCACGTGTTGAACCTAATTCTCCAGCAATTTTTAAAACACCATCACGGCCTACAAGGCCTTGTGCAGCGTGCACGCTCGCTATGTGCTCACTTCCATCGTGCGCACACAGCAGCTCAACAACTTTCGTCGCTACAGAAGTCTTTAGGTCTGGTGGTTAAACGCCTGAAATGCGATGTGCCCACACGCAGGAATTTGAATCTGCACATGTTGCAGCGTTTGTGTCAGCACCGCCGAACCCTGCTGCAATACGTTATGACATCTAGCCTGGGATAACTTGATCCAGAGGTGGTGCAGATCACGCTGCTGTAGTGGTGTCAGATCAAGGACCTATGCACCCTGCTACACAGTTTACAAATGTCGACGAAGATGTTTAGCACTGGCAATGTCAATCTCAGCGTGACAATTCTGGTCATCTACATGATGGAGCACACTGTAATTATTATTCGGAGTCAGGTGTTGGGACAAGAGGAAGGGGAGGAAGTACAGGAGGAGTCATATGCGGAAGGGATAACAAGATCTACGAGGTCCAGATGGTCAGCGGCACCTATGCGGCAGTCATGGTGAGGGAGAGGGATTAACAAGGGCGCATAGTATCAGCAAAAAGTGTTGAGGAAGGTGCAGGAGCCCATGAAGAAATGGAGGACGAACTGGCGATGGGCATGGAAGACTCAGCAGATAAGTGAGAGCTTGCTCACATTTCGGTTGTGCGAGGTTGTGGGGAGAGGGCAAAGGAAGGAGGCACGATTCTCATCTCTCTGCCACCAACACACCAAGGACTTGGTCCTCCTGGATGCACAAGACACATGAGCGCCTTCTTGCTGCACTACCTACAACATGACCCTCGGATTGTACGAATTCAAAGTAATCCAGAATACTGGGTTGCCACACTGTTAGATCCCCGGTACAAGACAAAATTTGGCGAAATAATTCCTGCCATAGAAATGGACGCACGTATACAGGAGTATCTGCAGAATGTGGTACGCAATCTTAGATCTGCTTTTCCACTAAACACCAGTGCTGCACAGAGTGAATCTCAACGCTTTGTCATGGATAGGAGGAAATGGTCTTTTACTTGTCCACATCTGAGGGACCGAGGGCTGGCTGCTGTGCTGAGATGGCGTTGAGTACGGTGTCCCTGCAGAGTTGCACTTTTAGTCATATACCAAAATGAGTTGAAAAAGGACAGATGCTGGTGGAAAGGGGAACAGGTGTGTTGGAAAGGGGAAAAAAGTTTTGTCCATGGATTTGGTGGTTAAGCAACACTAACATTTGCTGAAGAAACACCATCTGTTACAGTGGGACTGGCAGATTTGGATAAAGTGGTATATACTATGTTACCGCTATATAACGAAAATTAATAAGAAAAGAAAGAGAAAGGTATATATCCCCATCAGCAGTCAGTGTGCACCGTGCTCCCAGTTGGAAAAGGAGAGGTTGGCAACTGGAAGGTTTGGTGGAGGATACAGAGCTGTGTGGCTATGAAACTAATAGTAGCCTGAACCGAGTTAGACGCCATTCGGATCTGGAGACTGGGAGCCTTGTTAGCGTCACAGGGTCCACATGCCCACCCAGCCCAGGAACTCCCTGTTAACAACACAGGGGCCATTGAGTACGCTGACCGTGTGCGTAGGGGCACACCTGTGGACAGCAGGCGCATCAGCAGCAGCAGGCTTGTTAATGCCACTGGGCTGCACAAGCAGGACTGGTAGGACAGGAGCTGGTCTTAACCGTTCTGCGTTACCAACTGTGGTGGTGGCCTGCATCGACACCCTATCCCTGCCTACCTCTGGCCTAAAGCCGCAATGGGTTCAACTCATGGAGGTGTGCTCTTTCGGAGCATAATAGAAGACTGCGCACCTCCTTGTTGGCTCCAGCCCCTTTTATAACCTGGGTCCGCCCCAAACCAGGGTGAACCACAATGCACCTCCTGGAGACAAAAGTAGAGTGACACGTCATGAGTGGCATAACTACCGTCCTATTTGGAACCGCAACTTCAATGATGACCTCATGGCTGCCATGACCCAAACACCCCACCAGTCATCGTCTGACCATCAATAATGCGGTGACAAGTCATAGGGGTGGGCCTCTGCAAGCCATTTGGGAGGACACCTGATGCCCTGTGGTCTATATGGGACCCCCACATCAGGGGCAGGGCCAAAGAGTTCATTACCGGACCTAGTCTCTGATGCAGTAAGTGCCTGAGCATGCTCAGTAGCATGAAATACAGTCTCTGAAAAAAGACTATCAGCTTTAGCATGGTGTCTAGGCACAAAACAGGACTTAGACCCGGCACGGAATGCAAGCACCTGTGCAAAGAGGCTTTTCACACTTAGTGTGGGAGCATGCGCTGTATCCCGAAATGAAGACTTAGCGTCAGGAATGGCACAGTCAGGCTGAGCATACTCACTAGGCGAAACACTGTAATTAGGCTGCAGCTGGGGTAAATCGGCACACGCATGCGCACTAGCTGCCTCTCCACACTTAGACGTGGAGGAGAAATTGCTCTTGGAGATGCTGTCTATGAACAGAAGGAAAAGCTAAAGGAAGCCTGACTTTCTATCCCTCCGAATTATCAAATGCAGCAATGAATTCCCTGAGTTTGCTTTAACATTAGCGTAGCAAAATGTGCATGAGGGTGTCATGTAGAGGTGCTATAAATAGCTTGGCACCAGTGGGGCACTAATGGAATACAACAGCCAGTTCTATGATGCCACTAAATGGCAGTATTTTTTGCTATCATTATAGCTTATTAAAAACAGAGCAGGAGGGTGTCATGCAGAGGTGCTAGAAATAGCTTGGCACCAGTGGGGCACTAATGGAATACAACAGCCAGTTCTATGATGCCACTAAATGGCAGTATTTTTTGCTATCATTATAGCTTATTAAAAACAGAGCAGGAGGGTGTCATGCAGAGGTGCTAGAAATAGCTTGGCACCAGTGGGGCACTAATGGAATACAACAGCCAGTTCTATGATGCCACTAAATGGCAGTATTTTTTGCTATCATTATAGCTTATTAAAAACAGAGCAGGAGGGTGTCATGCAGAGGTGCTAGAAATAGCTTGGCACCAGTGGGGCACTAATGGAATACAACAGCCAGTTCTATGATGCCACTAAATGGCAGTATTTTTTGCTATCATTATAGCTTATTAAAAACAGAGCAGGAGGGTGTCATGCAGAGGTGCTAGAAATAGCTTGGCACCAGTGGGGCACTAATGGAATACAACAGCCAGTTCTATGATGCCACTAAATGGCAGTATTTTTTGCTATCATTATAGCTTATTAAAAACAGAGCAGGAGGTTGTCATGCAGAGGTGCTAGAAATAGCTTGGCACCAGTGGGGCACTAATGGAATACAACAGCCAGTTCTATGATGCCACTAAATGGCAGTATTTTTTGCTATCATTATAGCTTATTAAAAACAGAGCAGGAGAGTGTCATGCAGAGGTGCTAGAAATAGCTTGGCACCAGTGGGGCACTAATGGAATACAACAGCCAGTTCTATGATGCCACTAAATGGCAGTATTTTTTGCTATCATTATAGCTTATTAAAAACAGAGCAGGAGGGTGTCATGCAGAGGTGCCAGAAATAGCTTGGCACCAGTGGGGCACTAATGGAATACAACAGCCAGTTCTATGATGCCACTAAATGGCAGTATTTTTTGCTATCATTATAGCTCATTAAAAACAGAGCAGGAGGGTGTCATGCAGAGGTGCTGTACGTAGATTTTCACCAGTGGGGCACTAATGGAGTACAACAGCCACTTCTTGTATGCCACTAGGTACACTAGGAGTGTTTGCTAGTATAATGGCTTAGTAACAATGAGTTTGAGTGTGCATTGCAGGCAGAGGTGCTGCAAATATCTTTGCAATAGTGTGACTAGACAAAAGTCCAATAGCCACGTTTAGGATGCCACTAGGTACACTGACTGTTTGCTAGTATAATGGCTTAGTTAAAAAGAGTTGGAGTGTGCAATGCAGGCAGACATGCTGCAAATTTCTTTCCACTAGTTTGACTACACAAAAGTACAATAGCCACGTTTAGGATGCCACTAGGTACACTGACTGTTTGCTAGTATAATGGCTTAGTTAAAAAGAGTTGGAGTGTGCAATGAAGGCAGACATGCTGCAAATATCTTTCCACTAGTTTGACTACACAAAAGTACAATAGCCACGTTTAGGATGCCACTAGGTACACTGACTGTTTGCTAGTATAATGGCTTAGTTAAAAAGAGTTTGAGTGTGCAATGCAGGCAGACGTGCTGCAAATATCTTTGCAATAGTGTGACTAGACAAAAGTACAATAGCCACGTTTAGGATGCCACTAGGTACACTGACTGTTTGCTAGCATAATGGCTTAGTTAAAAAGAGTTGGAGTGTGCAATGCAGGCAGACATGCTGCAAATATCTTTCCACTAGTTTGACTACACAAAAGTACAATAGCCACGTTTAGGATGCCACTAGGTACACTGACTGTTTGCTAGTATAATGGCTTAGTTAAAAAGAGTTGGAGTGTGCAATGCAGGCAGACGTGCTGCAAATATCTTTGCAATAGTGTGACTAGACAAAAGTACAATAGCCACGTTTAGGATGCCACTAGGTACACTGACTGTTTGCTAGAATAATGGCTTAGTTAAAAAGAGTTGGAGTGTGCAATGCAGGCAGACGTGCTGCAAATATCTTTGCGCTAGTTTGACTACACAAAAGTACAATAGCCACGTTTGGGATGCCACTAGGTACACTGAGTGTTTGCTAGTATAATGGCTTAGTTAAAAAGAGTTTGAGTGTGCAATACAGGCAGAGGTGCTGCAAATATCTTTGCAATAGTGTGACTAGACAAAAGTACAATAGCCACGTTTAGGATGCCACTAGGTACACTGACTGTTTGCTAGTATAATGGCTTAGTTAAAAAGAGTTGGAGTGTGCAATGCAGGCAGACATGCTGCAAATATCTTTCCACTAGTTTGACTACACAAAAGTACAATAGCCACGTTTAGGATGCCACTAGGTACACTGACTGTTTGCTAGTATAATGGCTTAGTTAAAAAGAGTTTGAGTGTGCAATGCAGGCAGACGTGCTGCAAATATCTTTGCAATAGTGTGACTAGACAAAAGTACAATAGCCACGTTTAGGATGCCACTAGGTACACTGACTGTTTGCTAGCATAATGGCTTAGTTAAAAAGAGTTGGAGTGTGCAGAGGACAGGAGGGTACAGTGCCAGGATTGTGGGGCTCTGGGTAGAGGAATGGAAGCCTGCCTTTCTATTACCTCCTAATGTTGAAATGCAGCGACGAAATCCCTGACCTTGGCTACACAGACGCTGTCGCTGTTTTCAGGACCTGTCACCTATGGCTCTGACCCTACCGGTTTGAGCCCTTAAAAGGACTGATAGAAAGTGCTCTCCCTAAGCTGTCCAGTGCTGTGTATGGCGCGCATACAGCTGTATCAGCGATAGGACTCAGGACGGAGCTGCGACAGTGATGTCTGACACCAAAGACGCAGAAGAGATAATGGCGTCCTGGAGGAAAATGTCCGGTTTTATAATGCAGGGACATGTGACATGGACATCCTATCACACATGCCGTTGCTTCTCTGGCTAAAAGTCCACTTAGCTGTGTGTGTGTCTGGGATTGGCTGACATGCTGGCCCGCCCCACAAGACGCGCGCGCTTAGGGAAGGAAGACAAGAAAAAAAAAAAAATGGCGATCGCCATTATAGAAACAGCAGTGATCTGAAGGCGCTGTTCCCGCACACTATACACTGAAATGTCATAATAGTGTGAGTCACAGAGTGACTTACACTATTACAGCGGAAAGCCAGCTAGGAATTAGCTGTTTTTTTGCTGCTAGAACCGTTCTCGAACGTTTCTAGAACTATCGAGCTTTTGCAAAAAGCTCGAGTTCTAGTTCGATCTAGAACAGGCCCCAAAATCACTCGAGCCTAGAACTGGAGAACCTTGAACCGCGAACCGCGCTCAACTCTAATAAGGAGTTACTACCAGCTTTGTTTTAACAGCTGGTATAAAACCTGAGATTCTTAATGCCAGGCCAAGTTTGACCCAGCCATTAAGAATCTCCAATAAAGAGTTAAAAAAGACACCACACAGAGCCAAAATACTTTATTACAAATAAATACACAGACACACTTAGGGACTCCATCTTTATTACTTCCTCTCAACCCTCCACGATCCTGGTCTTCTGTCTTCTTTCTTCTTCAACCCATGCAGCTTTGCTATATCAGAAAGCACAGGGGAGGAAGGACACTTCTGCTCCCCGCACTGTCTAATTACTCAATGAGTGAGGAGAGGCTGCGGGTTGGTAAGCGATGACATCATCACTGCCACCGTTGCCATAGTAACCTAACAAGCGGGTTACTATAGCAACGGGGATCTCTGATCACCTGATTCCCGGCGCCGTTATTCATCACCGGATGTGGCAGGCAATCCCTGCATGTGGGCTGACTCTGTAAAGAGTGCTAAGATGCAGGAAGGGGGATCTTGACGTTACACGGCACTCGCCAAGTATACCGAATACTGAGATGCTTGGGCGAGCACCGCGTACCGGCGAGATGCCCTGACAGGACCTAGCATGACATCGTAGCCATGTGACCAGTCTGTAACCAACAAGGTAATACAACATTCACACGTGACTGGTGACATGGGTATGATGTCACGGAAGGTCCTATCTTCAGTAATAGTTACCGGGAGGGCACAGCGATGATCGTATGCAGAAGCGACGGGAGACAGAGTGTGCAGGATGTGTCGCGGGACTTGAAAGTATAATAACAATGTTTATTATTGACGATAGTCTTTATTTTACAGCCCCCCAGCCCCATTACATAACTGTAAAGTACAATTTCGGTGTGTGGACACAAGTTCACGTTATCTCAGAACTCAAAGTGTACAAAACGTATGGGCGAGTCTCCCGAACACGAACATTGGGGGGTTTGGCCATCCCTATTTATTTGTGTTAATGTTGATGATTATGGTTTACTGCCATTGAAAAGCCAAAAGTCATTATCTCAGAAAATTAGAATAATTACTACAAATACCTGCAAAGGCTTCCTAAGTGTTTAAAACGGTCCCTTTGTCTGGTTTAGTAGGCTACACAATCATGGGAAAGACGCCTGATTTGACAGATGATAAAAGACTGTCATTGACACACTCCGCAAGTATGGTGAGCCACAAAAGGTCATTACTAAAGAAGCTGGCTGTTCTCAAAGTGCTGTATCCAAGCATATTAATGGAAAGTTGAGTGGAAGGAATAAGTGTAGTAGAAAAAGTTACACACATAACCGGGATAACTGCAGCCTTGATAGGATTGCTAAGAAAAGGCCATTCAAAAATTTGGGGGAGATTCACAAGGAGTGGACTGCTGCTGGAGTCAGTGATTCAAGAGTGATACAACTGTTGCATTCCGTGTGTCAAGCCACTCATGACCAATAGAAAAGGCCAGAAGCTTCTCACCTGGGCCAAGGAGAAAAAGAACTGGACTGTTGCTCAATGGTCCAAGGTGGTGTTTTCAGATGAAAGAAAATGTTGCATTCCATTTGAAAATCAAGGTTCCAGAGTCTGGAAGAACAGTGGAGAGGCCTCAATCCAAGCTGACTGAGATCTAGTGTGAAGTGTCCACAATCAGTGATGGTTTGGGGAGCCATGTCACTTGCTGGTGTAGGACCACTGTGTTTTATCAAGACCAAAGTCAGTGCAGCCGTCTACCAGGAAGTTTTAGGGCACTTCATGTTTCCCTCTACCAAAAGCTTTTTGGAGATGAAAATTTGATTTTCCAGCAGAATTTGGCACCTGTCCACATTGCGAAAGGTACCAATACCTTGTTTTCTAACCACAGTATCACTGTGCTTGATTGGCCAGCAAACTCGCCTGACCTAAACCTCATAGAGAATCTATAGGGTATTGTCAAGAGGAAGATGAGATACACCAGATCTAGCAATGCAGACGAGCTGAAGACTGCTATCAAAGCAACCTGGGCTTCCATAACACCTCAGCAGTGCCACTGGCTGATCGCCTCCATGCCATACTGCATTTATGGACTAATTCATGCAAAAGTAGCCCCAATCAAGTATTGAGTGCATTTTCTGTACATGTTTTTTAGTAGGCCAACATTTCTGAGTTTAATATCACTTATTATTTTTTCATTTGGTCTTATATCATATTCTAATTTTCTGAGATAATGACTTTTGGGTTTTCCTTGGCTGTAAACCATTATCATCAACATTAATAGAAATAAACAATTGAAATAGATCACTCTGTTTGTAATGACTATATATAATATATTTGTTTCCCTTTTTCTATTGAATTACTAAAATAAATTAACTTTTTGATGATATTTTAATTTATTGATATGCACTTGTAGAACTGATGAATATGATGTAAATGTACTCAGTGTTAACGCAAAATAATGGCATAACTAGTACGTATATTTTCATGTCTTTATCTTCATTGATATCAGAATATACTCATTTGGTGTACAGATAATAACAATGAAAGAATCATCTCAGCACCTGTGTCTAACTATCTCTGGGGATGAGCTAGTGCAGAAAATTAATTTATATATTTTATTTTCTTAGATAACACAAATTCCACAGTGCTTTACAGACATCATCATCATGTTCCCCTACTATGGACTCACAGTCTAATTTCCCTATGTCTTTGGAGTCTTTATTATTATTAATAATAAAAATAATAATAATAATAATAATAAAAAAGTGTATTTATATAGCGCCAACATATTCCTCAGCACTTTACAATCAGGTGGGGGCTTGTATAGATAAAAACAAAACAAAATAGTACATAATTCAACAGCTACAGAAGGAATGAAGGTCCTGCTCGAAAGCTTACAATCTATGGGGAAGAAGGGGGATACAAAAGGTGAAGCACACTTGTAGATCTGGCCGGCCATTGTTATGCTAGTTTATTGGTTACATATAAAGATGAATGATCTGTTCTTTAGACAGTAATCTTTTGGGTGCCCTTATGTGCTATTGGTTGTATTTAGGATGTGAGGATAGAAATAGGAGAGAGAAGGTTACGAGTAGCATTTAGAAGGTGGGACAGGGGAGAGTTAGGTTAGTAAGTTATTATGATAAGCTTGTCTGAAGAGATGTGTTTTTAATGTTCGCTTAAAAACTTAGGGGCTGGAAATTAGTTGCATTCTTTGGGGTAGTGCATTCCAGAAAACTGGCACGGGACGAGAAAAGTCTTGGAGACGGAGGTGTGAGATTCGTATTATGGAGGATGTTAGAACAAAAGAGAGCCACATAAGTATTAGCAACAACTCAAAACTGATACTACCCAAAGAGATATAGTCATTAAATTTGCCAAATATAAGACACTCAAAAAGCCATAATTATAAATGTATAAAACATTTTATTTACATAATGCTGTGAATGTGTCAATAAGTAATTCAAGGTGATATAGAGAAAGGACCAAAGGGATTGGGTGCTGAAAGGGAGAAAACCCCACGTGTCCCGGATGAAATTAAGAGAGAAAAAAAAAAGAGGAAAAAAAAAAAGAGAAAACATCTCCCAGGGATCCAAAAACCCCTTCCCAGGGTAATAAATAACCACACAGAGGATGACAGCCCAGGGATATAGTAAGGCCTGATAAGTAAGTAAACCTAAATAAAGCCCAAGGGCGCTGCACCTACCAGGGTGATGGATCACAGAAAGCCGGGGTAGCACGTGGGGACCGACGTCCCAACACGTGTTTCACAGATATACTTCGTCGGGGGACAGGTAAAAATATAGTGAAGAGTATGGACCTTATAAAGGGCACCAAGCCCCATTACAACGCCCCCTCATCATTGCGTACCGGTGGGTGGCATGCCAGGCCGCGCCGCGGTGAAGCGTCAGCAGCGGAGGCCGGATGGAAGAAAACTTCCTGTGACGTCACAAACACTTCCAGTCTCCGCTGCCAAGGACGCCACCGCGGTCGCGCCAGAGGGCGGACACCTAAGCCGACGCATGTCGCGGCCAAGAGGTGGGTACCCCCACTATGCACGACGCATGGCCAGAGGAGGCACACCTCCAATCAGCGCGTCACACAGCAGGGGGCAGACGCCTCCAACAAGCGCGTCACAAGGCCAAGAGGTAAATGCCTCAAAATAGCGCATCAGATGGCCAATCTCGAGTCGGAGGGGGGCTACTTCCCCCCGCCAAGGGTAAGTGACAGTGGTCCCGCAAAATCACGAGAGCCTATCAAAAACCATCAGGGGCACTATTCAAACCGGGATGTCAAAGACCAAGGCATATAGGAGGCAGGGAAAAGAACAAAGGGAGGAAAAAGGAGATGGAAAACAAAAATAGTCATAGCAAAGAATATAATGCAAACATGTAAAAAGTCCTTAGAGACCATGTAATACATAACAAGGTACAACAAAAATACATACAGTTGTATGACTGTCACAGATCTAACTAGAAAGGAGATATAAGAAATGCTTTTATGTAAATCCGATGAAGTAGACATCATATTCAAAGCTTGTTTGCTGAAAAAGGCTTCCATCTCCTTCTACCATATGTCTACTAATATGCAGGTGGAAAGGGAGAAGAGGCCACGAAGATGAGGGCTGGATTTAACGGGGATGGATACATATAAGCTAAAGGAAAAAAGAACCACTGTTAAAATCAAGAACCAGAAAACACAGAACGGACCACAAGGAACACACATAAAACATTGGAACACTAAACAAGCGCAGTTGCCCCCATGCAGTATCCAACTGCTAAAAGGGCAAATGCGCCGAGTATAAATGTGTATAAGAATATGTATAAAACAGGGGACCCTCTAAAGGGCCAATCATAAGAAAAAATCACGTCCCACAGGGGCCGAATCATTACAAAAATGGGGCAAAGGTGAGTCGTTCATTTAACCCATGCGGGGATATGGTTCCAAGAGTGAAAATCCAACGACACTCCATTTGTGCCAGGCGCTTCTTCAGATCTCCCCCACGAATTCCGAGATGTACTCTGTCGATTCCACGCACCTTCAGGGATGTTGGATCACAATTGTGAGCCTCCCTGAAGTGGCGGGGGATCGTCTTAAGTAATTCTGGATTAATGACCTCTTTGGCAGCCAAAATATCACATACATGCTCCCTTGTACGTATACGGAGTTCGCGGGAGGTCAATTCGATGTATATTTTGTCGCAACCACATGTGGCGTAATAAATCGCGCCAGATGTGTTGCAAGAAATATAGTCCCGAATTGTAAATTCCCTACGGCCATCAGCAGAGCGAAAAGTGGTGGCCCTAACAATGTTTTTACATCCACGGCAGCATCCACAAGGATAGCAGCCCACACGCTGGGGACCGCAGCCAAAGAGGGGGGGTGCCTTCACAACATGGTGACTGTGCACCAATAGATCTTTGAGGCTCTCTTTGCTGTCATCATAGGGTGATCAGGCAAATACCCCTCCAAGGCAGGTTCTGTTTGAAGGATTGCCCAATGTTTACTTAACACACCTCTAATCTCCTCCCACTGCCTACAGTAGGTGGAGATAAACCTGGCTACTGGACCAGTTGATTCGGCCGTCCTAGTCCCACCAGACAGGAGATGATCACGTTTCGAGAATTTGGCCCTTTGGTAACCTCGTTTTATAGATCTACTGCTGTAGCCTCTATTTATAAATCTCTCCCTCATATCCCCCGATTCAGCCTCAAAAGAGCAGTCTGAGGAGCACAATCTGCGCAGGCGCAGAAATTGGCCAATAGGGATTGCATTTACCGTTGACCTAGGGTGCCCCGAAGTGGCATGGAGGAGGGAATTAACCGCAGTGGACTTGCGAAAGATGGTAGTAGATACAATGCCACCCAGTTCAATAGAAATCCGTATATCGAGAAAATCAATGGTCCTTTGCCCGATCTGATGGGTCAGGAAGATGTTCCGGTCATTGGAGTTGAGCCGACGCACAAAATCCTCGAGTTCAGAACCGGTTCCACCCCAGACGACAAGAATGTCGTCTATATAGCGAAGCCAGCACTGCGCATGGGAGCTATCCGGCACGCCGTCCCCGATAACCTCCCTCTCCCAGTAGCCGAGAAAGAGGTTTGCGTAGGATGGTGCACAAGTCGCCCCCATCGCAGTGCCACGCCGCTGGAGGAAGAACCGGTCCCGAAAAACGAAGAAGTTGTGCGTCAGCACAAACTCCAACAACTCCATGATCAGACCGGACAAGGATCTATCCAGATTACTCGTATCCAGGTAGAACTGGGTGGCTGCAAGTCCATCACGGTGGCTAATACTAGAATAGAGGGCCTCAACATCCATAGTCACCAGTAGAACGTCCTCCTCCAAGACTAAACCCTACAGCCTCCTAAGGACGTCCGAAGTGTCTCTGACATGGGAGGGCAATGTCTCCATGAGTGGGTGCAGATAGTATTCAATGAATTTACAAGTAACATCGCACAGCCCACCCATGCCAGAGATGATGGGACGTCCAGGAGGTATTTTCGGATTTTTGTGAATCTTGGGGAGGAGGTAGAAAGTTGGAACCACTGGTGACTTCACTAAGAGGCCCTCGTAGATCTTTTTAGGAATAATTCCCTCCTCAAATGCCCTCAATAGTATTACCTCAAGGTCCCTGGCAAATCCCCGCATGGGGTTATAGTGGAGAGATTCACAGGCCTCCCGATCTCTAAGTTGACGCCATGCCTCCCTCTCGTATAATTCCACCGGCCAAATAACCACATTCCCGCCTTTATCGGCGGGTTTAATAACCACGCCATCAAGGGACTGTATCTCCCTGAGTGCGGTTTGTTGTTGCTTAGTGAGGTTATTACCGCCGCCTTTCAAGGAGAGTCGCCGGATATCCCTGGTCACTAACTCCCCAAAAATCTGGATAGGGGGACATAGAGATAAGGGCGGGAATGTGGTAGATCTTGGCATAGTGTGTTGTGGAAAGTTACCTGGTGGATGGTACGTGGACTCCGCCTCCAGTTCTTCAAGGGTAGCAATTGCTTCTAATTCAAGAGTGGATAAAGTTGGCTCGCCTGAGGTTTTTTTGTGGTGTACTTTGTTTAACACCAACTTCCGTAGAAATAAATGGAGATCTTTGATCACTGAAAATAAATTAAAATTAGCCTGAGGCACAAATGACAATCCGAGTTTAAGGACCTCAATCTGGGAGGGGGTGAGAACATGTGTAGAGAGATTAATTACCTCAAGAAGTGGATCTCCCCCTTTCCTCTGAACTGGAGGAAGAGTACCACGTCCACCACCAGGACCTATGCCTTGTTTATTCCGAGCATTCGTAGCTCTGGTATTAGGTCTCACATTCTTAATTTTGTCAGACGTGGACTCCTCGTCCACTGAGGACATGGATAATGCCGAAATCGACACCATTGAGGCATGATGTTTTTTCTTAGGA
This sequence comes from Anomaloglossus baeobatrachus, assembly GCF_048569485.1. NCBI lineage: Eukaryota > Metazoa > Chordata > Amphibia > Anura > Aromobatidae > Anomaloglossus > Anomaloglossus baeobatrachus. Next base: position 596,500,223 of record NC_134354.1, on the reverse strand, counting down.
TGTGACACGCCCCGCCACCGAAATACTTGGCCGTTCTTATAATCCGTTACATCCCGTTGGTATTTCTTCGTTTTAGTATTCAAAATTTCTTTCTTCCATTTCGAAAACTCTTTATCTAGTGACTCATTATACTTGGACAGTTCATCCGGGGTTAGCTCCGAGGAAAGGAGGGCCTGGGCCTCCCCAATCTCCGTCTCTAGCTCACTAATGGACTTTTCATTCAGCTCTATAAGGAGCTGCATGAAAGTCCTGGAGCAGCCAGCCGCGGCCTCCTCCCATTTGGTTTTAATGGTTTCATCCGAGATGGTAAAAGAGGGAAAGACCCTGACCCTGAGCCCCCTCGGAACCAGCCCTCTATCCACATACCTCTTCATAAATGCCACATTCCACCATAGACGTGTTTTTCTGTTTAACATAGACTTTAAACTATTCATGTGATCCAGAGCAGTTCTGGAACTCAAAGAAGGTAGCTCCTCCCATCCAGCTTCAAACACTCAGTCCATTTGTGTTTCCCACGCTTTTTCGCAGGCTTTAAGATCCATAGGACCCTGAGAATAGTCTGTGGATGACCACAGTAATACTAGAATAAGAACAAAAGAGAGCCACATAAGTATTAGCAACAACTCAAAACTGATACTACCCAAAGAGATAGAGTCTTTAAATTTGCCAAATATAAAAGACACTCAAACAAGCCATAATTATAAATGTATAAAACATGTTATTTACATAATGCTGTGAATGTGTCAATAAGTAATTCAAGGTGATATAGAGAAAGGACCAAAGGGATTGGGTGCTGAAAGGGAGAAAACACCACGTGTCCCGGATGAAATTAAGAGAGAAAAAATCTCCCAGTGATCCAAAAACCCCTTCCCAGGGTAATAAATAACCACACAGAGGATGACAGCCCAGGGATATAGTAAGGCCTGATAAGTAAGTAAACCTAAATAAAGCCCAAGGGCACTGCACCTACCAGGGTGATGGATCACAGAAAGCCGGTGTAGCACGTGGGGACCGACGTCCCAACACGTGTTTCGCAGATATACTTCGTCGGGGGACAGGTAAAAATATAGTGAAGAGTATGGACCTTATAAAGGGCACCAAGCCCCATTACAATGCCCCCTCATCATTGCGTACCGGTGGGTGGCATGCCAGGCCGCGCCGCGGTGAAGCGTCAGCAGCGGAGGCCGGATGGAAGAAAACTTCCTGTGATGTCACAAACACTTCCGGTCTCCGCTGCCAAGGACGCCACCGCGGTCGCGCCAGAGGGCGGACACCTAAGCCGACACATGACGCGGCCAAGAGGTGGGTACCCCCACTATGCACGACGCATGGCCAGAGGAGGCACACCTCCAATCAGCGCGTCACACAGCAGGGGGCGGACGCCTCCAACAAGCGCGTCACAAGGCCAAGAGGTAAATGCCTCAAAATAGTGCATCAGATGGCCAATCTCGAGCCGGAGGGGGGCTACTTCCCCCCGCCAAGGGTAAGTGACAGTGGTCCCGCAAAATCACTAGAGCCTATCAAAAACCATCAGGGGCACTATTCAAACCGGGATGTCAAAGACCAAGGCATATAAGAGGCAGGGAAAAGAACAAGGGGAGGAAAAAGGAGATGGAAAACATCCTGTGTGGTTATTTATTACCCTGGGAAGGGGTTTTTGGATCCCTGGGAGATTTTTTCTCTCTTAATTTCATCCGGGACACGTGGGGTTTTCTCCCTTTCAGCACCAAATCCCTTTGGTCCTTTCTCTATATCACCTTGAATTACTTATTGACACATTCACAGCATTATTTAAATCAAATGTTTTATACATTTATAATTATGGCTTGTTTGAGTGTCTTTTATATTTGGCAAATTTAAAGACTCTATCTCTTTGGGTAGTATGGAGGATGTTAGTCTAAAATCATTTGCGGAACGAAGGGGGCGGGTAGGATGATAGACAGACAAGAGGGATGAGATATATGGTGGTGAAGAGCTGTGGAGAGCTTTGTGGGTGAGGGATATGAGTTTGTATTGTATTATGTAGCTGAGAGGTAGCCAGTGTAGTGACTGGCACAAGGTGGAGGCATCGGTGAAGTGGCTTGACAGGAATATGACCCTGGCTGCTGCATTCAAGATGGATTGGAGAGGGGAGAGTTTGGTCCGAGGGAGACCAATCAATAAAGAGTTGCAGTAATCCAGGCGGGAATGAATAAGAGCGACAATAAGGGTTTTTGCAGTTTTGAAACTGAGAAATGGTCAGATTCTGGAGATGTTTTTAAGATGCAGGCGACATGTGCGAGTGAGTGATTGTATATGGTGAATGAAGGGGAGTTCTGAGTCAAATATGACCCCAAGACAGCAAGCATGCTGCTTGGGAATAATGATTAAATCTTCAAAGGTAATTGAGATGTCGGGTGTAGGTTGGTTGGTAGAGGGACGAAACACAAGAAACTCAGTTTTGGAGAGATTCAGTTTCAGATAGAGGGAGGACATTCTTTGGGAGACAGCAGACAGACAATCCCTGGTATTTTGTAACAAAGCAGGGATGATGATTGCAGATGATGTATATAATTGGGTGTCATCAGCAAAGAAATGGTATTGGAAACTTAATCTGCTGATGGTTTGTCCAATAGGGGCGGTGTATAGAGAGAAAAGGAGAGGGCCAAAGACTGAGTCTGGAGGAACCCCAAAGATGAGGGGTAGAGGAGTGGAGTAAGAGCCGGCAAAGGAAACAGTGAAGGAGTGGTCGGAGAGATAGGAGGAGAACCAGGAGAGAGCGGTATCTTTGAGGCCAATTCTTTGAAGAATCCATACATAAAACCTACAAATGTTGTTCTACATCATATTTGAACTCTGCGTTGCAAGGTTCTAGTACTAATCACTGAATCACTGTGCTTTCCAAAAGAGGCAGCGGCATGTGATGACATTATCACTGCCAGCATTTGTACTCTAAGCCTACATTCCCATAATGACCTGTTGGTGAGTTTTTGATGTTGCAGCATTTTTGCACCCATTTTATAAATTATGATACTAACATTATTTTTGTCTTGTTTTAAATAAACCTGCTTTGTTTTTGATACTTCCTGATATTTTATTTTGGCAGAACATTATTGATATATTTATGTGCAGATTTCATGCTTTTTGATGCATTTCTGCAGCAGAAATGCAGTAATAGAGATTGCATGCTTTTTACCTGTATTTTCCTGTTCTAATGCAAGTCTAATAGATGCGCCAATTACAGGTGGCTGCTATTTTTTGGCTTAGGAGGTCCCAATAACCATGCCCCTTCCCAGCCTGAGAATACCAGTCCCAAGCTGTCTGCTTATATCTGCGCTGGTTATAAAAAATGGGCAGGAGCCCACATCAATTTTCTTTATTATTCATTTATTTTTATTTTTTTCTAAAACGGCTTTGGTAGCCTCTATTTTTGATAACCAGCCAAGATAAAGCACAAAGCTGGGGGCTGCAGCCCACAGCTTTCTACTTTACCTGTCCTGGTTATCACAAATAGGCAAGGGACCGAACATTAAAATGGCATAATACTCTGAAAACATTGCTCTCAGAGGCAACCTGTGTTTCAGAGATGCATACATGCATCTTCTCCATGCTGTTTAAACTCAATTTTAGCACTTTCCTAGCCATTTCAGCATTTTTACAGCCCCGTCAGACATTCTTGGAGAGTTTTCCAGAAAATTAAGTTTCCATTTCACATGCTTTAGATTGGTTATTTTTGATGAATACACGAATAGTACAAAATATTCGTGATGATTAATTCGAACCCAAATATTGTAGTATTTACCCATCATTAGAGACAATTAAAACTTTACATCTACCCAAAATTTCTATCAGTAAAAATGTCATCTCAGGGAGCAAAAAATAAACCTTCACTTAGTTCGAGATCCCGAAATGGTTCTCAGACAATGGCGTCAAAAGAAATGTATTTATTTTTATACAAACTTTTGAATTTTTTTCACCACTTTTTTGTTTTGAGGAGTGTTTATTAAAATAAATTATTTTTGTGTGTGTGTCTTTTTTATTACTGGATTAGTAATGGGGGTTTTTGATAGACACCTATCCATTACTAACACAGGGGCTTGTTGCCAGATGAAACTACATAGCTGTCATTAACCCCATAAACTATTACACCTATTGCCACTGCACCAGGGCAATCAGGAAGAGCCAAGGTGAAGCACTAGAATTGGCGCATCTAATGTGATGCATCACTTCTGGGCAGAACTGGTATTTTTAGGCAGGGAAGGACCAAATAACCATGCAGCTTTCCAGATAGACAATGCCAGATCCCAGCTGTCTGTTTTACCTTTGCTGGTAATTTACTTACGTAATGAATAGCTGTAAAATCTATCTATCTATATATAGAGTATATATATATATATATATATATATATCAACCCAAAGAAAAAGTGGTATGACTCCAATTCATTAAAAACACCATTTTATTGATACAATTAAAATAATTCACAACAAGGATCCTCAGTTTTAGGTAAGTTGTACCGTACACGAGAGTGGATCAGTAAATATAATTTATATGAGGCACTAGTATATATGGTATAATTAACCACATATATTGAACATACTTAATTATATTATGATACTGTAGTTACATCATTTAGTATAGTATATAATCTAGTGCAAGGAAGTATGTAATTACAGTTGAACAGTTATATAATTATGGTTAAACCCAGTAAGATTAACAGCATATGGGATAAGGTGCTCACAGTGAGATTAAATACATCTATATTAACCAAGTATGAACTAGCAACCTTTATCACTTTTAGAAGCAGTAGATCATATAGTGCAATAAAGGGTTAACCATACTGACCACTGTAAGTGACGGTACCGCAGCAAAACAGTCCCTACGCGCGTTTCACCTCTTCATCAGGGGACGTCCTGATCCACTCTCGTGTACGGTACAACTTACCTAAAACTGAGGATCCTTGTTGTGAATTATTTTAATTGTATCAATAAAATGGTGTTTTTAATGAATTGGAGTCATACCACTTTTTCTTTGGGTTGATAAACTTTATTGTGATTACTAGTAATTATTGTTTAGGTCTGAGCTGTGACCTATTCCTAATATATATATATATATATATATATATATATATATATATATATATATATTGATCTATCTATATATTTAATTATCTAGCAACTATCTATCTTTACACAACTTTAACACATAAGATAACATTAATTTCTGTGTCTTGCATTTTTTTGCAGGTAGTTGTCACACAGATGTCACATGGAAGGCAAACCGATGACATACAGATTACACACAAGTACATAGAGATGGTCACATGGGTGGACAAAACAGAATGTGCCATACATGCCATACACCAATTTTCTTCTTTATTTATCTTTACAACTAATCTAGATGCAGACAGCATGTGTGATTGAAAGCAGTAAGATACACTGTCACATTAGATGTGAGTTCTGTCTAACTGCAACCAATCAGAGACGCAAGGACTGCCAGTGGGCAAGGGAAGTAGTGCATATACATTAAGAAAATAAGATAATGAGTGGCCCTGAAAGTAGAGTGAGTGGCCCCGTAAGCAATGTACAGCCTCGTAGAGACCAGTAAGTATGAAGCGCTTGCTTTATTCTTATTTTCTTTCTTTTTTATTTGATATTTTTTATTACCTCGGTGGCCAGATCTGGATCATTACCTTGAGTTTCCTGAGAACTGATGGCCCAGGGTCAGTTCTCGGGCTCTCTTGTACCTGTGTGGATTCAAACTTTTACAATCAGGGTCCACCCATCACTAATAATAAAATGATATTCTAATAAAGTAATTTGCAAAATCTCATCATTTTCTATGATGTGCAAAAAATATATAAAAAAGGGTAGTTTCGTTATTTTTATCATTTTTGTATTTTTTTCTGATGAAAAAACTATAGTGTATTATTATATGTATATAGTATATACGGTAATATATATATTATTTGTTCTTTTCAGGCATCACAATAAACCATACACTAAATTATATAATTAATTTTATATTTTTTTGTCCTAATTGATGAGTTTTTGGATTCACTTACCCTATTACCAAATTTTATTTCTTCTGATTATATATCAAGTTACTAAGAAAATGTTTATTTAAGTAACTGGTCTTAAGTAGACACTAGGGTAGAAATCAGATAAAATACTTTACAAGACGTGTTTTGTTTCATTTGAAGGCTGACAGCAGAATTGGCCTCAATATGTGTAATTTAGTCACTATGCTACTGGAAGTCTATAGAAGATTAATGAATAGTCAGGCTCTGTGGCAGTTGTGAAGAGATGCAGGATATAGCAAACTGGTTGCCATCTGTTCACCATGTCTCTTATAGCTCTTTTAAGGAAAACATTTAGCAGCAGGAGATAAGCAGATGGGTAGTTTTTAAATATTAATATTGTTTTGTTGTTTTAAGACATAAAATAATGTGCAATTGTGCATTTAAATATTATTATTGTTAGGAATATTTTAAATACATTTAACTGTAATAATCATGTATCATTGCAGTATAGTTTAAATAAAAATGATATTTTTCCTGCTACATATCAATGGAGACCAAAGTACTTTTTACACACAGAAGATGATATTTGATGCAAAGTTTTCCCAAACAGACAACCAGTAAGTTGAATTAATGATCACTCATCCTGTGGACTACACTGGAATCATGGGATTTAAGGGTATTGTCGCTACACCTCCCAACATACACTTGAAATGTATTAATGACTGGCTGAAATTAGCTTAGTGAACTACAACCTAATATATATTATTTTGTGGATATTAGACTATCATGACCTTTTAAAGGGATTTTCCACTTTCAAGAAATTGGACCCCAATCAGTCTACAATATCTAAAATAATATACAGGGAAAGTAGTCACATGCCCTGGCAGTGGTGGATAGTCAATGTTGGCAGACCATAGTGACCGTGAGTCCGAGGGGCCCTCCGGTGCCAGCTATGCTGATACAGTTGAAAGCAATGATGAAAGAGGGAGTGCTCTGCTGACGTTCCCACCTTCCCCTTTCTCCTGCTGTGTCTGCTCTCTGATGTATTAGCGCAGATCCCGCTGTGCTGAGATGTGCAGGGCTGCAGAACACACACCACTGCAGAGAACAGAGTAGTGTGGGAAAGAAGAGAGGTGAGGTTATTTTTATTTATTTTTTAAATCAGTGAGTACACTGGTAGAGGACTATGGAGGTGCATTTTAATATATGGATGAATATGAGTGTGCATTATAATGGGGGTGCATTTTAACATATAGAGGACTATAGGAGTTCATTATACTATTTGGAGGAATATAGGGACGTGCATTATAATATATAGAGGACTATGGGGGTTGCATTATATTATTTGGAGGACCATGGAGTTACATTATAATATATGAAGAACTATAGGAGTGCATTATTATATACAGAATACTATGGATGATTAGTTATAATATATAGGGGACTATGGCGATGCAATAAAATATATGGAGGACTATGGGGGTGCAAAATAATATATAGAGGAACATGGGGGGTGCATTAATATATGGAGGACTATGGGAGATGCATTATACTATTTGGAGAATTATGGTGGTGCATTATAATTAATAGAGGGCTATGCATGATGCTTTATAATATATGGAGGACTATGGTGGTGCTTTATAATATTGTCATGGGGTGTGACGGGATCACTAGCAACCGGGGACACTAAACTGGCCCTAAGGCTAAGGAAACTCTGGATGACCCTGATCCAAAAGAAGCACCTGAAGGTGAGGATATTTGGGCCGCCTTCCTAGCTTCTGAACAACTTTGGTCTAGTAGCCACCTCCTCCACCCAGCAGCCCAGCAGAGGGACGGGAAAAGAGTGATTAATCCCACACAAATAAACAGGGGGAAAAAAACCTTAAACTCATAACACTCACAGAGGTATAGACAATGTGTGATGAGGAGGAAACTAAAGGAAGGGAGGGAATAATCACCAGCAACTGGATATTAAAGCACAAGGATCAGGATTGGATAAGCTATCAGCGGCATAGGAGACCAGGTTCTACCATCTTAAAAAGGGTGGCTGTGACTATGATAGGTCTCCTACAACATGTGATTCAAGCAGTAATCCATAGGCTAGGAGAAATTAACTCGTGCAAGCCTGATTACTAACAACAGCTGGTTGACACCGGAGTCTGTCTGTGCAAATCAAAAGCAGTATCGTATTGTGTGTCTGACTAAGCTATGTGAACAGCATCAGAAGTAGTCGTTATGCTAGGCAAGTTTTGGCCTGACACCGTGTGACAGTACTCCTCCCTCTACAGCCCCAGGATCAGGGTTCTCTGGATGACGATGATGGAATGCCATAACCTGTGGACACCAGCAGACACCAGTGGACACCAGCGGCAGACACCGAAGTCCTTTCTTCAGGACCATAACCCTGCCAATGAACCAGCCATTGAACAAGCCGAGAATCAACAATTTCTCGATACCTGGCACTCCAAAGAACCATCAACCAAGACCGGAGGTGGAGAAATGGGAAGAATAGTTCCCGATTCAACAAATTTCATTAATAGAGACTTGTGGAAGACATTGTGGATCTTGTATGATGATGGTATGGCCAGACGGAAAGCCAAAGGGTTGATGAATGCCACAATTCTAAATGGATTGAAGAAATGAGGACCTAACTTCAGTGTGGGTACCTTAAACATAATGTTTATTGTGGATAACCAGACCAGATCACCTTCATACAGGTCCAGACTCGGCACACGTCCACACGCTTATACCTAGAGCATATGATAAGCAACTGCTACTGAGCCTTTTCCCTTTTAGATGACATTACAGAGCCCAATTGGTCCTCTTTGGGTATCCTGGAAGATGCAAGAGTGCCCTTCCAAAAAATTACAGAACTGGGGATGGTAATCATAAGTACAAGAGAAAGTGGACATATCAAACGACTCATGGTGGTGATTTCAAATTCAGCTAAACGAAGTAACGAGGACCACTCCTCCTCATTACCTGAAACAAAACAGTGCAAATACTGCTCCAAGTTCTGGTTCATGCATTCTGTTTGCTCATTAGACTGTGGATAGAATGCCGATGAGTGAAACAATTTAATCCCTAAGTAACAGCAGAATGCCCTCCAAAAATTGTCAACAAATTGAGCACCCTTATCAGATACAATGTCAAATGGAACCCCATGGATTCTGACAGTTTTACAAATCTATACCTGTGCTAAAGTCTTAGCATTGGGTAAAGATGGTAGAGTGGTAAAATGTGTAATTTTGGAAAACCTGCCAATCACAACAAAAGTAACAGTATTACCAGCAGAAGAAGGAGGATCTGTAATAAATTCCATAGAAATATCCATCCGAGGTTTGTTGGGAGCACTCAATGGTAGCAAATCACTTGATAGATGAGAATGCAATGCTTTAGAACGTGCACAATACGAGATCCAAAGTTCCACTCACCGCAGGGCGACCAGAAAAAACCCAAAACCCTAAGGTAAAGATTCATAGGGACAAATGACTTATTAACTGGGAGGACCTCTGATAGTGCCTCATCCTGAGTTTCTACAGTCTCAGATTCCACCACTGTACTGAGTGTCGATGCTATTACTCTCTTCTGCAGGATGTGCACCAGCTTTCACAAGGTTCCCCCACAAAAAAAACAAACTCCTGAACAGGGCATCAGGCTTCGTGGTTTTAGAACCTGAACAGTAAGTTTCAAAAAAATTAATCCTATTGAAAAATAAAGACCACTGAGCTTGTCTCAATGTGAGATGTTTTGCTGACTCGAGATGAAGAAGATTTTTATGATACAAAATTACAATAACAGAAGGATTAGTTGCCTCCAAAAAGTGGCACCACTCCTCAAATGCCAACTTAATAGCAAGTAACTCCCTATTACCAATGTTGTACTTATGTTCAGCGAGACATAACTTCTTAGAAAAGCATGCACATGGACAAAGTTTGTTGATAGACAGGTGGTGTCACACATAGCGACGATGACAACGCTAAGTCACCATTTTCTGTGACGTAGCAGCGACGTCCCATCGCTGTCGCTGTGTGTGACATCCAGCAACGACCTGGCCCCTGCTGTGAGGTCGCCGGTCATTGCTTAATGTCCTGCTTCATTTTTTGAACGTTGCTCTCCCACTGTGAAGCACACATCGCTGTGTGTGACAGCGAGAGAGCGACGAACTGAAGCGAGCAGGGAGCAGGGAGCCGGCGTCTGGCAGCCTGTGGTAAGCTGTAACCACGGTAAACATCGGGTAACCAAGAAGCTCTTTCCTTGGTTACCCGATATTTACCTTAGTTACTAGCATCCGCCGCTCTCACGCTGCCAGTGCCAGCTCCCTGCTCCCTTCATACGTAGCTGGAGTACACATTGGGTAATTAACCCGATGTGTACTCTGGCTAGGAGTGCAGGGAACAGGGAGCCGGCACTGGCAGCATGAGAGCGGCGGACGCTAGTAACTAAGGTAAATATCGGGTAACCAAGAGAAGTGCTTTCCTTGGTTACCCGATATTTACCTTAGTTACGCTCCACGCGTCGCTGCTGGCTGGGAGCTGGTCACTGGTCGCTGGTGAGATCTGCCTGTTTGACAGCTCACCAGCGACCATGTAACGACGCAGCAGCGATCCTGATAAGGTCAGATCGCAGGTCGTGATCGCTGCTGTGTCGCTATGTGTGACACCACCTTTAGACAATACAGGTCCCATCCCTACCTCTGATGCACCAACTTCCACCATGAAGGGAGGAGTTACAGCAGGTTGTATCAACACCATTGCTGATGCAAAACATCTTTTAAGACAATCAAAAGACATGAATGGATTCATCTTGGTTTTGTCCTTTATTATCTTAATGCATAACTCCATTGTGCTTAAGTTTTACTTTACAGATAGAGACTGAAAATTCACTTTTATCTTTTTATTAACATAAGTTTTTTCCGAATGCAGTTTGAAATGCAAGTTTCTGACTGGGTTCAATACTCAAGTGTTATTATACTTTGTACGGTGTTCTTATTATGTATGTATTCCTAAATACAGACCCAAGCTAAGCCTTGAAATTTCCTTCTGAAACATTTTTTGTTTCTTTGATGAGATTGAAACATGCAAATAGAAAGTTTATTTTGTAGAAATCTACCATGAAGCAATATTGGATAGAATTGTATTGTGTTTCAATCACTAGGGGAGCATGAAGAGGGTCCAAGATTGATCTTTCTGCTTTATGTAAGGTTCGCCCGCTTAATATGAGGCAAAAAAAAGTGTCAAATGAAGGAGCTAGTTTAGGTGTAATATTTTGATATTGTTGACCATAATTAAATTATATTTTAACACTTTAATGTCCATTTAGATTTGGTTATGACAAACTCTCTTTTGAAGTGCACTTGTGAATGTAGAATACCATATTGGCAACATTTAGTGACAATAGATCCATCAATGAAAGTAAAAAGGGGGTCAGAGAAAATCCAAGATCCAGGAGAACAATACAAAAAGAAAAAAAGGGGAAAGGAGTTATAATGCTCAATGATTATTTACTGACAAATACAAAAAATCAGTAAAAAAATAAATATCAGAATATATAGGCACAAGGGGAAAATAAGAACAGTAGCAGAGGACCAGATGTAAAGTAGCCAGGAGCACAATGACAGAAGAATCACATTACAAGATTAAGTCAAATGTAGTTAACACAAGTATATATCAGGTATCACAAGTAAAAAAAAGGATCACAAGTCTATAGACAGTGTATGGCATGCTCAATATACAGTGCAGGCTCACTTGGAAGGGCATTAAATATCATGAAGGGAAAAATTCCTTCTCAAACATCACAAAGAGCCTTCATGCAATCTGTATAGAAGGCACACATGTAAAGGATCACTGAAAAATGTACCCATGAGATAAAGAGTGCAGGCAGATCCAAGAGACAGAGGAATAAATCCCTCAAGACGTGTAGACTCAACGTACGTTTCTCAATATATTTGTCAATTGCTAACTCAGGGGGGTGTTTATATTGGTTTTTCGCTAATTTTGTTTACATTTTTTATTAGTTCTCATGTAACTTGAACCTGTGATCACTTGATTATCTATACAGTAGACTGCAATACAATAGTTTCACCATCTAATGCATAATTACCAGTCTTTTATGAAGCCCATCAGCAATTGACAGTGATTGACAATGATATTTAAATGTATGGAGAGGTCTTATCATCTGAACCTGCTTCATATAGTTATAGTTAGTTATAGTTATATATAGTTATAGTTATAGTTAGCACACTTCCGCTATTGATACACAGTCATTGCTTAAAGTGTGGCACTCTTGAATTTGTTCCAGAAAATGAAGTATTTCTCCAACAAAATAATTAAAATTACAAGTTTTGTTATACACATGTTTATTTCCTTTGTGTGTATTAGAACTATACAAAAAAAACTGAATAAAAGGCAAATTGACATAATTTCACACATAACCCAAAAATGGACCAGATACAATTGTTGGCACCTTTCCAAATAGGTGGGTAAACAACTTTGTTTTATGCCTGTAATGCACATTCATACTCAACTGTGGCAAGAAATAAGTGTGGGCAATATAAAAATCACACCTAAAACCAGATAAAAAGGGGAGACGTTGACTCAGTCTTTGCATTATGTGTCTGTGTGTGCCACACTAAGGATGGATAATAGAAAGAGGAAAGGAGAACTGTCTGAAGACTTGAGAACCAAAGCAGAGAAAAAGTTGCAACCTCAAACATACTTCAAGAAGCACCCAAGAAATGGATGGAAGCAAAGTGCTAGAGATTTCTGAAGTGCCCAACAATAAGTCTAGATCTAAATCTCATTGAACACCTGTGTAGAGATATTAAAATTGCTGTATGGACAAGGCACACCTGAGACCTGGAGCAGTTTGCAAAAGAAGGGGGGTTCCAAAATTCCAGTTAAGAGGTGTAAGAAGCTTGTTCATGGTATAGAAAGTGATTAATTGCAGTTATTCAATCCAAAGAGTGTGCATCCAAATATTAAGTTGAGGGTGCCAACAATTTTATCCAGCCCATATTTGGGGTTTTGTGGGAAATTATGTCAAATTTACCCATTTTTATGGGGTTTTTTTTTCCAATACACACATAGGAAATAATTATCTGTATAATAGCAATAATTTTCTATGAGATATACTTCATCTTCTGGAAAAATTTCAAGGGTGCCAACACTTTTGGCCATGACTGTTTTTCTGACATTGCAAAGGGGTTAATATATGCATATACATTGTATATGCATATGTAGTATATGTCTACTACAACTATAGTTTGTTTCTATTTTTGGCTTATGCTTCAAGAGGTTTTGTAACCAAATTTCATGCTAACATAATATTTTAATATCAAAGAAGCATCACCTTGTCGCGGTAGATGGGCTCATATGAATTGGCTAAGTACCTTCATTTTTCTAAGTATATTCCATATAGCATTAATGCAGTTTCAATTTCATATATTCTATGTTTGCATATATCTTAACACTTACAGAGTGCTGCTGTATTCTTTTCTTTGTGCTTCGTGTAGTCATAGATGCTCAAACCTCTTCACATTTATTTGAAGTTTTTTTGTTTTTTGTAGTATAAACAAGTTTATTAAACCTGATGAGGCCGGTGCATTCCCTTCTAACATTCATCTTAGAATGGTGTTTATTCATACACCATATATTCTTGGTAATCATATGGGTCTTCACTTACCATTTTCAACGTCTGCCAAATAATTGCTAAAAAGTAACAAATTAGGCTTTTAAAGTGTTTAGCAATTTAGTAACAACCTCATGTTGAGACATTTAATTTTGTTTTTCACTTTGATTATGTGTGTCACATTTATCAAACATAGAAACAACATTTAAATATTTGTTATTACGTTCATCTAATTGCATCCTATTTAAATAATCATGCTACTTACTCTTTCTAAATTATTGCTGTTATATCTATTAAATATGGGAAAATTGTCATCTGTGATTGCAGACTTGATTTATTTATTATAATTATTGCTAGGTTTAAAATTGGATAAAATACAGGATTTTATTAACTCTAATTATTTAAGTGAATCACATTAAAGTTCTGTAAATGCAAAACAACTCTAAAAATAAGCTCTAGAAGAAGGAATTGGTAATCAACAGACTGCAATGATAGGTTAAGCAGCATGTTTTACTAGTGAAACAAATTAGAAGTTAAAGTTTACATTTAATAAAGCAAATGTAAGTTCTGTGATGAAGATGAAGAATGTACTGAATGTTATGTATGATATAACTTTAATATATACTAAAGATATAAAAACTTTACACACCCCTGTGAAAATGGCAAGATTTTTCATGTAAAAAAAATCATACAAAGAAAAATTATTTTAGAACTTTTTCCATCACTAGTGATGGGTGGACTTGCAGATAACTGGTGGTATAAAAGATAGGGGGATAGAAACAAGTGGCTATACTTACAGAGGCTTTGGCGCTGCTGTAACTGCTTCCAAGTTGCTCATTCACTTCCGAGGCAGCTCATTTATCCTCATTTAAATCTACAGGTTTTATAATGAACTGAGGTCTGAGCTCTGGCTGGGCCAGTCTAAAATTTTAATCTTATTCTAACAAAACCATTCTTTTGTTGCTTAGTGTCATTCAACCAGTTCTTCCCAGAAATTCCTGCAGGTCCTTTAATGTTGCTGTAAGCCTCTTGGCAGCCTTCCATATCAATATTCTTATTGTCTTTTCTTCAATTATTGAGGGACGTTCAGTTATAGTTAATGTCACTGTTGTGCCAAATTTAAGCCACTACTTAATAACCCTATCTACAATGTTCTATTTATTACAAAAAATATTTAAACATATTTAGATATGTTGCTAAAACAGCCTCAAAATTAGGATCCATCTTATCTTCAAGTTTCTTTCATATGGAAAAGAAGAAACAGATTGAAAAAACATGGCTGGATCTGAAAGGTTTTTTAGTGTGGAGCTAGCCAATGTAAATCTTGTCATATGCACATAAAATCTCGAAGTTTCACTTTATGTATAATAAACAATTTACGATAAACTTTCTTTATCAATTGTTATAGCACCCATATTGTTTGTTTAATAGAGAGCACATTCTGCCAAATACAGTATGTAGGTTGTACCATGTCACCTTTGAAACCATATATAAGGATGCATCTCTCCAATGCCATTAAGCCCTTAGTAGGTACTGTATATACAAATAATTTACTAGAAATCATAAGGATAATCTAACTGGACTTAATTTTATTACTATAAACATAGTCGCAAAAGCGAACCGGGGGAGACCGGAAGTGGAAATTACTAAATAGACAATCTTTATGAATCTTCACACTTGAAACTTGCTCACCAAATAGTTTGAATAACAGACAGGATTTAATCCTACAATACTAATTGTTTCTGTATTTTTTGTGTTCTGATCAGGGCTTATTCTTTGCACTTTTGTATTATAATTATTCTGTTTTTAATTGTGCTGGTAGCTTTTAGCTGGAACCACTACCTTCTACAAACAAGTGAATTTCTTATAATGTCATGATTGATATCCATAAAGTGGACACTGATCTAACCCCCATGCAGACCATGAATAAGGCCCTCCACTGAAACGCAAAGGTTCACTATCTGCAATTGTTCCCATTGCATTGCCAGATTTATGTTCTGAGCTACTATTTTTAAATAAAACAAAAGCTAAGTTTTATTTACCTGGGATCTTTAATTCTATGCTGGATCTTCCACTCATTCCTCTCCTATACAGTTGTGGTTCGCTCTAACTGAATCCATGCAAGACCTCCTAGCAGCTTTGAAAGTAAGGACCCCAGTGTGGTGAGCTGACTATTTTCTTTCAATTGTAAACACAACAGTCCAGCTGTATAATATTACTTCAACAGGAGCTTTTCCTCATAAGGTACTATTAAATCTTGTCAGGTGCAGTCAGTATCAAGCTTTTTCCTATATACCCCTCTATAAGGCCCCCTTAACACGTCAGTGAAAAACACTGACATTCTTCACTGACGTGTAAAACATGCACATGTCCCTCCGTGTTCCGGGATTCACGGCACACGTGGGTTGTCCATGTGCAATCCGTGATCCGTGATTGCAAATGGACATGACTCACCTGCCTTCGCTCCTGCAGTCCATCGTGCTGAACTCCTCGGCTCTACAGCGTCCGCCCACCGCTCTCTGCAGCTACTTCCGGGTCGGCTGTTCCTGCTTTCATGAATATTCATGAGCCGGGCAGGAGCTGCAGAGAGCGGAGGCTGCAAAGCGAATCGCTGGAAAGGTGAGTTGAAAATGTTTATTATTTTATATGTCAGTGTTTTTCTGGTACGTGTTTCACGGATCACACACGGATCCCACCATAGTGTGGTCTGTGGGTTATCAGTGATGCCAGAAAAATTGGACTTGTCTCCATGCAGAATCACGGACACACGTGTACGCTGCACGGAGACATGTTCAGTGAAAAATCACTGATGTGTGAGCAGACCCATTGATTATAATGTGTCTGCGTATGTCAGTGATTCTGGTACGTACAAAAAAACACATACGTACCAGAATCACTGACGTGTGAAGGGGGCCTAATGCAGAAAAATAACATGAGTTAGCACTACAGCACTACATTCTCTGCCTTTCAAAATAATATGATCACTATAGTTTTTTTATATTTACATGTTAGCCACATTTTTTTCGGCTGCATAAGTTTTCTAAGCAATGGAACAGCGTGCTTGATGAACACAAAATAATTTTTATATACAAAACTAAAAATCATATTATTGCCTTTCTAAATCCACTCACTTTATGAACAAAAAGATAATCAACAGAAAGAATAAAATCTAAAGAAATAGATGAGTTACACTTTGTCATTATTTTTAAATAAAGATGAGTGGAATAAATAAATAATTTAGATTGGAATTGAATTCTATTCACATTTTAAAAAAATCTGTCTTCGATGAAATGCAGATTTTTTTTTTTGTAATTCACTTCAGTCATGATTCAGCAAAATGGAGGTGTCTATAAAGCCATTAAAATGTTAGAAAATAAAAATAACTCACATCTCTGGCCCTTTGCTATTCACCGCCAACTATCTGGTCCTCGTCAGATCTTAGAATCCGCACTGGTGGTGCTGAAATGCCCGGGGCCTTAAGTTATGTACATGAGCTCATAAATTTTGTGGTACATAACGTTATGGCTTTCGCCAGTACCTTTGGGGACACATGTGCAGAATCCACATCTTAAGCTGGCTTTACAGGCTGCAATCTCGCTAGCGAGATTGCAAGCGATCGTACCTGCCCCTGTCGGTTGTGCAACACGGGCAAATCACTGCCCGTCGCACAGAACCTCGCTCACCCCCCTCACATGGACTTACCTGTCCTGCGATGTCGCTCTGGCCGGTGAAACGCCTCTTTTTTAAGGGGGCGGGTCTTGCGGCGTCACAATGTTGTCACATGGCAGCCGTCCAATAGAAGCAGAGGGGCGGAGATGAGCGGGACATAAACATCCCGCCCACCTCCTTCCTTCCACACTGGTGGTGGAGGCAGGTAAGGAGATGTTCCTCGCTCCTGCGGTGTCACACATAACAATGTGTGCTGCCGCAGGAATGAGGAACAACATCGCTAATTAGAAGAGAACGATTTTTTGTTTTAGGATGACCTCTCCGCGGCAAACAATTTTGGCCGTTTTTGCGATAGTTTTAGGTCGCACATAAGTGTCACACACTGCGATATCGTTAATGACGCGGGATGTGCATCACAAACAACGTGACCACGACGATAAATCATTAACGATATCATAGCGTGTAAAGCCCGCTTTAGGGTTTGCTTCCACTTGCGTATAGCTTCCAATGCAAGAGCATCAGAAGTGATGTGCTAATGACTCTCTGCTGCCAGTGTGAGCCGAGGGTCATGTGACTGTGATCTGATAAGACTGAGGTGTCACTTTTTTCCCTCTCCATAGCTGCCTGCCTCTGCGTACATTGCACTGCGGTCGGATGACATGTTAGTGCAGTGCGATGTTTCACACGAACCTATGGACTTGTATGAGTACGTGTGAGCCGACACTTGCTGCCAAATGCAGTATACTGCGATTCATTGCTCATGCTGATATGTCATGAGAAATCAATAGCAGATGGACAATGCTTCATAGTTTTGCACTGGTATAAGTGCAGTACGATGTTTTATCAGATTACACTCGTCCATGCAAAATGCAAGTGGAACCAAGGCCTTACTAGGAAAACCAGAAGCCCCAGGT
This sequence comes from Anomaloglossus baeobatrachus, assembly GCF_048569485.1. Classification (NCBI taxonomy): domain Eukaryota; kingdom Metazoa; phylum Chordata; class Amphibia; order Anura; family Aromobatidae; genus Anomaloglossus; species Anomaloglossus baeobatrachus. Next base: position 596,482,012 of record NC_134354.1, on the reverse strand, counting down.
ATTTCAGCACTGCTAACGCTAATCCAATGTGACAAAGACCAGGGATGGTGAGAAGCACAGGGGCCATAGAAGTAAGCTTTGACTATAAGGCTATGTACGCACTTTGTGTTTCTTTCTGCATTTTGGCTGCGTTTACAACTGCACTGTGTCATTGACAAAATGCATGCGTTCAGATTCCCCAGCAAAGTCTATGAGAATCATGCAAAATCTGTGCGCAATATGCTTTTTGAAACGCAGCGTTTTGATTGTCAAAAATTTGTCAAAAACCCATGCGTGTGCCGCGGCTTGATTTGCGGTCACACGTGAAGGACTCACCTGTGATCGCAAATCCCCTGAGTGACTGCAGTGAGCTGGGCGATCAGCTGTGCTTTCACTCAGGTTACTCACGGCCACAGCTGCAGTCCTCCACCTGAGAGCGGTGGCCGTGAGTAACCACAGTGACAGCACAGCTGATCACGCTACTCACTTCAGTTGCTGCATGGAGCTTACAGGAGTGGCGGTGTTCTACTGCCACTCCTGTCAGCTTCCGATGTAGCCGCGCAATCACAATGAAGTCGGGTGAAGTTCATCCGATTTCATTCTGATCGCGCGGCACTGTGTCGCAGCCAGCCATGCTCTTTTTGACAGTGCGGTCCCACTCGGCTCTGCTGCAAGTCTATGGGGATGCTGCAGAGCCGAGTGGAACCACACTGTCAAAAATGTGCATTCTGGATGCTTTTCTTACTCTGTCTTTGGCAGAGAAAGCATCCAGAATGCATGAATTCTCCAGGAAGGTGCGCACGTTGCGTTCCGCCGAATGCGTCTCAGAACGCAGCTTTTTCTGCTGCGTGCTGAGACACACAGGCAGTGACTTACACGCTGCGGAATTGAACGCAAAGTGCACACATGGCCTAAAGATTTTTATTATTTTTTTACATAGACCCAAAGTACTTGTCCCTATTATGTACACCCCTTTCACATGTAAAGCGCCGTGGAATTGATGGCGCTATAATAATAAATAATAATTCACAGAGACGAATATAAGGAATAATAAAAATTAAATAATTCTCTGCAAATCAAATTTTCCAGTAAAAAAAAGTACAAACAGTTAAATTAGAATTTTGCATGATTCGCTCATTTCTATATTTAACCAAAAACCATGTAGTTTTTTTCTTTAAAGCTTTCAGATTTATTTATCTAGGTCTCATTCCCATACTTTGCTATATTAAATTCTGGTTAGTATTATTCAAAAGATCTCTTTTTTTATACTTGAATCTATGCATGTATACAACTACACAGGCAAGGGAGACCTGTGACTTATTTAGACTATTGTGTGCTTCTGTTTGTAAAGGAAAACAATGTTTTATTTATGTGCATCTCTATGTGCGATAAATCTAAAGTTCTTTGTTACCGTTAAAGACATAACAAAGCATCTACAGGTTATTTACACTGAATTCTAAAAGATATATAGTAATAACATTATTTTCTTTAAGGTCAAACAGCCCATATTTTTTTCCGTTTGCCATGCTGAGCTGAAAAGCTGCTGTCTTCAGCAGCAGCAAAAGAGAAGACATTAACAATCTGACTCCTGTGAATTTATGAGAAGTACATTACTAAGACAAACATTTGAGCCATGCAATTCCATTCGGCCTTTTTGACTGTGTGTCCATAGCAAGTCAACGGCTAAATTGAAAAATCAATTCCAATTTAAATTATTGGAATAAAGAACACCAGGAGTCAGAGATAAAAAGCCTGTGTTCTCAGAGATCCTTTTTAATTGGAAAGTCATTTCTTCAGGGTATTCTAATGGTTCTGGGGAAAGATTGCAAAATAAAGTTGATGGGCTGGGGGAAGGTTAATAGCTAATGTGCTCTTCCTCATGCACAGCAGTGTCTTGTGTTTGTCACAAAATTCGAACATATGTGAAGGCTGCAAACCATTCACACAATATGTTGCTATTTTGTTTAATGTCCTTTATGATAAATATATGTTTTTGTGTAATTTATTTACAACATAATCTATTGTATATAAACATATAATAATAATAATATTAGTAGTAGTATTAGTAGTATTAGTAGTAGTAGTAGTAGTAGTAGTAGTAGTAGTAGTAGTAGTAGTAGTAGTAGTACAATATTACCAATAGATATGTTGTGCTAAATTACTAAATTGTTGTATATTAGTCTAGAAAAATTGTTTGATGAAAATGCATTTCTAAACTCGAACTCCTGTGGTGGTAAAACAAAAAACACAGCTAAATAATTATATGGAAAATATATATAAAATGCATCACCTTTGTAATGCAACTTAATTACCTTGTTTGTAACGTCATTTTGGGTTTTTTTTGTTTTTAACTGAACTTGATTTTCTTGATCCTTGATGAAAAAAATGCATGCATTTCCTTCCCAAAGCAAAGTCTCTGAGATTTCTATTTTGCTCTCCGCACAGTGCATGTTTTTTTGGCCATGTTTTTGAAGATGCAGCCAAGATGCATCATGTCAATTCTTTTTTTTTGCCAGCGTTTTTGAGCCCTTCCGGTCAATAGATTTAACTTAAAAAACGCATTGGGCAAAATGCAGTAAAAACGCGGTAAAAACACATAAAAATGCACGCATTTTTTTATATGTTTTTGCCGTGACTGTGTTTTTTCGGACAAAAATGCTGCATTTTTGTGCTAAAAAAATGAAGTGTGTGAACATAGCCTTCAACAGCACCTTAGGGGATGCACATTGTGATGGCGCAAAGTGTACTGTGCAAGGTTGCCAACTTGAGCTTTTACTTTTTCTGCATAGCTTATCAAAAATCACAGGCAGACAATATTTTTTAAGGTCACATTGGAAAACCATAATAAATGATTATTTATAAGTTATCTGTGTACAGCCCATAATTCTGATTTGTGGACAGTTGCATTCACTGTAAACTAAAATGATAATATATACATCAAAATAATCTATATAATTATTTACTTCAGAAAAAATCATGAACACCTTAAATTTTTTTACAGACTGGTCAAAAAAAGAACCCTTTTTTATAGACTGTTCTGGAATTTTTGGACTATTGGCAACCCAAGTACTGTGATGTCTTGATATGCAGGGACTTGAGAAATCTGCTTGGCCCCAGAAGCCCTGCCAAAAAATGAAGCAGGCTGAATGGGTGCAATGGTGAAAGAAGAGGCCCTTAGGGTACGCTCACATGAGCGACAAAAACGAACGAGAGCAATGCGAGAAATTCTCGCATTGCACTCGGACCAATACTAGTCAATGAGGGAGAGCTGTTGGTCAGCTTTTCTTGCATCCAGATTCTGGATGCGAGAAAAGCGGCAGCATGCTGCGATTTGATCCAGAATACGTCCGAGGCTCGCCAATACAAGTCAATGGGTGCGAGGAAAAATCGGATGTCACACGGACGGCACACGGACCATCCTAGTGACATCCGTTTTTCTAAATACAATCCTATCATGTAGCACAGAACACTGTAAATTCTCCTGTACATGACTGTAAATGAGTATCAGCTGCTGTGCAAAAAAACGGATTGCATACTGACAGCATACTGACAGCACACTGAGAGCACACTGATGACAAGTGAGAAAAATTCGTCCGACTCTCGCAAACGAGAATGGGACCGTTTTTTAATACGTTCGTGTGAGTCCAGCCTTATGTCCAGATACTGGGCTGCGGGAATGATGAGACACTGATGAGCAGTGACGTGGCCAGCTAGCTGCAATTTTAATGAACTTGCAAGGAGCGAACTGCAAAAATTTGGATTAAAGAAAACCCTAAACTTTGCACAAATGGAGAAGAAATCAAATATACTTAAACAGTTTGCTCATCTCTGATGTATCATCCTAGATGTAAAAGAACATAATCAGCAATTACATATCAACTGTACAAGCAAATTATGTATTTATTATGGATCCAACAAAAAATATCTGCCCAAAAAGCTTTACAGTTGACATATTGCTACAAACTATTGGCATTTATTTGATGGAGCAACAAACAAAACACCATCATGTGTTTTAACAGGATAGCATACTATGGCAAGCTACACTACTTAAATGGATTGGGATTTATATAAAACAAAAATAAACATTTTTATTTATGTTTTTACAAAACAGATCTCTGTACATTTAGCCCAGAGTCTGTTTTGAATGTGGCAGGAGCTCACAGTTCTGTTGCCTTTCACACTCATTGGTTTCTTCTCCTAAGTCGTGATTGGAGTCTGTATCATTAGAGTGGCGAGTAAGACAGTTCTCACTTCCAGTAGGTGAGTCGACACCTTTCATACCCAGTACTAAGCTTAAGTAGATAACCTACCCCTATCAATTCTCTCCTCTGAGTGGTTGGACACCTGTAAATGAGGGAAAGCTGTCCAACCCCTCAGAGAAGAGAACGGGAAAGGGTGGGTCAAGCTACGAAACAGCGTGCTCCCACCACATTCAAAACGCTTTGAACTTTGGAGTGTATGATCTGTTTTGTATTTTATTGCTTTTTTATTTATTGTTTTTGTATTTTATTGAATTTTATTATTGTGTTTTGTGAAATGTATGATCTGTTTTGTAAAAAGAGAAAAAAAAAGTGTTAATTTTTGTTTTCTATAAATCCCAAGTCTTTTAATTTCACAATTCATGCAATCCAAGAATAGTATGTATTTTGTCTTAATTTTGCCTTTCTACGTTTTCTTTTTCTTTGTGGATTATAATACCTCTGCCAATTTGTGTATTTTAACAAGTGATTTGCATGGAGAGTTGCAAATAAAATAGACATTTATGTGGACAGTAATTTTTATGTAAGACAATTATAAATTTGGAAAATAACTTTCTAAAATCTTTACACTATAGATGTTTGTACAACTGCTAATATCTTAAATAATGATGATAACCAGTACTGATGGGTCACTTTTATCTGGTTTTTAAAATCCGGTTCCAGGTCAAATTATGGTCCCTATATAAGTCTATGGGGACAAGAATCTAGTGATTAAAAATGATGGTAGAAGGGATAGGGGGATTGGAGCAGCTGTGCTGTACTTACTGAGGTTCCAACAGTGCTGTACACTGTTTCCATACCGAGCTTTCACTTCCAGTGCCATTCATTAGCCTTAATATGCACTGCTTTCCCCGCCCACTGGTGCCTGTAATTGGTTGCAGTCAGATGCACCCCCACACTGCGGGTCAGGCAAGAACCGCAGCAGGGGCTAGGCATCAGAAGCAGGAATCAGTAAGAGGGCAGATGTTGGCAAAACCTCTGATGAGCAGCAACAGGCAAGTCACACAGACTTTGCTGGGGTAGATGGAGAAACTTGAGACACCACTAGGAGGAGAAAACCAGGCAGAATACTCAAGCAGAGGACTGGAGGCTGGACTGGAATTATAAAGGCAAGAGGACACAGAACACATGGAGAAGAATGAAGCAGAGGGCCACCATCTTGGAAAAGGGAAAAAGCCTAAACAGGATAGACAGAAAAACCAGAGTCCTGACATTACTCCCTCCTTAGAAGCAGCCTCAGGATGATCCCGGACCTGGTTTCTCAGGGAATCGCTGGTGGAAATGAGCAATCTTCTGAGGGGCACTGATATTATCCACAGGTTCCCAAGAGTCTTTTTCAGGGAGATACCCCTGCCATCGAATTAGATACTGGAGCTAATTCCTGAGAATCCTAGAATCAATAATCTCCTCCACCACAAATTGTTCTTGCCCATCAATCATCACAGCTTGCGGAGGAGGCACAACATGCCCCTGGAAGGTATTGGGAGACACAGATATTAAAAAAGAAACATCAAAAACGGGTGTACCTTCATGGTCCTAGGCAGCTTCAGATGGCAGGCCACGGAGCTCACGATACCGCTGATCTTGAAAGGACCAATGAATTTCTGTCCAAGTTTCTGAGAAGGAACATTTAATTTCAGATTCTAAAGGCTACTTTACACACTGCGATATCGGTCCCGATATCGCTAGTGTGGGTACCCGCCCCCATCTGTTGCGTGACACGGGCAAATCGCTGCCCGTGCCGCACAACATCGCCCAGAGCCGTCACACATACTTACCTGTCCGGCGACGTCGCTGTGACCGGCGAACCACCTCCTTTCTAAGGGGGCGGTCCGTGCGGCGTCACAGCGACGTCACTGAAGCGTCACTGAACCGCCGCCCAATAGCAGTGGAGGGGCGGAGATGAGCGGGACGTAACATCCCGCCCACCTCCTTCCTTCCGCATAGCAGCCGGGAGGCAGGTAAGGAGAGCTTCCTCGTTCCTGCGGCGTCACACATAGCGATGTGTGCTGCCGCAGGAACGAGGAACAACTTCGTTACTGCTGCAGTAACGATTTTTAAGAATGGACCCCCATGTCGCCGATTAGCAATTTTGCACGTTTTTGCAACGATGCAAAATCGCTTATCGGTGTCACACGCAACGGCATCGCTAATGCGGCCGGATGTGCGTCACAAATTCCGTGCCCCCAACGACTCCGCATTAGCGATGTCGCAGCATGTAAAGCCTGCTTTAGTGTACAACCACACAGAGTCGCCCACCTTGAACATGGGTGCTGGTTTCCGGAATCTATCAAGCTGCTCTCTTGTAACGTTCATGAGCTGAGTTCAGAGACTCCTTTATAACCTCTAGAACTTGTCTCAAAGTAGTCAAACTCTCCTCCACTGCGAGAACCGGAGACTGAATCGGAGACCTAGGCACAATACTTGGATGGTAACCCAGATTGGCAAATAAAGGTGTTACCTTAGTAGAGGCACTCTGAGAGTTGTTGTAGGAGAATTCAGCTAGCGGAAGTAACTCCAACCAATCATCCTGAAGATGGCTGACGGTCCGATGTTGTTCTTCGCTCCTGCGGCAGCACACATCACTGTGTGTGAAGTTGCAGGAGCGAGGAACATCTCCTACCGGCGTCACCGCGGCTTCTGTAGGTTATGCGGAAGGAAGGAGGTGGGCGGGATGTTTACATCCTGCTCATCTCTGCCCCTCCGCTCCTATTGGCCGCCTGCCGTGTGACGTCGCAGTGACGCCGCACGACCCGCCCCCTTAATAAGGAGGCGGGTCACTGGCCAGAGCGACGGTCGCAGGGCAGGTGAGTGCATGTGAAGCCGGCGTAGCGATATTTTTTGCTACGCCAGCTTTCACAAGATATTGTACCTGCGACGGGGGCGGGGACTATTGCGTGCGACATCGCAGCATCGGCTTGCGATGTCGCAACGTGCAAAGCCCACCTTAGTCAGGCGATCAACCACCACCAGAATCATATTCATGCCACCCAATGTAGGATGATCAAAAGAAATTGGGTTAAATGCTGCGCAAAAAACCACAATCCAAAGATATATCGTGAATTCCTTTTCTTTATTTTCACAGGTCAACGCGTTTCAAAGGCATCTCCACCTTCTGCAAGCTTTGCTGTGTTTCTGACTTTTGTCCTGATGAAGAAGGTGGAGATGCCTTTGAAACGCGTTGACCTGTGACAATAAAGAAAAGGAATTCACGATATATCTTTGGATTGTGGTTTTTAGCGCAGCATTTAACCCGATTTCTTTTGATCATCCCCCATCCTGTTGCAATATCGGGGCTGCAGCTGACCACTTTTGTTTTCATTTATTCCATGCTGACAAGGAGTTGTGCCTGTCACAACTGAAGCAGGTGAGTACCTGTCCTATTCCCTGCACCTATATCTATCGATTAAAACCCTATGTGCGCTTTCTTTCCACAGTTTTTGCTATCCTAAGGAGAGATGACATAACCTAAGAATTGTATCTCAGAATGATGGAACTCACACTTCTCCAGCTTGATATAAAGATGGTTCTCTTTCAGACGTTTCAAAACAGATTTTACATGTTCTTCATGTTCCTGTGAAGAGTCAAAAAAAAATAAGATATCGTAGAGATAGATTACTACAACCTGGTCCAGTAAATCCCTAAAAATGTAATTAGCAAGATGTTGAAATGGTGCATGGACATTACAAAGCCCAGAGGGCATCACGAGATATTCAAAAAGTCCATACCGACACCTAAATGCTGTCTTCCACTCATCTTCGGGGCGGATACGGACCAAATTATAAGCCCCGTGAAGATGCAACTTAGAAAATACCTTGGCATGACGGACTCTCTCCAATAATTTGGGAATCAAAGGCAAATGATAACGATTCCCGATGGTCACCTTACTGAGTTCCCGATAGTTGATACAGGGCCTGAGGGTTCCATCCTTCTTTTTGACAAAAAAGATAGGTGCCCCTGCTGGTGAGGAAGAAGGGCGTATGAAGCCCTTGGCCAAGATTTCATCAATATAGTCATTCAGGGCTTGCAGCTCAGGTGCTGCCAAAGGGTAAACATGACTAAAAGGAATAGCTGCCCCTGGAAGCAACTCAATAGGACAGTCATAATGCCTATATAGAGAGAGCTGATCAGCGTTCGGGTCACAAATGTCAGAAAATTCCTTATACACAGAAGATAACGTAGATACCTGTATAGGAGGTTACAAATCCGGAGACTCTGGGACTGCTTCAGTTATGGCTGAATTGCTCCTAGTTGGGAAGGTTATCTCCTTGGTCTCCCAGTTGATGCTTGGATTCTGATAACACAACCAAGGGATGCCTAGAATAACAGGAAAATGAGGACAAGATATTAACAAGAAGGAAATCTGCTTCTGATGATTTGGCCCCAATAAAATAGTTAGAGGTACAGTCTCCTGATCCACTGGCCCAGAAATTAAGGGTGACCCATCCACTGTTTCCATGGTAATTGGAGAAGCTCTTTGTGGTGCCTCAATACCATGTTCCTTGGCAAACGAATTATCCATAAAATTACCCCCTGCGCCAGAGTCAATCATAGCAGCACTGGAAATCCAATGTCCTGAACCCAATATCTTAATTGGGAGAGAACAGTGAGAGTTCTTTTCCTTCTGCTCCCGGGGAGGTGTAGCCACAGACAGAGCATGAAATACAGCATTTAATGGCAGGCTAAATTCTGAGGCATCAGATTCATCATCATCACAGCTTTCATATCCCCCCCACTGCTGCTACCACCATGTTAGGTCGTTTGGAATGCTTTGGGCAGTTGATTAAGAAGTGGTCAGACTGGCCGCAGTATAAGCACAGACCTTCCTGGAGGTGGTGCTCCCAGCGCTCAATACTTTCACGCCTCTGCACTGAGTCAATATGCATAGGCACCTTCTCCACCTCCCGAGATGTTTTACTTGCAGGCTCCTTGGGAGCAATGGAAAAGTTAGACATACAATTAAACACAGCCATTTTCTCCTGCCTACACTCAGTAAGGCGAATGTCTATGCATACACAATGTTGGATAAATGTTTCCAGTTCTTGTGGTGACTCTGAGCGGGCTAATTCATCCTTTATAATGCTAGACAGACCTTTCCTAAAAATAGGCAATTGTGCATTACTGTCCCAATTAGTATCCACTGCTAGCCTCCTAAATTCAGTAGCATACAATAACTGAACATTTACCCTGGTGCAAAGATAGACAGGCTATTTCATCAGTGGCATGGCGGTTAGGGTCATCAAACATTAATGCCATAGTGGCTAGAAAATCATCCAATTCATTTAACCATGAATCCCGAGACTCGATCATCGGATTCACCCAGGCAAGAGCTCGTGAGGTCAGCATCATAATTATACACAAAACCTTGGATATATCAGTAGGACAGCGGTCAGCATGTACATCAAAATATAACAGACATTGATTCACAAATCCGCAAAATTTGTCGCAATCACCATTAAATCTGAATGTTGGATACTTGGGTAGTCCGGGTAGTGGCAGAGACCAAGAGGAAGATGCTACTTGTGTCGCCATTTGCTTATTAATGTCCCAAAAAGCCTGTGCGGACTGGGACTCTAAGCCAGCCAGTTTGTTTTCCTGATCCGCCATTCGTGCACTCAAGTCCTGTAAAGTTTGTGCAAACACTTGCCCATTGTGTTCAATGGCTTCATCTTTGCGCTGCAAATCTTGCATATCTTTCTTCAGGGACCTAATCATGAAGAACACCTGCTCTAATTTAGGTTCAGTAGCCATTGCTCCAGCAGACTCCTTAAATGGCTTGCGTATCCTGTAACAATTACAGTGCTGGCCAAAAGTATTGGCACCCCTGCAATTCTCTCAGATAATACTCAGTTTCTTCTTGAAAATGATTGCAATCACAAATTCTTTGGTATTATTATCTTCATTTATTTTGCTTGCAATGAAAAAATACAAAAGAGAATGAAACAAAAATCAAATCATTGATCATTTCACACAAAACTCCAAAAATGGGCCAGATAAAAGTATTGACACCCTTAGCCTAATACTTGGTTGCACAACCTTTAGCCAAAATAACTGTGAACAACCGCTTCTGGTAACCATCAATGAGTTTCTTACAATGCTCTGCTGGAATTTTAGACCATTCTTCTTTGGCAAACTGCTCCAGGTCCCTGAGATTTGAAGGGTGCCTTCTCCAAACTGCCATTTTGAGATCTCTCCACAGGTGTTCTATGGGATTCAGGTCTGGACTCATTGCTGGCCACTTTAGTAATCTCCAGTGCTTTCTATCAAACCATTTTCTAGTGCTTTTTGAAGTGTGTTTTGGGTCATTGTCCTGCTGGAAAACCCATGACCTCTGATGAAGACCCAGCTTTCTCACACTGGGCCCTACCTTATGCTGAAAAATTTGTTGGTAGTCTTCAGACTTCATAATGCCATGCACACGGTTAAGCAGTCCAGTGCCAGAGGCAGCAAAGCAACCCCAAAACATCAGGGAACCTCCGCCATGTTTGACTGTAGGGACTGTGTTCTTTTCTTTGAATGCCTCTTTTTTTTTCCTGTAAACTTTATGTTGATGGCTTTTCCCAAAAAGCTCTACTTTTGTCTCATCTGACCAGAGAACATTCTTCCAAAACGTTTTAGGCTTTCTCAGGTAAGTTTTGGCAAACTCCAGCCTGGCTTTTTTATGTCATGGGGTAAGAAGTGGGGTCTTCCTGGATATCCTACCATACAGTCCCTTTTCATTCAGACGCCGACAGATAGTAGGGGTTGACACTGTTGTACCCTCAGACTGCAGGGCAGCTTGAACTTGTTTGGATGTTAGTCGAGGTTCTTTATCCACCATCCGCACAATCTTGCGTTGAAATGTCTCATCAATTTTTCTTTTCCTTCCACATATAGGGAGGTTAACCACAGTGCCATGGGCTTTAAACGTCTTGATGACACTGCGCACCGTAGACACAGGAACTTTCAGGTCTTTGGAGATGGACTTGTAGCCTTGAGATTGATCATGCTTCCTCACAATTTGGATTCTCAAGTCCTCAGACAGTTCTTTGGTCTTCTTTCTTTTCTCCATGCTCAATGTGGTACACACAAGGACACAGGACAGAGGTTGAGTCAACTTTAATCCATGTCAACTGGCTGCAAGTGTGATTTAGTTATTGCCAACACCTGTTAGGTGCCACAGGTAAGTTACAGGTGCTGTTAATTACACAAATTAGAGAAGAATCACATGATTTTTTTAAACAGTGCCAATACTTTTGTCCACCCCCTTTTTTATGTTTGGTGTGGAATTATATCCAATTTGGCTTTATGACATTTTTTTTTTTTCATTGAAGACAAATTAAATGAAGATAATAATACCAAAGAATGTGATTTCAATCATTTTCAAGAAGAAACTAAGTATTATCTGACAGAATTGCAGGGGTGCCAATACTTTTGGCCAGCATTGTATAATGGAGCAAAGAGACAACTGAACCCAGTTTATAGGTGATAAAGTTTATATTGTAACACACGTGAAAAAAGCAAACAAGTGCAAAAAACAAGTAGCAGAGCAATTTGAAAGTGTCCAAAAAAACAAGTAACAGAGCAATTTGCAAGTGTCCAAAAAAACAAGTAACAGAGCAATTTGCAAGTGTCCAGAAAACAAGTAACAGAGCAATTTGCAAGTGTCCAAAAAACAAGTAGCAGAACAAGCCGACTTACATGAAAGCAAGGCGGGTCAGGCAAGAACCGCAGCAGGGGCTAGGCATCAGAAGCAGGAATCAGTAAGAGGGCAGATGTTGACAAAACCTCTGATGAGCAGCAACAGGCAAGTCACACAGACTTTGCTGGGGTAGATGGAGAAACTTGAGACACCACTAGGAGGAGAAAACCAGGCAGAATACTCAAGCAGAGGACTGGAGGCTGGACTGTAATTATAAAGGCAAGAGGACACATAACACATGGAGAAGAATGAAGCAGGGGACACCATCTTGGAAAACGTCAAAAAGCCCAAACAGGATAGACAGAAAAACCAGAGTCCTGACATGCTGCAGTGAGGTTAGGTCTCTCTTCTGCTGCTTAAACACATTGATTAAGCTGGTGGTTCATGTGGGTGACTGGAGCTCTGAACACACATGTCCTTCCCGCGCCATTGCCAGGCCATGCCCCAAAAAATCAGAAGTTTGTCCAAATAAAAAAAATGCTTTTTCTCGCCATTTTCCTAGACCCATAGCATTCTCATTTTTCAGGATGTGGGGTTCAGTGATGGCTTATTTTTGACATCTTGAGCTATAATTTTTAATAAGACAGTTTATGTGTTGGTACAAGGTTTTAATATCCTGTTATTGCATTTTAATAAAATGTTGCAGTGTTCAAAAGCCATAATTTTGGCATTTGGAATTTTTTATCTCTATTTTATATCTTGACAGATCAGGCATTTCTGAATGTGGCAATCACAAATACGTATTTTATTTTTTTTTTTAAAGAATATTGTTTTATTTTCAATAGGATGAAAGGGGGATGATTTGAACGTTTAGATTTTTAATTTTTTCAGATTTTTTTAAACTTGTATTAAATTTTTTTATTAATTTTACTAGTCCCCCTATGCAATTTATCACTGCAGTGTCCAATCGCTTGTGCTGATCAGAGCAATGCTGCAGCATCACGTTGATCAGCAAAAATGCAGTGTTCCTGTGAGTGCCAGCACTCTGTCATTAACTATACACAAGACGCCTTACAGGGACTAGCAGAATAACTAGATCCGACCTCCATCATGGCTTATCAAATAGAATGGCCTTAGATATGATCCTCGCAGAGAAAGGTGGAGTCTGAAAAATGGTGGGAGATGTTTGTTGCACATATATACCAGATAACACTGGAGTTGATGGGAAGGTTACTTTAGCTATAAAGAAACTCACTACACTGTCTTAAGAATTAAAGAAGAATTCAGGAGTAACCAACCCCTGGGAAGACTATTTTGGGTGGACGAGTTCTTTTAAAGGCTTGTTGATCCAGATAGGGACCGCCATAAGTATTGTATTAGTTATATTACTAGCCATTCTGGCTTGTGTTATTCCGTGTTTAAAGAAAATGAAAACAGCTGAATTCACATTAGGAGGGACCTTTCCTTTACTCAAAACAGAAGACCTAAGTATGACAGATGATATGCCCATAAAGACTAACACGACCCTTTCCCCCAGTTACAAAATGACTCTGCTAGAATAAACGGAAGAAGAGAGGACTTAGAGAACCTTGGAACATGGGAAAGCCCCACTACAAAGGGTGAGGACTCGCCTAGGAATCCTTGGTCTCAAACAGGTGAAGAAAACCCTTTCCCCTCTCTGCCCATGCCTCAACATTCAGTTAGGCAGGTTTTCCCAACAGATCTTTCTACCTCTCTTCCTAAAGCCCGCTTTACACACTACAATATATCTTACGATGTGTCGGCGGGGTCACGTCGTAAGTGACGCACATCCAGCATCATGAGGTACATTGTAGTGTGTGACAGGTACGTGTGATTGCGATTGAACGTTAAAACGTTCATCGCATACACGTCGTTGAATCCTGACAAATTGCACGTCGGGTTGTTCCATGTTCCCGAGGCAGCACACATCGCAGTGTGTGACACCCCAGGAACATTGAACAGATCTTACCTGCTTCCCGTGGCTCCAGCCGGCAATGTGGAAGGAAAGAGGTGGGCTGGATGTTTACGATCCGCTCATCTCCGCCCCTCCGCTTCTATTGGCCGGCTGCTGCGTGACGTCGATGTGACACCGAACGTCCCTCCCACTCCAGTAAGTGGACGTTCGCCGCCCACATCGAGGCCGTATGGACGGGTAAGTACGTGTGACGGGGTTAATCGTTTGTGTGGCACATTCAACAAATTAAACGTGCCACACATACGATGGGGGCGTTGAAAATCGTATACGATATCGTATGCGAAATTGCAACGTGTAAAGCAGGCTTTAGGGAACACAGTACCCTCAGTATCCGGAAATGGCAGAAATTAGTCTTTAGGGGGGACTGTTACGGATAAGAATTAAATAACCAAAAATACTTAATTCAGCCATTTCATAAACTTAGGTATGTAGCTTAGTAGATGTAAACTAACACACATATTTATGCATGCTTATGTTTCTTACTAACACACACATATATATATATATATATATATATATATATATATATATATATATATATATACTGCATATTTAGTGATACTCCTTAATACAGTATATACCAGCGTATGTAACGAAGATGGCTGCTGCATCCTGAACAACTCCCAAAGAAGTTAAAGAACAAAGAAATTCCTAAAATTTGGACTGACCAATCCAGCAGAGACTATGTAAATTCCTATACGTCCTGAGCCCCGATCTGCGATACTTGATTGGACTATACTCTTGTATACACCCTTACTATAAAAGCCTTGTCCGAGAAAAATAAACTTCAGTTGGAGTAGCTTGCCAGTCGTGAGAGAGAGAGTCATAATTGATTCAACTAATTGTTATTCTTTCTCGCTGTGCATACATGACAATATAATTTGGATATGGCAGTCAGACCTTAAAAGACCCATTATAGTCTCATCCTCAACAAGAATATTGGGTGCTGAACAAAAAATAATTAGATTTTCACCACTAAATTGTTGTTTTAACCCCATATTTCCAATTTTCACAGGGGGAATAGGTAAAAGAGGCCCCACCATATGTTGCATAATTTCTCCTGAACTTGGCAATACCCCACATGTGACTGTATTGTACTGTTTGGCTGCACCACATGGCTTGGGAGGGAAGGAGTGCCATTTGATTTTTGGAGCACAAATTTTCCTAGAATAGTTTGTGGACTCCATTTGCAGACCCCTTAAGTGCCAGAACTGAAGAAACCCCGTAAAGTGACCAAATTTTGGAAATTACGTACCTCTGGAAATTCATCTATTAGTGTAGTGACGATTTAGTCTCTGAAAAACTGCACGTGTGAAATGCAGTGTTGCAGAATTAAAAATTGCAAATCCTTTTCATGCCCAGCACATTGTATTGCCCAGTACACTGTAGTGCCCACATATTGTGCCCAATCCTTGCTTCTAGATATCTGCAATCCGTAAATTAACGCTAACGGTAACGCTAGTCACTATATTTATGTATTTCTGGTCTGCTGTCCTGATGAAGAGGGCCGCGTCCCTCGAAACGCATTGACCTGTGCCTACAAAGAATAAATATACATACATTTATAATTGAGTAACGTGGTGTGAGCGCGGCATGAATCCCTTTCTTCAGAACACATGCTAAACGTTAACGGCAGACTGATCCAATGACATCATCATGCTGGGACATCCTCTGCTTCTCAAGGGACGTTGTTATCATCATGATGCTTGCCTAAGACAACAAGCAACCTATAGAACGAAGAGCAGTAATGCACTATACAGAAAAGTTTAACTGTATGAGCGTGCTGCGCATGCTGAAACAATTAAGGGTGGCGGTCACCTCGGGTACATTCATCCAAGTCATAATCTAGGGGAAATCACCTACTCTGCCAGCCTCGTACCTACACTCCCGCTGCTAGAATAACTAGATATATAACATTCTTAAGCATTAAAGGGAATCTGTTAAAAGGTTTTTGATGTGCAATCTGACAGCCACATGATGTAGGTGTAGCACCCACGGGGCAAGAAGTGAGAAGGTAGCGAGAATATGCCTGGACCGAAGTCCCGACTGTGCTACTGACCCCAAGCTGTGCCTGACCAACACCCCACCTACTGTCTCCTCCCCAATATCCTATAGAACGTAAGCCTGCAAGGGCAGGGTCCTCTTCCCTCTATTAATCTGTCTACTGTAACTTGTATATGTATTTTGTATGTAACCCCTTCTCATGTATAGCACCATGGAATCAATGGTGCTCTATAAATAAATACTACCACTACTACTACTAATAATAATAATAGTAATAATAATATAAACTTGAGGACGAGGAGAATAGCATGCAAAGAGGTATATGTTTATTTGACAAACAAAGAAATACAAGTAGACATATAAATACAAAGACATTCAAGAAAATTGGACATAAATACTGGAAAAAAAACAGGCTTTAGCTGGAAGTTTGAAGGGGCTATTCACTACAATGGGCCAGATGGTGTTATTTTATAACCTGCATAGCCTTCATTCCAGCAGTATCCATGTTTTCAAGATGGACATCAAAGGATGGCAGCATCCACTTTTGTACCTGTTCCATCCGAATGCTGTTTTTCAGGAAATCAGATGGAAATCCAGAAAGCGAATCAAACGTATGGCAGAAACATGAAAGTTACCTAAGATTGATGCCATTTACATATAATTATTAAAATACATCTTAAACTAAATTAAATAGTATAAGAAAAGCTGACAGTTGTTAAACTGTTGTTTATAAAGAAATGATTATCATGACATATAACTTATCAGTGTTCAAAGAGGAGACATTAGTCACAGCTCTCTCTTATGTCAGAATGTGTCAGGACATAAATGGTAAACAGAGACAAAATAACAATTGACATTTCAATCAATAAAGCAATCAATGTATTTCCTAATAACTAAATTGAGCTGAAAAGATGAGCCTGCCAAACATTATGTTCATAAATCATTAGTATCCAAAGAAAAATATTCAAAGAAAAGGATAATTAATAGTGATGAGCGAGCATGCTTGTAACTACTCGGTACTCGCACGAGTATCGCTGTACTCGGGCTGCTCGGCGGGGACCGAGTAATCTCGCGATACTCGTGCTGTACTCGTGGTCTTCATTTCTGCATGTTGGCGCTCTTTTGAGAGCCAGCCCTCATGCAGGGATTGGCTGGCAGACCACTGCAATGCCACAGCCCTGTTAGTTGTGGAATTGCAGTGATTGGCCAGCCTGCACAGCGTGACCGAGCCTTTATACCGGCCGGCGCGCTGTGCTCTGCTCACAGCTATCCAGACAGTCAGTGCAGGGAGAGTGTCGCTGATTCAGGGAAAGCTTTGCGGCCCTTTATAGCTTTTTCAGTTGCAGGGCTGCAAACAGTGTGACCAAAAGTCCTTCTCAGGACTATTCTAGTTGTATACAGGCAGGCAGGGTATAGCCAGGTCGGAGTACAGTAGCAGAGTCCTTCTCAGGACTATTGTTGCTATATACAGGCAGGGTATAGCCAGGTCTGAATACAGGCTAGTGACCAGAAGAGTCCTTGTCAGGACTATTGTACCAGTATACAGGCAGGCAGGCAGGCAGGGTAGTGGTGACCGTATACCAGCCTTCATCATATCTGGGGCTGGTGTACACAGTGTAAAACTGTCCAGATAGTGTCTGACTTGTCTGTAATTGTCGCTCCCCAAAAAAACCTGTTAGGTTCTTATTGCGTCCGTGCTTGGTTTTTAAAACCGCACGTGTGTGCCTGTTGGTGGCAGCGTACAGGTGCACTTGTGTGCAATTTCCACAAACTTTGATATAACGCACAAGTAGTGAATATACACGTCAGCAGTGCACAGCATTGCAAAATGCGCAAGGGCATTGGCAAGGAACAAGGAAGTGGACGTGATGGTGGTGCAGGCAGAGGCCGAGGTCGTGGGCAAGCTCTAATTTCGCCACAATAAAGGGCCACATCTAGTCGCTCGCACGTCCTGTCCCAAATTCTTGGGGACCGCAGCAGTACACCGCTCTTGAACCAAGACCAGTGTCAACAGGTTGTTAGTTGGATAGCAAATAATGCTTCCAGTCAGATTGGCACCACCACAAACACTCTGTCTTCCACACGGTCAAGTGTCAGTAGCCGTGATACTGCACCGCACATTTCTGAACCTGATCCTCCTTCCTACCACCAGGCTGAGTACACGTCCTCCTCGGACATTAATGATCCCACACTTGGACACTCGGAAGAGCTGTTCACGTTTCCATTCACACATTCTGGCCTCTCACCAGCTCATATTGAAGTGGGTCATGAGGAGATCGTCTGTACAGATGGCCAAATATTTGAGCAGCCACGTTCTCACGAAGTTGGCAACGTGTCTCAACAAGTGGTGGACGATGATGAGACACAATTGTCAGGAAGTCAGGAGGAGGAGCAGGGTGCGGAAGAGGAAGACGACGTGGTGGATGATCCAGTAACTGACCCAACCTGGCAGGAGGATATGCAGAGCGAGGACAGCAGTGCACAGGGGGAGGGAGGCGTAGCATCACAACAGGCAGTAAGAAGCAGGGTGGTGGCCCCAGGCAGAAGTCAGGCAACCGTTCCCCGGAACAACACGACGACACAAGGTGCCTGTACAAATGTTAGGTCTTCCCGAGTCTGGCAGTTTGTTAAGTTGGATCCAGATGATTCAAAATAGGCCATTTGCAACACCTGCCGTGCCAGCATCAGCAGGGGTACCAAAACTAGCAGCCTGACCACCACCAGCATGATCAGGCACATGTCAGCCAAGCACCCGACTTTGTGGGAAGTACAACAGAGTCGAGGAGCAGTGCTTGCTGATGTCACTGCTACGTCTTCGCTGGTTGTGCATGCGAGCCAATCCCCTGTCCATGCTGCCTGCGAACAAGCCTCCTCCACTCCTGCACCTGCAGTTGCCTACGCAGAAAGAACACCATCATCAAGCACGTCCTTGTCCCAGCGCAGCGTTCAGTTATCCATTCAGCAAACCTTTGAACGCAGGCGCAAATACACTGCCAACACCCCACATGCCACAGTTCTAAATGCTAACATTTCGCGACTGCTTGCGCTGGAAATGTTGCCTTTTAGGCTGGTGGAGACAGAAGCATTCCGTGACCTGATGGCGGCAGCTGTCCCACGTTACTCGGTCCCCAGCCGCCACTATTTCTCCCGGTGTGCCGTCCCAACATTGCATAACCACGTGTCACAAAACATCACACGTGCCCTGAACAACGCTGTTTCACCCAAGGTCCACCTAACCACAGACACGTGGACAAGTGCTTGTGGGCAAGGCCGCTACATCTCGTTGACGGCACACTGGGTTAATATTGTGGAAGCTGGGACCCAGTCTGAGCGAGGGACGGAACACGTCCTTCCCACACCAAGGTTTGCAGGCCCTACCTCAGTCAGTGTTTCACCCACACTCTACAGCTCCGGAATGTCATGCTCTTCAGCCTCCTCCTCCTCCTGCGCATCCTCATCCACTGTACCCTCCACACCAGTCACAAGCTGGAAGCACTGCAGCACTGCCTTGGCGAAGCGGCAACAGGCTGTGCTGAAGCTAATCTGCATAGGTGACAAACCCCACAATGCAGAAGAGCTGTGGACAGCTCTGAAACAGCAGGCAGATCACTGGCTCACACCTCTGAACCTAAAGCCAGGAAAGGTCGTGTGTGACAATGGCCGGAACCTGGTGGCGGCTTTGAGGCGAGGCCAGCTGACACATGTTCCATGCGTGGCCCATGTGCTCAACCTCGTGGTTCAGCGGTTTCTAAAGTCATACCCAGAGCTGTCTGATCTGCTGGTAAAAGTTCGCCGCCTGTCTGCACATTTTCGAAAGTCACCTACTGCTTCAGCCGGCCTTGCCAGCTTTCAGCGCAGTTTGCATCTTCCGGCTCACAGACTGGTGTGTGATGTCCCCACGCGTTGGAATTCAACTCTGCACATGTTGGTCAGGATATGTGAGCAGAAGAGGGCAGTTGTTGAGTACCTGCATCACCTAAGCCGTCGGGAAATGGGTCAAACTCCACACATAACACCTGAGGAGTGGAGATGGATGTCAGACCTATGTACCATCCTCCAAAACTTTGAGGACTCCACCAAGATAGTGAGTGGTGATGACGCCATTATTAGCGTCACCATACCGCTACTCTGCCTTCTAAAACGGTCTCTGCTGAAAAACAAACATGATGCATTGCAGGCGGAGCGCGATGAGTTGCAGCAAGAAACAGTAGTGGGTGTGGGTGATGATAACACACAGCCCAGCCTCGTCTCATCACAACGTGCAGTGGAGGACTATGACGAGGAGGAGGATGAAGACATGGAGCAACTCTCCGGCCAAATTGAGGATATGACATGCACACCAGTCATATCCTCGGTTCAGCGTGGCTGGCCAGAGGACAGGGTAGATGAGGAGGAGGAGGAGGAGGAGGACAGCATGTTCAGTCATCTTGTTGGTCAGGCTACTGAAGTCCTGGCTGTTAAGAGCCTGGCGCACATGGCTGACTTTATGGTAAGCTGCCTGTCTCGTGACCCTCGCGTTAAGAACATCTTGGCCGACAATCATTACTGGTTGGTAACACTGTTAGACCCACGCTACAAGGAGAACTTTTTGTCTCTTATTCCCGTGGAGGAGAGGTCAACCAAAATGCAGCAGTTCCGGAAGGCCATAGTCACGGAAGTAGGCAAAGCATTCCCCTCACAAAACGCTAGCGGCATAGGTCATGAATCAGTGGACAACCGAGGCGTACAGCCGAGAGAGGCACAAGTCCAATCCGCCAGAGGTAGGGGAACAGTCTTTAAGATGTGGGACAGTTTTCTCAGCCCCTCACGTACCACAGCCCCTGAGGTGCGGGGTAGTGCCACAAGAAATCCTAAGTTTGCCCAGATGCTGAAGGAGTACCTTGCAGATCGAACAACTGTACTCCGACATTCCTCTGTGCCTTACAATTATTGGGTATCCAAGCTGGACACGTGGCATGAATTGGCTCTCTACGCCTTGGAAGTCCTGGCCTGCCCTGCTGCTAGCGTTTTGTCAGAGCGTGTTTTTAGTGCCGCAGGTGGAATCATTACAGATAAACGCACCCGCCTGTCAACTGAAAATGCTGACAGGCTGACTCTGATCAAGATGAACAAGGGTTGGATTGGGCCAGACTTCACCACACCACCAGCAAATGAGAGCGGAATTTAAAGTTTGCCATGTACCTCCACTCACCCATGGGTACACACTTCTGGACTTTGGATAATCGCTGGACTGCTCCTCCTTCTCCTCATGCGCCACCATGATGATGACCGTTACAAATTGCAATACTTAGGCCTTTGTTTCAGGTATACTCCCAGTGGTAAATTTTTTCGCCCATTCTTTGCAGAATGGACATTACAACGACAGGAGACCCGCTCCTTTGCAATGGGAACAATGTTTTGAGGCCATCATTCACGTCTCTACCCAGGGACAACGTGGAGCCTCCCAATTTTTGGCTGCCCTGCCTAAGGGCTATACTATAATACACCCACTTCCTGACAATGGACACTTAATGTTTTGAGGCCCTCATGCACGTCTCTACCCAGGGACAACGTGGAGCCTCCCAATTTTTGGCTGCCCTGCCTAAGGGCTATACTATAATACACCCACTTCCTGACAATGGACACTTAATGTTTTGAGGCCCTCATGCACGTCTCTACCCAGGGACAACGTGGAGCCTCCCAATTTTTGGCTGCCCTGCCTAAGGGCTATACTATAATACACCCACTTCCTGACAATGGACACTTAATGTTTTGAGGCCCTCATGCACGTCTCTACCCAGGGACAACGTGGAGCCTCCCAATTTTTGGCTGCCCTGCCTAAGGGCTATACTACAATAGACCCACTTCCTTACAATGGGCACTTCAGGTTTACAGGCCCTCATGCACGTCTGTATGCAGGGGCATTGGTGAACCTCACAATTTTGGACTGCCCTGGCAAAGGAAAATACTACAAAGACTCACTTCCTCAAAATGGGCACATTAGACTCAAGAGGCCTTCATGTACGTCTCTTCTCAGGGACATCGGAGTGCCACACAATGTTTACACGTAAAATCTTTCATGTATTAATCTCAAAAAGTAACATACACCAGCTCTATCTCACTATTGGGTATGTGCCCTTAACATTTCCGCCATGAAAAATCATTTTGGGGTCATTTTGGAAGGTTTTCTGGTGAGTCCGTAAAAATGGCGTAAAACGCGGACAAAATTGTTCACAGCTGTGACTTTTCAGTGATAAATGCTTCAAGGGGTCTTCCCCATGCTGTTGCCATGTCATTTGAGCACTCTTCTGAGACTTTTGTGACATTTTTAGGGTTTCTCCATGCTGCCGGGGGGTCATTTCACAAAAATACTCGGGTCTCCCATAGGATAACATTGGGCTCGTTGCTCGGGCCGAGTACACGAGTATCTTGGGAGGCTTGGCCCGAGCTTCGAGCACCCGAGCTTTTTAGTACTCGCTCATCACTAATAATTAATAGTATGTTTTGCTTTTCCAATAGTCTTCTAGCTAAATAATTCCTGGAATATTCCTATAAATGCAGGATGCAAAATATGTTAACTCAATTTGCAAAAACATCCATAAAAGAAAAGAGTGATTGTATTACAACTGCTTCACACAGTAACCTAAGAGACACATCACTGGAACCAGGGACTTTGCCCCTATGTGGCACCCCTGAGGCTTCAGACGCCACAGGGTACTGCACCTCACTTAAGGTGCGGTACTCATCCCGGGTAAGGAAGAAGTTAATTGCTGGTGTTTCTCACATTCACAAACCACACACAGTTAGGTGCTTTCCCACTAGGAGTTGGCCTGGGGTAGATAGAGGGGTGGCCATCACGAAGCATGGAACTTTCCCAGTCACTAGGACAACCACCTGAGGGATGGACACCACTTGGGGAAAAGGAAGGAGCATTGTCACACATAGCCAGTTAGCCCCGGGCACAGCTTGGGGTGAGGAGCACAGTCAGGACTTCAGTCCAGGCATATTCTCTCTACCTTCACACTTCTGGGAGCACTGCAAGACCCGTGGCTTGGAGCAGGCTGCTCAGCCCGGGTTCTCTACAGCTACCGGGGATTCTAGGGTCTGCGGTGAGTGCAGGAAATACCTGCAGCCCATTCCACATTCCATCCATGGGATTGGAGGCACCCCGACCAGAAAGGACACACAGTGGGAACACTGGCGGTTACCTTCGAACTACCCAGGATTGGCTTGGGACCATTACGGCAGACACCGATACCCTGAGGCTGCACTGGAACAGTGAGTAAAAATTACCTGGAACTGCAGCAGCTGACTCTGCCGCTTATTGCTGATGCCGTTGCCCCGCGCTTTGGCGCCAGCAATCACTACAACCCTCATCAGCAAGGTCTGTCAGACTAAAATCCCTGTCTACATACCATTTATACACTTTCCCTTCTCCATCAGCTTGCCACACACTAAATTTAGCTAAGAGTGGTATTATTATAGAATAGAATAGATTTTAAAAGTAGTGTCAACAAGGTACGTAAGGCTCGAAACCCTCCCTACTTTAAATGCTGCTAAGAGGGGTATTATTATAAAATAGATTTCTACATCGCAGTAACTATGTCTGTAAGGTTAGAATCCCTGCCTACATGTCTCTAATACTCTATTCCTTCTTCAGCAGCTTGCCTGACACCAAACGCTGCTAAGAGTGGTTTTATAATAGATTAGATTTCAATTCGCTCTGAAAAGGACTGTTGGTTTAATGTTGCACCAACAGGTACAGTGATCCTCTAATATACTGTCCCTTCTCCAGCACATAACGCTTCACTACACAGTTTCTGGGTACAGTGAACAGAGCATGGTGTCATCTTTAAATGTATACAATCTTTGGCTAAGCTGCAGCACAATCCATAGCAAAATTACTGTGCAAACACAACATAGCTGGAGAAAAAGACATGAACCGCACATCCAAAAAATCATCAGTTGATCTAATGCCACTAGGCAAAAATTTATCTACCTGAATGTGAGGTTCTTGGTTTAACATTCTGATCAGACTGTATGAAGGCCACTGCCACGTCACGCCAAACCTCTCAGTGGGTCCCTATTATGCAAACTCAGGGCTGTGATAAGGGCATTGCAATCATGACTAGTGTACCAGGCCCGGTGAAGGGGGGGCGGTGTAATTACTTAGCTTTATGAAGCCTTGGCCCCCTCTTCTCCGGGCCACAGTCACAGCCGCAGCAGAGCGGCTTGGCAGTGTCACTTCAGCCACTGCACACACAGCTAAATTGCATGGAGTCTCTCTTATTTTGATACACAGTAAAGAAAAGCACATTTTTGGCGGCTGCAGCCGTATGCTTAACTGTGCTGGGTATCATAATATGGGGGACCATATGCCAAATTTTTTAATTATTTATTTATTTATTGTTACATCACTATACAGACAGCATGTGTAATTGAAAGCAGTCTGGTGGGGGCATATCTTACTGAAACCAATCAAAGATGCTAGGACTGCTGGTGGGAGTGGGAAGCAGTATAGGACAAGGATAATGAGCAGCCCATAAGCAGTGATACACGCGCGGGACACTCAGTAAGTATAACGCATCTGCCTTCACCCTTTTTTCTTTATTTTTCCTTTATTTTTTTTTTTAATTACCTCAGTTGCCAGATATGGATCCGAGAACTTCGAGACCGGAGTCGGTGCTCGGGTACTTTTGAACCCATGCAGATCCGGACCTTTCCACTAATTATAACCCTATCTTTATAATGTACATATTTAAATTAGTAGGAGTAACATATAATCATTGGAGTAACATATAATCATATCAAAACTGACAATAGCAATGTCTTCAGGGGGTGTCAGCAAACTTCTCACTCTTTTCCAACTTGACTTTTCTTCAGGCAGCTCAATAGTTTAAATATACATTTAAAAAAAAAAAAGACGCCTAAGCTAAGCTACCTGTAAAACTTATCAAAATAATATAAAAGGCTTTAGTGAAAACACTGCTGGCATTTTCTTAAAGAATCTTCTGCTTCAACATGTGTACATACCCTAAAAAAGTATAGGGTAAACCATATTAAAGTAAGCAACAAACAACCGCCATACCATATTGCTATTCAATAATTTTGAGTGGGTACAGAAAAATTCAAAATTTACATTTCTTCATATGAGAGCATAACCTAAGTATCTAGATTATAAATTAAAGTCAAATCTAGCAAAACCCTAGTAGTGTTTCCTTTTCTAGATCATGCAATGTACAATATTTTTATATTTTGGAAGTTGATATCTTCCCCTTCATTTCCTTACCATTGAAGGAGCCGCATTATTTTCATACTGCAATTTAAAAGGAATACACCTAAACAAGAGCTATTTATGTTGATAGATATATTAGAATACAATCAAGAAACATAAACCTTTGAACACAAAATTGACAAATGCATACATTTTTGAACATTACAATAAATAGACCAATACTTTAAGGGCAACCTCACTGGAAAAAACAGACTAAAATTAATAGTGCACAAGAATGAAACAATAATATTGATTTATTTTCTAGTTTATTGCTTTGTTTCCCTTTCAGTCAGATAAGTTGATATTGCCCCAGTTCTTTCTATATTGTCCTGTTATGACTTAATCAAATTTAGAGAATTAGAAACAAGGCACTCTCAAATGGTGATACAAACGAAGAATTTATTCCATAAGTCTTAAAGCAACATGTGACGTTTTGGCCGGTTGGCCTTCATCAAACAACTGCAATAAACAATATTTCATATGAATCTCACACAAGACTCAAATTCATAGAAATTACAAAAAAAGTTGCAGCATATAGCTTATAAAGCAGACAAGAAAAAAAAGGATTGGTGAAAAGTAAAAAACACTAAGAAAAGTGACTTGAGCAGCATGGATGTATACATTATATATATAGCAGATATAAAGAAGGGATAGTGGCAGTGCTGCAGAAACGCTAGCAGCTATACATAGACTGAGTGTCACCAAGCTCCAATGAATCTCACCTTGTTATTAAGACTGTCAGGGTAGTAGTAAAGGCAGTGGTATCCACCACTATGCTGCATACACAGGGCACAAAAACGCCATCTTTAAAAGGACCCTAAAGGACCCTAAAACCAATCAGAATGCTAGAGGGGAGGTACTAAAGTGGAGTGGATTGCACAATCACAATGCTGGCTGTTGGAGTGACATGGGCAGAGACCAATGACAGGCGAGGAATAGACAGGAAATGTGTAATCGTTATAAGGGCCAATCAGCATGAGGGGCATGTACATTGGTACATGGCAGCGTCATTGGTATCTAGGGAACCTTGGAGCATGCTCAGTAGGCAGAAAGAGGGACTTAGAGCAGAATGAAGTGAAAGTACACCATGGAAACCACAGCGTTTAGTTGAAGGGTATCCATAGTAACAAAGGAAACACCTCAGGCAAACAATAAACCTTTGGGCATGTGTTCTAGATGAAAACCGAGAATCAGAAAGAATGGGCATTAGGAAATGTCACAGGAGCCATAGAAACAGTGTAGCCTTATATATAGGTGTAAATACATTGTCAGAGTACTGTAAGTGTATCATAAAAGGTCCATAGCGGACAGAAGACAAAGAGTATGCATATCCAAGAAAATTGCATTAGCAGAAATTACATACGAGTCAAATTAGATTATATGTAATAAATAGTATATATCAATTAACAGTACATAATAAGGGATATATTGTGGATAGGTACAATGACAGGATCCGCAGAGGCAAAAGAAGAGGTGCACGGGAATAATCTAGTGTCAAAAGCGGTTCTGCTGGAGAAAGAATTATAGTTGTTAGTGAGTGATATACAAGTCACATAACCTAAAAACATCAAACAAATGCCAACAGATCATAATCCCTATTCAGTCCTCTAGGTGATAAGGTCCTGAGTTCATGTATCCAGAACGCTTCGCGTTTCTGGAGTAATGATTTGATTTGCCACCCCTGCGTGGGATGGAAACCTGCTCGACAGCAAAATATTTCAATTGTGAAATATTGTGTCCCATAGTATTAAAATGGTATGGGATGGGCAGCATGTTCTCTTTACTAGAGATGAGCGAACTGGCCGTGGTTCGGCTCGAGTTCGGTTCGCCAAACGGAGGTCTCGTTCGAGTTCGGTTCGTCGAACGTTCGACGAACCAAACTCGAACATATAGGATATAATGGGAAGCAATCACAAACACATAAAAATGCATGATAAATGTACACAAACAGTTAATAAACATTGCCATAACACTTACCGGTCCCCGCGATCCCTCCTGCACTCTGTCTCCTGCCGCTATTCCATCCGATGATCGCTGAATCCTCCCGGTGACCAGCACTGCCAGAAGTGATGCAGGACCTATCGTGATGTCAAAATAGCAATGTGACCAGTCACGTGGCTATTATCTCATTGGCTACAGACTGGTCACATGACTATGACGCGTCATGTAGGACCTGCGAGTGCATCTCTCCGGTACACGGTGCACATTTGTGTATCGCCGTGTACCGGCGACATGCTCTAGCACACGGTCGACTCCCCGTTCCGTTAGGGACTGGCTGACACAGCTGGTCATTAACGGAGATCACCGTTGCCATAGCAACGTGAGCACCGTTGCTATGGTAACGCGTCTGTCAGCGTTACCGCTGTTACCGCTGACAGCCAGCAGCACTGATCTCTCACGGAGTGAAGGCTGCACGCTGCTTCCCGTGCAGCCTTCACAGAGTGAAGGCTGCACGGGAAGCAGCGTCTTCCCCCATGCAGCAGTGATGGAGCAGAGCTGCATTTGTTGAACGAGAAAGACAGAAGACCATGGATCGTGGAAGGCTGACAGGGGGTAATAAAGATGAAGTCTCATATGTGTCTGTGTATTTATTTCTATTAAAGTATTTTTTCTCTGTGTGGTGTTTTTTTTTAACCCTTTATTGGAGATTCTTAATGGCCGGGTCAAACGTGCCTGACATTAAGAATATCTAGCTTAATACTGGCTAGTAAAACAAAGCCAGTATTAACTCATGATTACCCAACAAGCCACCCGGCTCCAGGGCTGTTGGAAGAGTTGGATACAGCGCCAGATGATGGCGCTTCTATGAGAGCGCCATTTTCTGGGGCGGCTGCGGACTGCAATTCACAGCAGAGGCGCCCAGAAACCTCGGGCTAACCTGTGCTGCGGATTCCAATCCCCAGCTGCCTAGTTGTACCTGGCTAGCATACAAAAATATGGCAAAGCCCACGTCATTTTTTTGGTGGGCAAAAAACTTCTGCATACAGTCCTGGATGGATATACCAAGTAGTCTACAGACAATTGTTAGCGCTTGACCCCAATAACCATTACATCTGCAGCTAGGTTTGTAGGCAAAAAATCCCCTTTAATTTGCCTGGAATCAGAAATGAATTTTAATTGAGATTTTTTAAAATAAAAAATCCCCAATAAACCAGCGCTGATAAGAGGTTTTTTTATTAATATTTTATACTTTTTATTGCTATCCTTGTTTTAGACACAAATTTATTCAAAACAATTCACACAATAGAACAAGGAAAAAGAAAGAAGAATAAACCACATATGGTAGAAATAAAAATAAAAGTAAAAATAAAGAATAAATAATTGATAGTGCAGCAAACAGATACCAGGTATCTGGTTGCAGTACCCCGGCCGGTAGTAGAGCAATTAATAAATGTAGTATAGTATATTAAGTGATGCTTCAAGGCATATGATATTTAATGCCAATTGAAACTATCACTGCAATATGATTTTTCAGATACCTGGAGAGTTTTTTTCAATCCATAAGCAAAAGGTTTTTAATAGAGGCTTAAATTATAAGCAGCAATTTCAGCGTTCCAAGTGCCTTTAAATGAATTTGAAGAAACTGCACTTCAGGATTGTAGTGAGGATGAGGTGCCCCAGCTCATCAAGTGTTCCAATAGGAGTTTACCTCATCCTCACTACAATCCTGAAGTGCAGTTTCTTCAAATTCATTTAAAGGCACTTGGACCGCTGAAATTGCTGCCTGAACTTGACTGCAGGTAAACTCCTATTGGAACACTTGATGAGCCCCACTGCTGCGAATTGCAGTCTGCAGCCGCCTCAGAAAATGGCACTTTCATAGAAGCAGCAGAGAGCTACGGGTTGCCACCTCCATCTGCCTGCCGTTACCTTGGTTGGCAATCAAAATACAGGGAAGCCCATTCATTTTTTCTGATTAAAAAATAGTTAAAAAAAAATGACGTTGGGTCCCCCCATTTTTGATAGCCAGCTAGGGTAAAGCAGACGGCTGTAGCCTCAAAACCACAGCTGGCAGCTTTACCGTGGTTGGGGATCCAATGTGGAGGTCCCCCCAGGCTCTTTTTTTATAATTATTTTATAAATATTAATAATTACACAAAAAAAGTAGGGTCCCCCCCAAATTGGATCACCAGCCAAGGTAAAGCGGACAGCTGTGGTCTGGTATTCTCAGGGTGGGAAGGTCCATAGTTATTGGGCCTTCACAGCCTAAAAATAGCAGGCCGCAGGCACCCCAGACGTGGCACATCCACTAGATGCACCAATCCTGGCGCTTCACCCCAGCTCATCCCGTGCCCTGGTGCAGTGGCAAACGGGTTAATAAATCGGGTTGATACTAGCTGTAAGGTCACCTGACATCAAGCCCAGCAGTTTGTGATGTCAGGGCGTCTATTAGATACCCAACATCATAAACTGTCAGTACTAACAAAAAAAAATCGACAAAAGTCCATGTAAGTCCATAAGAGTCCATGTCGTAATGGTTGCTACCAAAGCTGCAATGCCCTGCTCATGAGGTAAGGGAATGCCTAATCAGGAGAACTATTCTACATTTCCAAATATTGGTATTTGCTGATATTATTGATATTCCACCTACTATATATTGGGGATAGGATCTTGGAGATGGAATACCCCTTTAAGTCCAGTTATCCAGCTGAATGAATACTTAACAACAGAGCTCACTATTTAGATGTGTTTTCTTGTGGCGTATAACGGACTCTCATGTTTGGTAGTCGTTAAGCAGGGAAAGTATAAAAGCAAATCCCTCCATTTGGAAATGTAGTGTATAGCTCTCCTGATCAACTATGTTCCTTACCTCATGAGCAGGGCATTGCACTAATAATAATAATTTATTCATTTACATAGCGTTATTAATTCCATAGCGCTGTATGTCTTTGGAGTGTGGGAGGAAACCGGAGTACCCGGAGGAAACCCACGCAAACACGGGGAGAACATACAAACTCCTTGCAGATGGTGTTCTTGGTGAGAATTGAACCCAGGACCTCAGCGCTGCAAGACTGCAGTGCTAACCACTGAGCCACCGTGCCGCCCATTTAGCTTACAGATGCATAACCACCACTCACTGTGTCTGAACACAGGAAGCTGAGCTGACAGCCGCTCTGTGCATGCGGCAGCGTCTATTGTGAAGGAGAGGGCCGTGGGGGGATCAACGCTGCACAGGTACCGTGGGACACCGGGGAACACCGGTGGAGTTATAGGGGGTGACATTGGCAGGGCCTGGGGAGGAGTTTTCTGTTGCATGTGTCATGGCACATGCGACAGAAATCAGAGGAGTAGGGTGAATGCGGCCGGCGCGCTGCTGTGCATGCGGCCATCTTGGATTTCTGTGAGGGCATCAGGGGGGGCACTTTGGCGACACCGGGGGACCAGAGGGGACCGGGGAGGAGATTTATCATGTTTGTTCATGCCAGATGGGAGATAAATATTTTTTTACCGGCGCTGTCATTTACTGTAACGTGATCATCAGTGTACGGTGTATACCTGTGATCACATGAGCGGGGACCGGAAAAACCGTCCTGAATCATGATCTCCAGGGTCTCAGCTAGCCCTGAAACCCCGGAGATTTTCTGACGCTGGGGGGCGTTATTCACTTATTTCTGCATGCTGTTTATAAACGGCAGATCAGAATAAGGCTACATTAACACGACCGATCCATTTTTGCGGTCTGCAAAAAACAGTCCGTTTTTTTTCACGGGTGCATCCATGTGGCATCCGTTTCCGTTCCGTAGACGGTCCGTATGTCATCTGTTTGTCATCCGTGTGCCTTCCGTTTTTTTTGTGTACTGCAAAAAAACTGAAGGAGGGTAAATGCATAAATTTACCCAGGATCCATAGCTTCATCCTACATGAGGCGGTCACATGTTCACTCCAGTGCCATTTTCTACTGCTTTTCACAGCGTAGAGCGCTCTGGTGATTTTCTTGTGCTTGTGCACTTCATATCAGTCTTTTCTGTCATTATAATGGCAGCAAGACACATAATGTCCCACTCTCCTGAATTTTGTAATTTTGCACCCTTTGGTGCCTTTCATGTGGCACTAAGGGATGCTTAGCTTTGTATTTAGCCAAAAAAATGAAAAAAAAAAATGACGTAGGGTTCCCACTATTTTTGTAGTCAGCTAGGGTAAAGCAGACGGCTGCAGCCTGCAGACCACAGCTGGCAACCTCACCTTGGCTGGTAATCCAAAACTGAGGGCACCCTACGCTGTTATTTTAAATTAAATAAATAATTAAAAAAAAACACGTAGGGGTCCCTCCAAAATTGGATCACCAGCCAAGGTAAAGCAGACAGCTGGGGTCTGATATTCTCAGACTAGGGAGGTCCATGGTTACTGGACTCTCCCCAGCCTAAAAATAGCAGGCCGCAGCCGCCCCAGAAGTGGCGCATCCATTAGATGTGCCAATCCTGGTGCTTCGCCCCAGCTCATCCCGCGCCCTGGTGCGGTGGCAAACGGGGTAATATATGGAGTTAATACCAGATGTGTAATGTCACCTGGCATCAAGCCCTGGGGTTGGTGAGGTCAGGCGTCTATCAGATACCCGACATCACCAACCCAGTCAGAAATAAAAAATAATAGATGACAAACACATTTTTATTTGAAAAAATACTCCCCAATACATTCTCTCTTTAACCAATTTATTAGAAAGAAAAACAAATCCAGGTCTGGTGTAATCCAAGGGGTTGCCATGACGATCCACACTGTCCCAGTCAATGAAGAGCAGGATGTTCCCCATTGGCTGGGAGAGCAGTGCAGTGACCTGAGCTAACATCAATGGGTCAGCCCAGGTCACTGCAGGGCATGACAAGTGCTGCTGTCAGCGAGGTACATTACCTGCGCTGATCTCCTGCACTGCCGACAGCACCTGTTACTGAGTTCAATGACCGCCGCCTTCACAGCCAAGTATCGCGAGAGGCCCGTGACGTCACCGCTAGTCAGTCTCGGGTCGGAAGTGAGAGAAGGTGATGTGACAAGCGGCGGCCATGGAGTACAGTGACAGCGCTGAGGTCGGGACTTCATCACCGCAGCAGGTAAGCCGAGCGGGACCATGTGTGCAGAGTGCCAGGAGGACGTCAGTGTCAAGGACTGCATGGCTGGGGACGTGTGTGTGTGTGTGTGTATGTATGTGTACATGCCGCGTGCAGGAGGGGGCGGAGCGAGCTGAGCGGGGAAGTGTGGGCTTCCTGCATGTAACTAGGATAAACATCGGATCACTAACCAAAGCGCTTTGCTTGGATACCCGATGTTTATCTTGGTTACCAGCTTCTGGCAGGCTGCCAGCGATGGCTCCTGCATACTGTAGCTGTAAAAAGCCCTGCTTTTTGCTGCTAGAACCGTTCTTGAACGTATCTAGAACTATCGAGCTTTAGCAAAAAGCTCGAGTTCTAGTTCTATCTCGAACAGCCCCCAAAATCACTTGAGCCGCGAACTGGAGAACCTCGAACCGCGAACCGCGCTCAACTCTACTCTTTACACCTGATG
Source organism: Anomaloglossus baeobatrachus (assembly GCF_048569485.1). Taxonomy (NCBI): domain Eukaryota; kingdom Metazoa; phylum Chordata; class Amphibia; order Anura; family Aromobatidae; genus Anomaloglossus; species Anomaloglossus baeobatrachus. The sequence continues at coordinate 596,449,406 of NC_134354.1, read as the reverse complement.
GTTGACTTATGCTTGGAAATTCTGTCCTTAATACGCTGTGTAGTTTCGCCCACATAAAACATGCCGCATGGGCACCTAATTATGTAGATCACATTGATAATGTCACATGTAAAAAATCCATTAACCCTGTACCTCTTGCCTGAGAATGGATGACAAAAAGACTCACCCTTTTGAACATTATTGCATTGTAGACAGTGTAAGCACGGAAATGTCCCAACTTTAGGTGGTCCAAGAAATTTCTGTACGGGAATAGATCGAGATGAGCCAACATCTGCTCTAACTAATCGATCCTTGAGATTACTTGCTCTCCTAAAGCATGGCAAGAAGTTGTTTTGAAATGCATCAATGTTTGGGTAACCCTCACTCAAAAGATGCCAATGCTTACGAATTGTTCCATGGAGTTTATACATAAACGGGTGGAATGTGTGCACGAATGGGATACGCCCACTATTGTCATGTTTATTAGGAATCGTCCGTCGGGCATTTTCTAACACATTCAGGGGATACCCACGTTCAGTAAATTTGTGCTGCATCTCATCCAACCTTTTTTACAAAGTATTGGGATCTGTCACGATCTTTTTAACTCGTCCAAATTGTAAAATGGGCACAGATTTTTTAGTTGCTGTAGGATGGTGACTCGTATAATGTAGTAGGGTGTTACGATCAGTGGGCTTCGTGTACAAGTCTGATGTTAAAGCACCGGCTGAATCTTTGAGAATGTAAATGTCAAGAAAATTAATTTTACTCAAATTATGTTGCATGGTAAAGTGAAGCGAGGGCCAGGCATTGTTGATGTCAGTGGTAAATTCTTCTAGGGACTCGAACGGCCCCAACCATATGCAGAAAATGTCGTCGATAAAACGACGCCATACAGGGCAGTGTTGGATAAATAAAGGATGTTGGTATACTACTGACTCCTCAAAATCTGACATAAAACTATTTGCATATGGCGAGTCTACGTTCGAGCCCATTGCGGTACCCCGTGTCTGTAGGAAAAAGGTATCCTGAAATAAGAAGAAATTCTCTCTGAGGACTAAATTCAGTAGATCAAGGCAAAGGTCAATTACTGGAGGAGCAATGGAAGCTGTGTTAGTCAAGAGCTTGTGAATGGCCTCAATACCTTCATCATGGGGGATGTTAGTGTATAAACTTTCTACATCATACGTAACCAAAATTGCAGAGGATGGTATGTGATTAATCTGTCTGATAATGTTGAGGAAATTATAGGTGTCAAGAATGAATGCTTTCGTGTCTTTGATAAGTAATGTAATTATTTTTTCCAAAAATCTAGATGAAGGGGCCAATAGTGAATCGGTAGAGGCCACTATTGGTCTACCGGGTGGTCTGGATAAATTCTTATGGATCTTAGGTAATATATATATTACGGGAGTAATAGGGTTATTGTTGAATAGAAATTCAAATGTTTTCTAATCAATGGTACCAATTGACAAATGTCTAGACAAGACATTATTAATTTTCCTAGATAGACTAGGTGTAGGATCTTTAGAAAGCATTTTATAGACAGTCTGATCACTCAATAACCGTTCTATCTCTTCAATATAGTAGGTTTTGTCCATAATGACAACCGCCCCACATTTATCAGCTGGTTTTATCACTAAGTCTTTATCAATCAGCAAGCTGTTGAGCGCCTGTCTCTCGATAGGCGACAGATTGCTATGAAGTTGCATCATTCTCTGTTCCACTTCATTCCGTAGCTTCTCGAAATCCTTCTGAATGAAGTCGATGAAGGCTTCCAAAGGGGCTGATCCCTTTGGTGGCCTAAAGGTGCTCTTCTTCCTGAGACCCAGATCAGCCGCTGAAATCAGTGCCAGTCTGGGATGCTCGCTTGAGGTTGAAGTAGTAGCTTTGTCAAAATGGGTTTTAAGCCTCAGGCTCTGGAAGAACCTGTTAAGATCCATCTCAAGTTCAAAGGAATTAAACTTAGTCGTACGGCAGAAGGACAAGCCTTTCTGCAACAGCTGGAGCTGGGCTGGACCAATAAGTTTAGAAGAAATATTTATAATGGTGGATTTTTTACCTTGGATCGAGTCGATCTGGACATCCCTATATCTTCTACGTCCGCAGCCGCCTCTCCTCATTTTCCTCCTCTCGGACGTCCTCTCTGACCTAAAAAAGAGTTGGAAGATTGATGACCGCGGGGCCCCTGGACTCGCCCTCTTGACTGGTGAATGAGTCTGTGGAAGATCCTCTGTAGGGATAGCGGGGTCGGGAACTGGTAAAGCCTTCCTGCCATCTGTACACCCTTTTGTGCTGATAATCCTCAGCGTCCCTTGTGAACTTTTGCCTTTTATTGCTCTCAGTGTCGCGTCGATGGGCCTCTAGAACGCTTTTGACACGATTCTTCAACTCTTCAAATTCTTCCTGGGAAGAATTTAGGGCTTGCAACTTTGCTTTAAGACTTATGGAATAAATTCTTCGTTTGTATCACCATTTGAGAGTGCCTTGTTTCTAATTCTCTGGACATATGGTGTGGAAACCTACGAGTGCACCACAACATGTCCTACACTGTGGCTGTGCCGTATCTTGCTATTAGTATCTTATCATTTATAAGTGCACGCCATTTGACGACTATGACCAGCAATGTCTTTTTCTACAATCAAGATCAAACACAGCGTATTAGCCAATAGACTGATTTCTGGGGATTTTCTCAAAGAACCACCCAAGGAAACAAGGGGACGTGAGTATGAGAAGGAATCCAGACATTTGATAAACCTTGAATTGCACTGTGTGACCTTGACTGAGTACCTAAAGGCGCAACGAATACCAAGGGGCCTGAGAGTTTCCCTCAATAGGATAACTGAAGTGAGCACTAATATATATATATTCTGAGTGCAAGCCAAAAAAATACATACTATACAAGGATAAGGCTGCACATCAAACTTAGATAATGGTATAATGCCTCAAGCACATGGAAAAATATTGGAAAAATACAATGAAAAATGCTACTTGCTAACTTGAACAGGTGAATAATGAATTGCATACCTGCCATGAATATTAGGAAAAAGGAGATATTTAGCAATCGCATTGATCAATGTAACTGAGCCCCAAAACCTCGTCAAGGTATATCTCTATATTGGGGTCCCTAGCTCTGTGACCCTAACTGTGTGTCATCTCATTGCAATTAAAAACTGCTGTGGGTGGAGAGGGGTAACCAAGGACTGTCTTATATAGGAGATGGAAAAAACATGGCCGAAAGGGGTGGAGCTGTGTTCACATTCAGAAAAAAATTACATATAACTGAATAGGATAACTGAAGTGAGCACTAATTTATATATTCTGAGTGCAAGCCAAAAAAATACATACTATACAAGGATAAGGCTGCACATCAAACTTAGATAATGGTATAATTCCTCAAGCATATGGAAAAATATTGGAAAAATACAATGAAAAATGCAATTAAACACTGCTGTGGGTGGAGAGGGGTAACCAAGGACTGTCTTATATAGGAGATGGAAAAAAAATGGCCGCAGCAGTTTTTAATTGCAATGAGATGACACACAGTTAGGGTCACAGAGCTAGGGACCCCAATATAGAGATATACCTTGACGAGGTTTTGGGGCTCAGTTACATTGATCAATGCGATTGCTAAATATCTCCTTTTTCCTAATATTCATGGCAGGTATGCAATTCATTATTCACATGTTCAAGTTAGCAAGTAGCATTTTCCATTGTATTTTTCCAATATTTTTCCATATGCTTGAGGCATTATACCATTATCTAAGTTTCATGTGCAGCCTTATCCTTGTATAGTATGTATTTTTTTGGCTTGCACTCAGAATATATATTAGTGCTCACTTTAGTTATCCTATTCAGTTATATGTAATTTTTTTCTGAATGTGAACACAGCTCCGCCCCTTTCGGCCATGTTTTTTCCATCTCCTATATAAGACAGTCCTTGGTTACCCCTCTCCACCCACAGCAGTTTTTAATTGCAATGAGATGACACACAGTTAGGGTTACAGAGCTAGGGACCCCAATATAGAGATATACCTTGATGAGGTTTTGGGGCTCAGTTACATTGATCAATGCGATTGCTAAATATCTCCTTTTTCCTAATATTCATGGCAGGTATGCAATTCATTATTCACATGTTCAAGTTAGCAAGTAGCATTTTCCATTGTATTTTTCCAATATTTTTCCATATGCTTGAGGCATTATACCATTATCTAAGTTTCATGTGCAGCCTTATCCTTGTATAGTATGTATTTTTTTGGCTTGCACTCAGAATATATATTAGTGCTCACTTCAGTTATCCTATTCAGTTATATGTAATTTTTTTCTGAATGTGAACACAGCTCCGCCCCTTTCGGCCATGTTTTTTCCATCTCCTATATAACACAGTCCTTGGTTACCCCTCTCCACCCACAGCAGTTTTTAATTGCAATGAGATGACACACAGTTAGGGTTACAGAGCTAGGGACCCCAATATAGAGATATACCTTGACGAGGTTTTGGGGCTCAGTTACATTGATCAATGCGATTGCTAAATGTCTCCTTTTTCCTAATATTCATGGCAGGTATGCAATTCATTATTCACATGTTCAAGTTAGCAAGTAGCATTTTTCATTGTATTTTTCCAATATTTTTCCATATGCTTGAGGCATTATACCATTATTTGAGAGTTTCCCTGAGACCTACTATTTTCAGTGACAACTCAGAGTATAAAAAAAAATTTGAGCAGATTCTCAACAAATGCTCGTTTGACTTGATGACACTAACGGTGGAATTTCTCCAACAGAATATTTCTACAACACAAGAAAGGATAACTGCCATTGAAACCCAGTTGCAAGCCCTAAATTCTTCCCAGGAAGAATTTGAAGAGTTGAAGAATCATGTCAAAAGCGTTCTAGAGGCCCATCGACGTGACACTGAGAGCAAGAAAAGGCAAAAGTTCACAAGGGACGCTGAGGATTATCAGCACAAAAGGGTGTACATATGGCAGGAAGGCTTTACCAGTTCCCGACCCCGCTATCCCTACAGACGATCTTCCACAGACTCATTCACCAGTCAAGAGGGCGAGTCCAGGGGTCCCCGCGGTCATCAATCTTCCAACACTTTTTTAGGTCAGAGAGGACGTCCGAGAGGAGATAAATGAGGAGAGGCGGCTGCGGACGTAGAAGATATAGGGATGTCCAGATCGACTCGATCCAAGGTAAAGAATCCACCGTTATAAATATTTCTTCTAAACTTATTGGTCCAGCCCAGCTCCAGCTTTTGCAGAAAAGCTTGTCCTTCTGCCCTATGACTAAGTTTAATTCCTTTGAACTTGAGATGGATCTTAACAGGTTCTTCCGGAGCCTGAGGCTTAAGACCCATTTTGACAAAGCTACTACTTCAACCTGAAGCGAGCATCCCAGACTGGCACTGATTTCAGCGGCTGATCTGGGTCTCAGGAAGAAGAGCACCTTTAGGCCACCAAAGGGATCAGCCCCTTTGGAAGCCTTCATCGACTTCATTCAGAAGGATTTCAAGAAGCTACGGAATGAAGTGGAACAGAGAATGATGCATCTTCATAGCAATCTGTCGCCTATCGAGAGACAGGTGCTCAACAGCTTGCTGATTGATAAAGACTTAGTGATAAAACCAGCTGATAAAGGTGGGGCGGTTGTCATTATGGACAAAACCTACTATATTGAAGAGATAGAACGGTTATTGAGTGATCAGACTGTCTATAAAATGCTTTCTAAAGATCCTACACCTAGTCTATCTAGGAAAATTAATAATGTCTTGTCTAGACATTTGTCAATTGGTACCATTGATCAGAAAACATTTGAATTTCTATTCAACAATAACCCTATTACTCCCGTAATATATATATTAACTAAGATCCATAAGAATTTATCCAGACCACCTGGTAGACCAATAGTGGCCTCTACCGATTCACTATTGGCCCCTTTATCTAGATTTTTGGAAAAATAATTACACCGCTTATCAAAGACACTAAAGCATTCATTCTTGACACCTCTAATTTCCTCAACATTATCAGACAGGTTAATCACATACCATCCTCTGCAATTTTGGTTACGTATGATGTAGAAAGTTTATACACTAACATCCCCCATGATGAAGGTATTGAGACCATTTACAAGCTCTTGACTAACACAACTTACATTGCTCCTCCAATAATTGACCTTTGCCTTGATCTACTGAATTTAGTCCTCAGAGAGAATTTCTTCTTATTTCAGGATACCTTTTTCCTACAGACACGGGGTACCGCAATGGGCTCGAACCTAGACCCGCCATATGCAAATTGTTTTATGTCAGATTTTGAGGAGTCAGTAGTATACCAACATCCTTTATTTATCCAACACTGCCCTGTATGGCGTCGTTTTATCGACGACATTTTCTGCATATGGTTGGGGCCGTTCGAGTCCCTAGAAGAATTTACCACTGACATCAACAATGCCTGGCCCTCGCTTCACTTTACCATGCAACATAATTTGAGTAAAATTAATTTTCTTGACACTTACATTCTCAAAGATTCAGCCGGTGCTTTAACATCAGACTTGTACACGAAGCCCACTGATCGTAACACCCTACTACATTATACGAGTCACCATCCTACAGAAACTAAAAAATCTGTGCCCATTTCACAATTTGGACGAGTTAAAAAGATCGTGACAGATCCCAATACTTTGTAAAAAAGGTTGGATGAGATGCAGCACAAATTTACTGAACGTGGGTATCCCCTGAATGTGTTAGAAAATGCCCGTCGGACGATTCCTAATAAACATGACAATAGTGGGCGTATCCCATTCGTGCACACATTCCACCCTTTTATGTATAAACTCCATGGAACAATTCGTAAGCATTGGCATCTTTTGAGTGAGGGTTACCCAAACATTGATGCATTTCAAAACAACTTCTTGCCATGCTTTAGGAGAGTAAGTAATCTCAAGGATCGATTAGTTAGAGCAGATGTTGGCTCATCTCGATCTATTCCGGTACAGAGATTTCTTGGACCACCTAAAGTCGGGACATTTCCGTGCTTACATTGTCCACAATGCAGTAATGTTCAAAAAGGTGAGTCTTTTTGTCATCCATGCTCAGGCAAGAGGTACAGGGTTAATGGATTTTTTACATGTGACAGTATCAATGTGATCTACATAATTAGGTGCCCATGCGGCATGTTTTATGTGGGCGAAACTACACAGCGTATTAAGGACAGAATTTCCAAGCATAAGTCAACCATCAGGTGTAAAGAGAACATGTTTCCCATCCCATACCATTTTAATACTATGGGACACAATATTTCACAATTGAAATATTTTGCTGTCGAGCAGGTTTCCGTCCCACGCAGGAGTGGCAACATCAAATCATTACTCCAGAAACGCGAAGCGTTCTGGATGCATCAACTCAGGACCTTATCACCTAGAGGACTGAATAGGGATTATGATCTGTTGGCATTTGTTTGATGTTTTTAGGTTATGTGACTTGTATATCACTCACTAACAACTATAATTCTTTCTCCAGCAGAACCGCTTTTGACACTAGATTATTCCCGTGCACCTCTTCGTTTGCCTCTGCGGATCCTGTCATTGTACCTATCCACAATATATCCCTTATTATGTACTGTTAATTTATATATACTATTTATTACATATAATCTATTGACTCGTATGTAATTTCTGCTAATGCAATTTTCTTGGATATGCATCCTCTTTGTCTTTTGTCCGCTATGGACCTTTTATGATACACTTTTAGTACTCTGACAATGTATTTACACCTATATATAAGGCTACACTGTTTCTATGGCTCCTATGACATTTCGTAATGCCCATTCTTTCTGAGTCTTGTTTTTCATCTAGAACGCATGCCCAAAGGTTTATTGTTTGCCTGATTTGTTTCCTTTGTTACTATGGATACCCTTCAACTAAACGCTGTGGTTTCCACGGTGTACTTTCACTTCTTTCTGCTCTAAGTCCCTCTTTCTGCCTACTGAGCATGCTCCAAGGTTCCCTAGATACCAATGACGCTGCCATGTACCAATGTACACGCCCCTCATGCTGATTGGCCCTTATAACGATTACACATTTCCTGTCTATTCCTCGCCTGTCATTGGTCTCTGCCCATGTCACTCCAACAGCCAGCATTGTGATTGTGCAATCCACTCCACTTTAGTACCTCCCCCCTAGCATTCTGATTGGTTTTAGGGTCCTTTTAAAGATGGCGTTTTTGTGCCCTGTGTATGCAGCATAGTGGTGGATACCACTGCCTTTACTACTACCCTGACAGTCTTAATAACAAGGTGAGATTTATTGGAGCTTGGTGACACTCAGTCTATGTATAGCTGCTAGCGTTTCTGCAGCACTGCCACTATTTACACAGCATCTCTTGCAATCCCCCTGTGTTTCTGGTCTCTCTGGGAATCTCCCCCTCCCCCCCCTTTTTTTCCCCTTCTTTATATCTGCTATATATATAATGTATACATCCATGCTGCTCAAGTCACTTTTATTAGTGTTTTTTACTTTTCACCAATCCTTTTTTTTCTTGTCTGCTTTATAAGCTATATGCTACAACTTTTTTGTAATTTCTATGAATTTGAGTCTTGTGTAAGATTCATATGAAATATTGTTTATTGCAGTTGTTTGATGAAGGCCAACCGGCCGAAACGTCACATGTTGCTTTAAGATTTATGGAATAAATTCTTTGTTTGTATCACCATTTGAGAGTGCTTTGTTTCTAATTCTCTGGACATATGGTGTGCAAACCTACAAGTGCACCTCAACATCTCCTACACTGTGGCTGTGCCTTATCTTGCTATTAATCAAATTTAGGTCACTTTGAAATTTCCTTATTTTTTAAATAAAAGCACATTATTTTTCAATGAAGCTAAGATTACATTTAACATAAATACACTCTATACATTGTTAATGTGGTAAATGACTATTCTAGCAGGAAACGTCTGGTTTTTAATGCAATATCTACAAAGGTGTATAAAGGCCCATTTCCAACAACCACCACTCCAGTGTTCTAATGGTACATTGTGATTGCTAACTGTATTTGAAGGCTAATGGATCTTTAGAAATCCCTTGAAAACCCTTGTGCAAATATGTTAGTGTGGCGCCCCTGAAGCTTCAGTCACCACAGGGTATTGCATCTCACTTAAGGTGCAGTTCTCATCCCGGGAAACTCAGAGGTTTACCACTGGTATTCATCACTTACACAACACACACTTTAGGTGCTTTCCGACTGGAACTGGGCTAGAGGTGGTCACCATGGCAACGGGACTTCCCCAGCCACTAGTGAGTCATCAGGAAGATGGCGGCAGCATGAGGGAAGTGAGGAACACACATGTCACGCCATGGCCTATCAGGTCATCACAGGGTATTTTGCAATCTGCCATTCTGCACAGTATCCACCCACCTTGGTTACAGATCCTAGACTTTTGGTGTTGTTAACAGCTTGACCAATCAAAATCCTAGGAACACTTCCCACTTGAACCTACCAGACACACCATTGGGGGGTCTGAAGGGAATAGGGCCGCATACATGGGGGGTTGGTGAGGAGAAAGTGATGACAGTGACAGTTAAGAGTTGAGAGTGGAGAGTGGAGAGTGAAGGAGGAGGTGAAGTGGCTTTCGTGAGGAGAGGCCACGGAGGAGAGCTCCTGTATACCAGGTGGCAGACATTGGTCTGGGCCTGGTTGGAGCTGGAACCCGGTTGCAGGGGACAGTGTCAAGGGGCACGGACTGTCGAGGAGGGCAGCCGGCGGCCTTGATCTATCACCGGGCAGGGGCCAGGGCACAACGGAGTACGTGGACCCCAGGCCAGAAAGTAGCTTCACGCGTTCCGGTAATTTACCCAACGGGGGTGAAGACTTCAAGTGTCATCCATAACCCACTCCAAAATCGGGGGTACTAGCACACCGATGGTATAGGACTTTCCCACTACAGTCCAAAGAAATCCTATGCGTGAACCCTGAGAGCAAGCTCACTCCATTAGCCATACGGGTGAGCGGGACCCGGAGAGTTTCATACCAACTGGTCCAATCGAGACTAAGGTGCCAGGGATAGGGCCACAGACCAACAACACCAAGGGCTCCCTGCAGACTACAGTGGTGCTCAGAACTTTGGTTTACAAGTGAGTACATTGGAAACCCCTGTACCTATCCCCCAACGGCACTCAAACACCATCCATCATCAACGGGCCCTGGGACACAAACCCCCTACCCACAAAGGGGTTAAACATCAGGCTGCCACACCATAGTCACCGGGCTCCCCAACGGCAGAGGTGGTCCCTTACATTACCACGCACCGTGAGTGGCGTCACGAACTTTCCAAAAATGCCCTGTACATATCTCCCCCCCTTCTTTTAATCGAGTGGCCGCGTGACCCCCAAGTCCGGAGACCCCTCGAGCCACCGCAGTTCCGGATCTGAGGCAGTGGCCCGGCTGCTCATACGGGGGCGGTACACACACACTTTACCTCAGGACAGTCTGAGACAGAAGAGAAGCAGGGTCGCTGAGAGGCATGATTCAGAGAATGCTTTAGCGCTCCCTCGGGGAAAGAAGAGAGTGTCAGGACATCATGGACTTGCAGGACCACGGCAACTGAGGAGAGTGCTTCAGAGCTCCCTCAGTTAGGACTGGGCAGAATGGAAAAACCAGGAGGCGACCGATGGAGCTGGTGAGGCAAAGGCGCAACACATAGCCGAGGGGTGACCCTAACAGCTTCTTCGGGACTGGCGCAGTCAGAGTGCAGAGCTCGAGGGTGGCGTACATTCCACGTTGCACCACCAGAATCTGCCGGGAAAGGGGATTTTATGTCCTATTGCCCACCACAGAGGTCCTGGGGCACAGCAGCATATAGAGTCAGGAGTCAAGACCACGGTCCATATTTGATTTGCACTGCCTGTGACCAGGACGGGAACTAAACCTAAGGACACTGAGGTCTCCAACAGCTTCACGCTACAGGGATCCAGACTACAGAGCGCAAGGAAGGAAGGTCTCACACTCTACAACACCGGTGGTGGCCTCTGAATCATCCGGGATCGGCTGGGTCCCATCACGGCGGAAATCAACACTAGGGTGATGACCTGATAATGAGTAAAAGACCTTTGTCCGCAGTCCTGGTGTCATCCCGTCATTGCTGGTGCCGTCGCCCCGCGCTCTGGCACCATTGCCCTCTACACCCTACCATCATCCTCTCTGGGGCCTAGCTCTTCCTCTGGGGAGATGGATCATTTGAGCCGCGTTACCACCTGCCCTGGAGGAGAGCAACATCTTGCAGTGGTAGCTGGTCATTGGCTGCATACCACAGGTGGCGCTGCAAAGAAAACCCCCATCATCCACTATACCTGTGACCTTGCACCATTTTTTGACACCAACGGGGTCACGGAGCTGGATCAGGCCATTCACAACAAACCCAAATACCACTGGACCAGTGACGAGTAGCCCTGAGGACCTGTGGGTGCATCATTAGCACAGCTGAAAACAGTTTTGCTGATTACAGAAGCAATAAAAGTGACCTTCCTTTGAGCTAGTTGAGAATCGTGAGCATTACGTTTGTTGGTTCCTTTAAACTCTCAAAATGGCCAGAAAAAGAGAACTTTTATGTGAATCTCGACAGTCTATTCTTGTTCATAGAAATGAAGGATATTCTATGCGAGAAATTGCCAAGAAACTGAGGATTTCCTTCAACAGTGTGTACTACTCCCTTCAGAGGAGAGCACAAACAGGCTCTAACCAGAGTAAAAAGAGAAGTGGGAGGCCCCGCTGCACAACTGGGATACAAGACAAGTATATTAGAGCCTCTAGTTTGAGAAATCGACACCTTACAGGTCCTCAACTGGCAGCTTCATCAAACAGTACTCACAAAACTGGGTGACGGTGCCCCCGGATCCAGCACCCCTCGAGCCGCGAACCGTCCTGATCCGAACAGCTCAGCTGCCCCAGGCGCGAGATATATGTATACATATACAGTATATATACAGTTAGGTCCAGAAATATTTGGACAGTGACACAATTTTCGCGAGTTGGGCTCTGCATGCCACCACATTGGATTTGAAATGAAACCTCTACAACAGAATTCAAGTGCAGATTGTAACGTTTAATTTGAAGGTTTGAACAAAAATATCTGATAGAAATTGTAGGAATTGTACACATTTCTTTACAAACACTCCACATTTTAGGAGGTCAAAAGTAATTGGACAAATAAACCAAACCCAAAAAAAAAATTTTTATTTTCAATATTTTGTTGCGAATCCTTTGGAGGCAATCACTGCCTTAAGTCTGGAACCCATGGACATCACCAAATGCTGGGTTTCCTCCTTCTTAATGCTTTGCCAGGCCTTTACAGCCGCAGCCTTCAGGTCTTGCTTGTTTGTGGGTCTTTCCGTCTTAAGTCTGGATTTGAGCAAGTGAAATGCATGCTCAATTGGGTTAAGATCTGGTGATTGACTTGGCCATTGCAGAATGTTCCACTTTTTTGCACTCATGAACTCCTGGGTAGCTTTGGCTGTATGCTTGGGGTCATTGTCCATCTGTACTATGAAGTGCCGTCCGATCAACTTTCTGGCATTTGGCTGAATCTGTGCTGAAAGTATATCCCGGTACACTTCAGAATTCATCCGGCTACTCTTGTCTGCTGTTATGTCATCAATAAACACAAGTGACCCAGTGCCATTGAAAGCCATGCATGCCCATGCCATCACGTTGCCTCCACCATGTTTTACAGAGGATGTGGTGTGCCTTGGATCATGTGCCGTTCCCTTTCTTCTCCAAACTTTTTTCTTCCCATCATTCTGGTACAGGTTGATCTTGGTCTCATCTGTCCATAGAATACTTTTCCAGAACTGAGCTGGCTTCATGAGGTGTTTTTCAGCAAATGTAACTCTGGCCTGTCTATTTTTGGAATTGATGAATGGTTTGCATCTAGATGTGGACCCTTTGTATTTACTTTCATGGAGTCTTCTCTTTACTGTTGACTTAGAGACAGATACACCTACTTCACTGAGAGTGTTCTGGACTTCAGTTGATGTTGTGAACGGGTTCTTCTTCACCAAAGAAAGTATGCAGCGATCATCCACCACTGTTGTCATCCGTGGACGTCCAGGCCTTTTTGAGTTCCCAAGCTCACCAGTCAATTCCTTTTTTCTCAGAATGTACCCGACTGTTGATTTTGCTACTCCAAGCATGTCTGCTATCTCTCTGATGGATTTTTTTCTTTTTTTTCAGCCTCAGGATGTTCTGCTTCACCTCAATTGAGAGTTCCTTAGACTGCATGTTGTCTGGTCACAGCAACAGCTTCCAAATGCAAAACCACACACCTGTTATCAACCCCAGACCTTTTAACTACTTCATTGATTACAGGCTAACGAGGGAGACGCCTTCAGAGTTAATTGCAGCCCTTAGAGTCCCTTGTCTAATTACTTTTGGTCCCTTGAAAAAGAGGAGGCTATGCATTACAGAGCTATGATTCCTAAACCCTTTCTCCGATTTGGATGTGAAAACTCTCATATTGCAGCTGGGAGTGTGCACTTTCAGCCCATATTATATATATAATTGTATTTCTGAACATGTTTTTGTAAACAGCTAAAATAACAAAACTTGTGTCACTGTCCAAATATTTCTGGACCTAACTGTATATATATATATATATATATATATATATATATATATATATATACAATGGTGCAAGAAGTATTTAGTCAGCCACCAATTGTGCAGGTTCTCCCACTTAAAAAAATGAGAGAGGCCTGTAATTGACATCATAGGTAGACCACAACTATGAGTGACAAAATGAGAAAACAAATCCAGAAAATCACCTTGTGTGATTTGGCAAGAGTTTTTCTGCAAGCTGTGATGGAAAATAAGTATTTTGTCAATAACAAAAGATCATCTCGATATTTTATTATATATCTTTTGTTGGCAGTTTTCTTTAAGTCTTCATAAGGCTGGCACACACTGTTGGTGGTATGTTTGCCCATTCCTCCATGCAGATCTTCTCTACAGCAGTGATGTTTTGGGCTTGTTGCTGGGCAACACAGACTTTCAACTCCCTCTAGCGATTTTCAATATGGTTGAGATCTGGAGACTGGCTAGGCCACTCCAGAACCTTTATATGCTTCTTACAAAGCCACTCGTTCGTTGCCCTGGCAGTGTGCTTGGTATCATTATCATGCTGAAAGACCCAGCCATGTTTCATCAATGCCCTTACTAATGGAAGGAGGTTTGCACTCAAAATCTCACGATACATGATCCCATTCATTATTTCATGTACACAGATCAGTTGCCCTTGTCCCTTTGCAGAGAAACAGCCCCAAAGCATGATGTTGCCACCCCCATACTTCACAGTAGGTATGGTGTTCTTTGGATGCAAGTCAGCATTCTGTCTCCTCCAAACACAACAAGTTGTGTTTCTACCAAACAGTTCTTCTTTGTTTTCATCAGACCATATGACATTCTCCCAATACTCTTCTGGATGATCCAAATGCTCTCTAGCAAACTTCAGATGGGGCCGGACATCTACTGGCTTAAGCAGGGGAACATGTCTGGCACTGCAGGATCTGGGTCCCTGGCGGCGTAGTATGTTACTGATGGTAGCCTTTATTAAGGTGGTCCCAGCTCAATGTAGGTCATTTACTAGATCCCCCATGTAGTTCTAGGATTTTTGCTCAACATTCTTTTGATCATTTTGATCCCATGGGGTGAGAGCTTGTGTGGAGCCCCATATCGAGGGAGATTATCAGTGGTCTTGTATGTCTTCCATTTTCTTATAATTGTTGCCACAGTTGATTTCATCACACCAAGCTGCTTGCCTATTGCAGATTCAGTCTTCCCAGCCTGGTGCAGGGCTACAATTTTGTTTCTGGTGTCCTTCAACAGCTCTTTGGTCTTCACCATAGTGGAGTTTTGAGTGTGACTGATTGAGGTTGTGGACAGGTGTGTTTTATAATGATAACAAGTTCAAACAGGTACCATTATTACAGGTAATGAGTGGAGGACAGAGGAGCCTCTTAAAGAAGAAGTTACAGCTCTGTGAGAGCCAGAAATCATGCATGTTTATAGATGACTAAATTCTTATTTTACACAATAATTTGCAAAAAAAAATCTTGCCAAATCAGACAAGGTGATTTTCTAGATTTGTTTTCTCATTTTGTCTCTCATAGTTGTGGTCTATCTATAATGTCAATTACAGGCCTCTCTCATCTTTTTAAGTGGGAGAACTTGCATAATTGGTGACTGACTAAATACTTTTCCCAATATACAGTAGGGAAAAAGTAAGTATTTGATACACTCCTGATTTTGCAGGTTTTACCCCCTACAAAGAATGAACAGATCTATAATTTTTACTGTAGCTACACTTCAACTGTGTCAGAAAAAAAAAAATCAAAAACCGAAAATCACATTGTGTGATTTTTAAATGAATTTGCATTTTATTGCAAGAAATAAGTATTTCATATAATAGAAAAACAGAAATTAATATTTGGTACAGAAACCTTTGTTTGCTATTACAGAGGTCAGACATTTCCTGTGACTCTTCAACAAATTTGCACACACTGAAGCAGGGATTTTGGGGCATTCCTCCATACAGATCTTCTCCAGATCTTTCATGTTTTGGGGCTGTCGCTATGCAACATTGAGTTTCAGCTCCCTCCAAAGATTTCCTATCAGGTTCAGGTCTGGGATATGGCTATGCTATTCCAGCACCTTGAAATGATTCTTATGAAACCACTCTTGATTGCTCTTACTGAGGGAAGGAGGTTGTTGGCCAAAATCTCATGTCATGATACATGACCCCGACCATCCTTCATTCAATATGGTGCAGTCATCCTGTCACCTTTACAGAAAAGCAACCCTAAAGTATGACAGCCCCTTTTATCATTTCACCACACAACCTGTGTCAGAATGAATGCAGAAGTGTAATTGCTTTTCATAATGTAATGGTAAAATAGGACCAATCTATAAAGAAACATGACTTCATCATGCTTTGAAAATGAAAAAAGAACTAATACTCCATCTGACTTCTGTTCAGCTAAGAACCACTGGTGTGAGCAGGTAATTGAACTGGAATATCTTTTGGAAAGCAGCACAAAGTCTGGATTCAATGAATCTTGAACACTTTTAGAGCCTGAGTAGATAAGGCTTCCTATCCTCAAAGAACTACAGTATGCAAATAAAAAAGAACTAATACTCCATCTGACTTCTGTTCAGCTAAGAACCACTGGTGTGAACAGGTAATTGAACTGGAATATCTTTTGGAAAGCAGCACAAAGTCTGGATTCAATGAATCTTGAACACTTTTAGAGCCTGAGTAGATAAGGCTTCTTATCCTCAAAGAACTACAGTAGAGAGGATGGACCAAGTTTCAGTTATGAATATTTGGGTTCTTGTGACAGTCATAGATCATGCAGTTATGGGAGACAACATTTCAACATCATGATCCCAAGGGCAATGACATGCAATGTATTGCATGGCTGTGCGATCTGCATATCCGACCAAAATTAATATTGGCTAGATGGATGGGTTTGTATATGCCATGTTTCCTATTTATGGAAAGACAAAATCATGATAGGAAATATGGCATTATTTATTTCCACCTGAGACCTTTGGAGGCAGATATCCTGAAGATCAAGGATCACATATTTTTTGGGTCCCGAGCCGTATCTAAATGACCAGTTCCCATCTGAGGTCATCAAGGGGAGGTGTATGGGAGTGACTGATATCTAATTAATATTGTGAGTTATCCTCTTGGTTCTGTCTGGAAGATACAGTTAGGTCCAGAAATATTTGGACAGACAGTGACTGAATCTTCCTGATTTGGCCTTTCCATGGCGTTATTTTTTAATTTAAAATGTAACAACTGAGATACAGTTGAAGTGTAGACTTTCAGATTTAATTAATGGTGTTAATCAAAAATATCGTGGGAAATGTATAGGAATTGCAATTTACCATAAATAAAATGTTGATTTTTAATCCACTGTAGATAATCCTTGGCAGTTAATGACTGCTTGAAGTCTGGAAGCCAAGGACATCACTAAACGTTGGCCTCCGTCTGCCGCACCCGCACTCCCCTCTCCCCGACCTGATGTGATTTGTGTTTACAGAAAAAACACTGCATTTACCCCAGAGTGAGCTGCCGCTATTCTTCCTGTTACTGGACTTGTTTGAATTTTGATCGCGCTTTGAGCTGATCACCACCTGGGACGGCATAGAAGTTCTTGCACAGCTGATTGCTGAAATCTGTGAGTACGGCTCCACTACACAGCTTTGTGCTGCAGTGCCCTACTTTCTATATATATTTGTTTTCACTAAATGTTGGGTTTCTTCCTTTGCAATGCTTTGCGAGGCCTTTACTACAACTGACTTCAATTGCTTGTTTGTGGGTCTTTTTCCTTATGTTTTGTGTTAAGTATATGAAATGCTTGATGGGATTCAGATCTGGTGATTGACTTGGTCATTGCAGAATATTCTACTTCTCTGACTTAAATAACTCCTGGGTTGCTTCAGCAGTATGTTTTGGGTCATTGTCTATCTCTACTGTGAAGTGCCGTCCAATGAACCTTTCTGTATTTGGTGGAATCTGAGCAGAAAGTATAGCCCTGTACACTTCAGAATTCATCTGCCTGCTTTTGTCTTCATTCATATCATCAATAAACACTAGTGCTTTTGGAAGTCATGTATGCCCATGCCATCACACTGCCTCCATCATGCTTTAAAAAAGAATTTGGTGTGCTTTGGATCATGAGTCACTCCAAGCCTTCTGCATTCTTTCTTCCATTACTCTGTTACAGGTTAATCTTTGTTTCATCAGTACAGAAAATGCGGTTCCAGAACTGGGCTGGTTTCTTTAGATGCTTTTTAACAAAGTCTAATCTGGCCTTTCTATTTTTATGGCTAATTAATGGTTTGCACCTTGTGGTAAACCCTTTGTATTTGCTCTCATGGAGTCTTTTCATTTTGGTAGACTTAGATACTGAAACACCCACTTCCTAGAGCGTGTTCTTCACTTGGGTGGATGTTCTGAAGGGGTTTTCCTTCACTAAGGAAAGGATTATGTGATTGTCCACCACTACTGTCTTCCTTGGACATAAAAGCCTTTTTGAGTTCCCAAGTTCTCCAATGAGCTCATTTTTTTCCAGAATATACCAAACTGTTGATTTGGCCACCCCTAAAATTACTGCTATTTCTCTGATTGATGTTTTATTTTTTTCAGCCCAGTGATAGTCTTTATCTCCTTCGTTGAGAGCTCCTTTGACTGCATGTTATGGGTGCACAACAACAGCTCCCAAAAGGAAATGCCACACATGGAATCTGCCCCAGACCTTTTACCTGCTTAATTGATGATGGATTAATGAGAAAATAGCCCATGTAACTCATTAAGGAGCTTTTGAGATAATTGTCCAATTATCTTTGGTCCCTTGAAAAAGAGGCAGTTACATATTAAAGAACTGTAATTCCTAACCCCTACTCCAATTAGGATTTGAAAACCCTCAAATTAAAGCTGAGAACATATACTTAAAAAAATTCATATTGATTACATAATTGTATATTGAATATATTTTGGTAAATAGGTAAATGCCAAAATTTGAGTCACTATCCAAATATTTCTGGACGTAACTGTATAACTTGATGTAGGATTGTTCTATATTTAAATCAGAGTTCTTCCCTCCAAGAAAGAATTGTGCTACCTCTGCAACAACAGGTCAAGTACTTTTCTTTGTTTATCCCTGTTATTTTTTGTGATTGTATATACTGTGTTGTTTTCTCCCTTTTGTAAAATGTTTTGTATATTTTTATAAACACTGCCTACTTTTCGATTAGATATAGAAAATGTATTAGCTTTGTTCCTCTTGCTCTTTAAACTGCAACCTTGAGCCTTGTGAGGCCAAATGTTAGGGGTGTCCAGGACCGTAGCAAAGTGTATATATATTTTTATGTATATATACATATATATATATATATATATATATATATCCCACGTGTTGGAATCAGGGTGTGCATAACATATGTTCACTGTGAAAGCGGCCAACGATTGGCCTACTAGCAAAAGCAGCTGTTGCCTTATCCATCAATTGTCAGTCATTTGCATATTGCCCTGGTAATTTGAAGCCATGGTGTCTTTTGTTGTGACAAACTGGTGGCAGAGTTAAGATATCTGCATGATCTCTTCTGGCTGTCACCTGAAAATTTGTGGCAACTATGGGATATCTGTATGATTTCCTCAACTGGCACCCTGATAGCACTCCTATCAGAAGAAGGGGGTTAGAAGATCCAGGCATCTTTGAAAATCATTAATAGTAATCAGATTTATTTTTTTTGCCGCTGAAGAACTCCTTTAAATGAAACATGTCTAACTACCTGACGTGAGCACACGTTTGGGGCTTAGTTTAGACTTTATATGATTTATTTTACTTTAAAACAGTATGCAGTTATCTCTTAAGCTCCTCTTATTGATTGCCATAGCTAGTAAGATTTGTATCATTCAACTAGTGTGTTTATGCATGGAAAGTAGTATTTCAAACATGATAAAGATATATTAGAAAGTTATCCAGCACAAATTGTTGTACCTTTGAGATTTTGTAAACTAAATGGAAATCAAGGGTTTAAAGGTAATCTGCCAGAAGATTTTTGCTATGTAATCTGAAGACAGCATGCTGTAGGGGTTAAACACAGATTTCAGTGATGCATCTGAGTCGACCATCAGGGTTTTCGATAGGGGGGTACTCTGGCGCCGGGACTACGAATACTTTACTCTTGATGGGGTTATCACAGGTGGTCGGTCCCGGCTTCGTGCCCTGGGCACTCACTCTGCGGCTGTGGAATGAGGTACAGTGATGATTTTCGGGATATACGTGACACCACCTGTGGTGTCTGGTAAGCGGGATATACCAGCGCTGCCCGCGGCCGACCTCTGAGACGATGGTGACGGCAGCTTAAGATCTCTCAGCTCCCCACACGTGGAGCTATTTTACCTCAGGGCGGAGGGTCGCTGACCAGGAGGGAAGCGACCGAGCGGTGAAGGCTGCCTTCTTCTCTGATGTCGCAGGGTCCTGTCGAACGGCGGAGAGACGACACACCGAATTCACATCAGTTCAAACAAGTCCTTTTTACTAGCATCTGGTTTGTTATGCAAAGTTCACAGCTGAGGTAACCTTTCCTTGTCTCTTTCTCGGTCCCTGCTGTGAGGGCTCTGTGCTCCCTCTTTAACCCACTCATTAGTCTAGTCACTGGTTTTCCCAGGAGTCTGATGCTGCACGATTTCTTTATCTATCCCGCAACAGCGTCGCAAACTCGGCTTGCTGTTAGTAGTCAGACTCTTGATGGGTACCAGGACTCCTCTTATTTAGAATCCCAGGTTAACGGTCAATGGTTTGGGGATAAACCTGACAAACCTCCTCGGTTCCATTATACCAGTGTCGACCTGAACTCTTCAGCCGGCTCTCGCCAGACCTAAAGTGTCCCCTTTCCATCTGGGTTACCAATTTTCCTGTGTCTTTCTTTTCTTTTGGGGTACCCTCGCTCAGGACGTCGGGTCTATGTTATTTCTAGCCCTTCTTTCAGTCAGCAATTTACTCCCGTCTCTTCTTGTCACTCTTTTCTGACTGACTGTTAACTGACTAACTGTCACTCCGTCATCCTGTCAATCACATCGCGTCTCACACTCAGCTAGGCTCCACCCCCGATGGACTATACTATATAAACAGTCCCAGGAATATGAAGGTAGGGGCTGCTGAGTCAATGTTACTCAATCTAATATAAGACTCTACATTTCCTCTCTCTTTCACCTGTGACCAAAGGGCACTGCACCTTGATGTTAAGGTGCTATATTCCCCTGTAGCGCCTAACCACAGGGGTGCCACATACGCCCTTAGTTAATCACACTCGTCCCCGAGTGTGACAACAAGGTATAGGCCAAGCTAAACATTTTCTTATAATTTAACCATAACATGTTGGTAACATTTACTCAATTTTTTGTTTTTTTAACAGAGTCTTAAAAATAAAAACTACAAAAATTGAATAAGATAGGTCACCAACTCATACAACATTAGTCCATTGGCCGTAAGCTGTTAAAGGAACTTCTTCGCTTAAAGTGCATCAACAAACAAAAAAATATATCAACAGTTACGAGTGCTTTAGTTGAAGAGTTCTAAGTGTGGTGAGGTTCCATATCATAATCACTGTAGGCCTCTTGGCCCTGGAGTCACCTTCCTGGCCCCTATACAGCATTATGCAAACTTCCTTTACCCCTTTTATATATTAATACTATCTACCTATTCAACTATTTACATATTCCACTTTCTACATTTTATTCTCTGTATCTAAGCGGTGGACAGCCAAAGTTAATACGTGTTGACCTGCGTAAAATTGGTATACTTGAGGCTCTACTTACTCTCCTAGTGGAAATGGCAGGTACACAGACTGCAGAAATCTCTGATTCCATTGCAACGGGTGTTTCTTCTGCCCTGGGCGTTTTCACTGGGTTGTAGAAAAGTCACCATCGGTATCAAGTATATGCCATCTACTTGCGGCCAATCTGCAGGAAGTTCTAAAATTGTCTTGACTATTCTTTCTTTCTCTTCTTTTCTCTGAATAGGAATTCTCTCTACTGGTGGCAGCTGTTGAGGGTATTTCTTTAAATGATCCCTGGACACCATTGTTTTACGGTTCCCGTTTCTGGGGATCTCCTTATCCTTTGCTGTGGTCTGGCTATGCTATATCTTGGTCCCAGGTCTGTGTGGCGCTGGAGACTATGTTCGGATTCCATGCTACTGAGCATGTGCGAGCGCTGGAGACTAAGTCCTATCTTGGAGCCACTGCACATGTGCGGGTGACATCATCGATGACATAAGGTCACATGTCTCTGACAAATTCTAAGCCGATTGGCCGCTGGTCATGTGCTTATGACGCTTTGCTCTGTGATAGGCCAGCGTGACGTCATTGCTGACGATTCTCGCAGCGGATTGGCTGGTGTCCTCCATCTTGCATGAGGCACAGAGTCTATATAAGACCCTGATGCACGCTGCTCGGCGCTCAGTCCTCTTGGTTCCTGCATAGGAGTAGACGCTCTGTGCATGTCCCTTGCGGCACCTATTGTCTATCTAGGTGAGCGTTATCGGTAGGGTAACGCTCTTGTACCTTGCAGCTTATGCTGTGGTCCGTATCCTCGCACCTTAGTGGAGCGGACATAAGCAGGTGCTTGCTGCACATTGTCTGACTGGGCCTTGTGGTTCTACTCTGAGGTGAGCGCTATCGGTAGGGTAGAGCTCCTGTACCTTTCAGCTGTACTGTTGTCCGTGTCCTCGCATCTTAGTGGAGCAGACATAGGTAGGTTAGGTGGTCATTGCATTCTAGGGTAATGCTCCACTACGCTTCCTCCTGCAGCAGTCCGTATCCTCGCACACTAAGGGAGCGGTCATAGGCAGGAGTTTCAAGCTAGCAGCATTGCTGCTGTCCGTATCCTTGCACCACAAGTGGAGCGGACATAGGTAGGTGCCATATTGCACACACTATACCTAGTCTCTGTGACTGTTAACTGAGACAGGTGCTTTCACGCTCACAAAGTGTGAGACTTCTTTGCACTTTAATGTTGTATTCCTCACTCTTTTGCATTTCCACTCCTATGTTATGCTAATAAGGTAGTCGCTGTGACTTAAACAGTATATGCCGCTATTGGCCTTGGTGACACTGTGACGCAACAGTGTCAGTACCGCTTTGGTGGTACAGGTTTCCCCTATCCTCTGCCCTACTCTGCAGCAGAACTCTGCACGGTGGACCCTGACTGTCGGATAGCCTTCCATTCCCTTATCATCCGACAGCCCCCGTATCACATTGCTGTTATTTCACCTTTGTCTTTGCTAATCAAACAGGTTTTCTGCTTGTTGAAGTTTGATGGTTGTACAGTGTAGGGTTCTGTCTCCCATTGATCATCTAACTTATGTAGTTATCTTTTTCTCTTTAAGACTAATTCACCTAGTAGTAAGGGTGTTCCTTGAGCACTTTTGTTAAAGTTTGCTTCTTGTTTTTCCTTTGATTTTTCCAGGCTTCTCTCGACACATTCCTGTATTTTCTGATATTTCTCTTTTCTTTTTCCTTCCCAATATGCATCTGAGGTATTTTCTTCAGGAACTATTATGTCCATCTCCAAATCCACCGGCAATTTTCCTGGTCTTCCTCTCATAAGGTATGCAGGGGTGCAATTTGTTGAGCTTACCGGAATGTTGTTATACATGTCAACTAGATCTGGTAACTTCTCTGGCCATCTGTTCCGCTTCTCCAAGGGCAGATTTTTTAGCAGCTCTATCACAATGTGATTCATTTTCTCACACATTCCATTAGTCTGAGGATGATAAGGCGTAATACGAATTTTCTTGCATCCGTATAATTTACAGAATTCTTGAAATAGTTCAGACTCAAAAGTCGGGCTTTGATCTGTTAATACCCATTCTGAATATCCATGTGGTCTGCAGAAATAGGCTTGGAATATTTTTGCTGGTGTTCGAGCCATTAAGTCCTTCACTGGAGCTACTACTAGGAACCTGGAATAGTGGTCCACCATGGTAAGAGCATAAGTATAACCGGATCTGCTGGGTATGAGCTTGAAGTGATCAAGGACTACCAGCTCTAATGGCTGTTTGGTAATGATGGACTGTAGTGGTTCCTTCTGACTGTTACGGTCTTTTCTTAATGAGCATTGTCAACAATCTCTACACCATTTCTTTATAATAGATCTCATGCCAATCCAGTAAAATTTTTCATGTAACAGGATCTCCAACTTCTTCCATCCAAAATGTCCAGATTGATTATGATACATATCTAACACCATTTGGGTGTCTCTTTTTGGAACCACAATTTGCCAAACCATCTCATGTGTACTAGGATTAATATATCTTCTGCACAGTTTATCTTGATGGATAAATAACCTGCTTCTTTCTTTCCACAATTGCTTGGCCTCTAGTGAGGAATCTTTGTCAAGTTTGCAGCTTGGTTCGGTTACTAGCTTTTTCACTAGACTCACTGCCGGATCATTATCTTGGGTTTCTTTCCAATTATAGTGAGGCAACGGGTTCAATGCTATATTCTGCTGGTTTAGATAGATAACGGCCTCTGTCACTTCCCATTTTCTGTTCTTATGGAAAGCTGGGAGTTCTACTTCCTCCAAGTCATCCTCCTCTACTTCTGATCCTGGGAGATATGCCTGAGGATTCCTCTACAGGGCATTAGCATTGGCATTTTTACGGCCTATCCGGTACTTGATGATAAAATCAAAATTTGACAATCTGGCCATCCAGCATTGCTCCAGTGCACCGAGTTTTGCAGTGTCCAGATGCGTCAATGGATTGTTATCCGTATAGGCGACGAATTTTGAAGCAGCCAGATAATGTTTAAACCTTTCCGTTATGGCCCAGACCAAGGTCAAAATCTCCAACTTAAAAGTACTATAATTTTCAAGGTTTCTTTCGGTGGGTCGAAGTTTCCTACTGGCATAAGAAATTACCCTTTCTTTTCCATCTTGGACCTGAGATAATACTGCTCCTAGGCCTACATTACTTGTGTCGGTATATAGGACAAATGGTAGGTTATAATCAGAATATGCCAATATTTCCTCACCAGTCAGAGCTGTCTTCATCTGTTGGAAGGAATCTTCTTGCTCTTTACTCCATACCAATGACGGTTCTGACCTTCTTTGTTTAGTTTGGCCTACCAGTAGGTCTTATAAAGGTGCTGCCATTTTCATATAGCCCCTTATAAATCTCCGGTAATATCCTACCAAACCCAGGAACTGGCATACTTCTCTGATGGTGGTTGGTCTCTGCCAATCTCGGATAGCTGTTTTCTTCTCCGGATCTGGTGCTATTCCATCTGCGCTAACTACATGTCCAAGATATTGGACTTTTGGTTTCAGCAGGTGACATTTTGATGGTTTAAGCTTCATTCCATATTTTGCTAGAGATGCAAATACCTCAGCCAAGTGTTCCAGGGGATCTTCATATGTCATGGAGTATACGATTACATCGTCTAGGTACAAGAGTACGGTCTCAAAGTTCTTGTGCCCCAGGCAACATTCCATGAGCCTTTGAAATGTTCCTGGTGCATCACATAATCCGAACGACATCCTATTAAATTCACATAGGCCCATTGGTGTTGTAAATGCCGTCTTCTCTCGGTCTTCCTCTGCCACGGAGACCTGACAATATCCACCAGTGAGATCTAATGTAGAAAAATAATTAGCAGTCCTCAATGCAGCAAGAGGCTCCTCTATACGGGGTAACAGGTAAGCATCTTTGTGAGTGATCTTATTTATTTCCCTGTAATCCACACACATCCTTATAGTGCCATCTTTTTTTCTAACTAGGACTAAGGGAGCTGCCCAGGGGCTACAACTATCTCTTATAACCCCTGCTTCTCTCATTTCCCGCAGAATCTCTTTTGTACACTGGTAGTGTTTTGGCGGCACGGGTCTATGTCTCAGTCTAATTGGGGGATGATTCCCTGTAGATATGTGATGACGTACCCCTTTGACCTTCCCAAAGTCTAACCGATGCTTACTAAACACCTGTTCGAATTCTCATGCTACCCGATAGATTCCATGTTTTTGATAGGAAGGGGTGGTATTAGTCCCTACATGCAACTGCTGACACCATTCCTCCAGCTGTCCCTTGGAGTTGTTGTCCTCCGCTTGATTTGACGGGGGCAAAGGTTTTATTGCCTGTATATGGCTGTCACAGACAGTGTACAGCTTTGCTACTGTAGCGTACCTGGGTAATTTTACTTCCTCTTCCCCACAGTTTATGATACAAATTGGTACTCTTCCTTTGCGTACATCTACCACCCCTCTGGCTGTCAGCAGCGTAGGTCTGTGCTCTGAGTATACCGGTTCTACAACTGCCTGGTATTCCTTTCCTCTAAGACCCATAGCTGCTTGACACCAGATCATCATTTCACTTTTAGGTGGTAACATAATAGGAAATTGGTCTGTAACCCGTACACTGCCAATTTCCCCTCCAGACAGATTTACCTGTTGTCTGTGTGTCAGGACTCGAATCTCACGATGTATCACTCTCCTCTGTCCATGATCAGCAGTCACAGCAATCTGTCGGAGCAAAAACAATACTTCCCCAAGGTAGTTTTCAATTACATTTGTTCCATGTACCATGGAGGGGCATTTGTTATTAGGGTCATCTTCTACTACACATAATCCTTGGTCTTTTAACTCTACTCTCCCCAGTTTTAATGTGACTTCCCTAAACCCAACCTGATTAAGTGGTAGTCCATTGGCTGCTAGTATAACTAAACTAGAATCTGGGGGTCTAAGATTGTCATCAGACCAATAGTGTTTGTACAATATATGTGGGATGGTGGTTACTTGTGACCCAGTGTCCAAAAGAACTGACACGGGGATTCCTTCTAGTGTAATATTAAGGTACGGGCAGTCTCCCACGTACTGACTACGCCAGGCTTTCAGGGCCTACTGTCTTATTCCTGAGGCTCGGCCCTGGGCCCCAGGAATCGCCGGTTTAAAAGACATCCTCTTGCAAAATGGCATGGCTTGTTACAACGAAGTCAGAGGGGTTGTCCTGAAGAATCTGTGTGGTCCATGGCTCTGCGTTGGAATGGTGCATTGGTCCCCTGAACGGGCGACTTGTTGGTCCCCTCCACGGGCGACATGTACCTTTTCTTCATCCATTGAACATCCTCAGGAGAATCAGCTAACTGTATTTTACTGGGTAGTTGTGACCCTGGCTGGTTCTGCAAGAGTGTTAGCACAAAGTCCATCTTTTTAATCAGCTGCTGTACTTGGTTGCGCAAATCATCCTCTCTGTTTGATGTCTCAGCCGGCTTTACAACCTTTACCAAATCTTTGGAAGCATTTGTTATGCCGGCGGGAGAAATATCAACCTGCCAGGATGGGTCCACTGACTTCGCCGGCAACTTGTATTGTAATACTGTTATTGCTTTATCTTTTATAGCATCAAAGTCAACATCAGGGTGATCTAAGACCCACATATGCACCTGCTGACGACTGACTTCTGACCTCAAGCCAGCTATGAACTGTTCGGCAAGCATTCTATCCTCGTCGTCCACACTTGCTAGATCCACTTGCTTTAAGGACCAGAGTGCTACCTGTAAACGTAAGGCATAATCTCTGATGGTTTCCTTTGGCCCTTGTTCACATTGGTAGAATATCATCCTCAACTCAGCCCAGGTGCGTTTCTCAAAAGCAGCTTTTAACTTGGCAAATACATTTTCTACGGAGTCTCTGTCAGTATCTTTCCATGACTCCACCTCCAGCTCTGCTGCACCGATTAATTGCCCCAGCACCATAGCGGATCGCTTTTTCCCGGTCATAGCATACATATCCAGCACAGCACATATTTTCCTCTTAAAAGCTGCCAGAGTGCCTGGTTTCCCTTCATAGATTGGCAACCATTTTGCTCCGGGCACATATGGCAAGGTTATTGGCATTATTGAGGCTACTGGTGCGGCTCCTCCTTCTGTAAGGACACAGGAATCGTTGTCCTCACTCATGGCGGCGCCCCCTTAGTTAATTGCGGCTATTTGCAAAGCCTTTAGATACAGTCAAAGTTCAGCACACACTAGGCTTTTGCATAGACAGACCTGCCTTTTGTCAGTTCTCGGGTCTTTTCGGAACCACCCACTGCACTTTGGGTAGTCTGAGCAGAGCGCTGAGCGGGACTTATCTTCGCTCTCCTTTTCACCTGTTGTGTGGCGCAGCTTCAATTTCTGTGGTAGCTTGCGCCTATTTCAAACCAATGAGCAACGCTGTTTAATTACAATGACTATGGCGGTTCTGTGCGCATTTTACATAGCCAATAAAGTCTTTTTAGGCACACATTGTTGGTTTTTAAGTACGATCCTGTTCGTGACACCAATTAAGTCGACCATCAGGGTTTTCGATAGGGGGGTACTCTGGCGCCGGGACTACGGATACTTTACTCTAGATGGGGTTATCACAGGTGGTCGGTCCCGGCTTAGTGCCCTGGGCGCTCACTCTGCGGCTGTGGAATGGGGTACAGGGATACAGGGATGATTTTGGGGATATACGTGACGCCACCTGTGGTGTCTGGTAAGCGGGATATACCAGCACTTCCCGCGGCCGACCTCTGAGACGATGGTGACGGCAGCTTAAGATCTCTCAGCTCCCCACAGGTGGAGCTATTTTACCTCAGGGCGGAGGGTCGCTGACAGGAGGGAAGCGACCGAGTGGTGATGGCTGCCTTCTTCTCTGATGTCGCAGGGTCCTGTCGAACGGCGGAGAGACGACACACCGAATTCACATCAGTTCAAACAAGTCCTTTTTACTAGCATCTGGTTTGTTTTGCACAGTTCACAGCTGAGGTAACCTTTCCTTGTCTCTTTCTCAGTTCCTGCTCTGATGGCTCTGTGACTCCCTCTTTAACTCACTCATTAGTCTAGTCACTGGTTTTCCCAGGAGTCTGATGCTGGACGATTTCTTTATCTATCCCGCAACAGCGTTGTGAACTCGGCTTGGGGTTAGTAGTCAGACTCTTGATGGGTGCCGGGACTACTCTTATTTAGGATCCCAGGTTAATGATAAATGGTTTGGGGATAAACCTGACAAACCTCCTTGGTTCCGTTATACCGGTGTTGACCTGAACTATTCAGCCGCCTCTCGCCAGACCTAAAGCGTCCCCTTTCCGTCTGGGTTACCCCTTTTCCTGTATCTTTCTTTTCTTTTGGGGTACCCTCGCTCAGGACGTCGGGTCTATGTTATTTCTAGCCCTTCTTTCAGTCATCAATTTACTCTTGTCTCTTCTTGTCACTCTTTTCTGACTGACTGTTAACTGACCAACTGTCACTCAGTCGTCCTGTCAATCACGTCGCGTCTCATGCTCAGCTAGGCTCCACCACCCTATGGACCTACTATATAAACAGTCCCAGGAATATGAAGGTAGGGGCTGCTGAGTTAATGTTACTCAATCTAATATAAGACTCTGCATTTCCTCTCTCTTTCACCTGTGACCAAAGGGCACTGCACTTTGATGTTAAGGTGCTGTATTCCCCTGTAGCGCCTAACCACAGGGATGCCACAGATCTCCTATCAAACTATCTGCTGTTATTTACTTACAATAAAGGTTTATAGCACCAAGAACTTATAATTGCTTGGACTACATTGCCTCATGTCCGGTTGTCCAACACCCTCCCTTCTGTGATTAGCAGCTCCCTGTTTAAGGTATCATAGAGTAGTGACAAAACCTTTTGCATTTTTTTTAAAAGTGTGAACCTCTGTCAAGTGTCAACCTCTGTCTGGTTGTTGTGATGCCATTTTCCTGGAGATGAATTGGAATTGCATAAAGTTGTCATCATAAAAGACCTTAATTTTAACCAAAATACTTTTGAATATAGATATGGTCACTTAAATAAAGAAAAATGACTATTTATTGAACACAACATAGAGAGTAATTCATTGTTTACAATGCCATAACTTAGTATTTGGTAGCATAACCTCTTGCTTTAATTACTGCACCACACCAAAGGGGCATTGAAGCCACTAGGGTATTCAAGATATCTTGAGGGATCTTGATCCATTCCATTTGCAAATTTGAAAACAATACATCTTTATTGTTGTGGGAACAGGCGCCAACTCATTCTAATTCATCCAAAGGTGCGCTATAGGGTTTAAATCAGGTGATTGACTTAGCCATTGCAACAGATGATCATTTTTCTTTGCTAACCAATTATTAACTAAATTGGATGTTTGCTTAGGCTCATTATCTTGCTGGAAATTCCAGCCCTTGCCTACTTTGGTTTTACCATGTGGCAACATTTCATTTTCCAATATATCCTTGTACATGATAACTGTGATGCTCGACACTATGTGGCGTAGTGTGATGCTAGTCACTAGATGGCGCTAGATACTACTTGCATGCAATGTGGATGGAGAGGTTGTCAAATAAGCCATGGGTAAGGAACCAGGAGGTCACAAGAGGACACAGGGGTCTGGCAGAGACGAGATCAAGATACAGGCAAAGGGTCAGGATTCAAGGAGAGTACTTATAGGATACAGG
This sequence comes from Anomaloglossus baeobatrachus, assembly GCF_048569485.1. Classification (NCBI taxonomy): domain Eukaryota; kingdom Metazoa; phylum Chordata; class Amphibia; order Anura; family Aromobatidae; genus Anomaloglossus; species Anomaloglossus baeobatrachus. The sequence goes on along the minus strand of NC_134354.1, from coordinate 596,419,392 downwards.
GAGCAAAAGGAGACGTGGTCAGGAAACTGTCCAAGGTCAGAATCCAGGAGGTAACGACAAAGTCAGGGGGCAGACAGAGTAGTGTCAACTACAGTCCAGGGTCGAGAAGCCAAGATCAGATAACTGTACACAAACAAGAGCCAAGAGCACTTACTGCAGAACTAGGAAATAAGACTGGTGACGTTCCAGGCAAGCATGCTCCCTAATGAAGCAGAGCAATCATGAGGACCGTCTGGGTAGGCCCCTTCCAGCACCAGCGTAGGACCCAGTGCTAAGAAACAACCTGTCCACAGGTGCTCAAGACAAACAGAAGAGTATCCAAACCTGCAAAATGCTCTGCATGACGGAACAGGGAAGTACCGGCTCTGCAGGAGAGCATGGAAGAATATGACAGAACTCAAGATTCACGACACATCGGAAAAGTGACAGTAGCATTTTCCATCAATACTATGCAGAGGGCCAACTGCAGATGCCAAAAAGCAGCCCCAAACCATGACATTGCTACCACCATGTTTCACAATAGATATTTGGTATCCTTACATTATTACATTTAAATCAGGTGATTTACATTATTACATTACCAATTGAGTGGTATATATAGTGCTTGCTATCACTACCAAACAGATTGAACTTGGATTAATCCGACCACAACACCTTAAACCAATCTCTTCCCATTGGCTGTATTCATTGGCAAACTCAAGTCGGACCTTCCTGTTCTTTACAGAGATGAAAGGATTCTTGACTAGAGCTCGTCCATTCAAGCCTACTACTCTTAGCCGTCGCACCACAGTTTTGTTTTGTTTAATAACTATTCAAAACACAAATTATTAACTCAATTATGACACATGGTGACTGATCTATTATCTAGAAAGCAAAAGAACATTTTAAAAAAGTTTTGACAAACCTTTTAATCTTATAATTTTTTTTTATTGTGATAGAGTTGCTGCTATTCTTAAAGACAACATTTATACTATGAACCTATCTCAGGTTGACTTAGTGCATGTTTGTTTAATGCACCACTACTGTGTTTTTATATTGCACCACTGTATTGGTGCTTTAAATCTAAGTCCTCTGAGCTCTGTCCTAGACCCCTTTCACATTGCGCTTTTACTTATATTCAGTGGTCCCGTCGGAGCATCCGTCCGAACCGCCCCTCCCCCACCCCGCAAAGCATGTTTTGGACGCATGCGTCGACAGGGGCATTGACTATTATGGAGCAGACTCCGGTAGCATGTGCTCTATCTTGCTCCATTTTCGGGCATATACGTTTTCTGCAGGCAGACACCCGAATGTAGTAGATTACGTTCAGGTGTCCGCCTGCAGAAAACGTATATGCCCGAAAATGGAGCAAAACAGAGCACACCCTACCAGAGTCTGCTCCATTATAGTCAATAGCCCTGTCGGCGCATGCATCCGAAACACGCTTTGCAGGGTGGGGGCGGGGCGGTTCAGACGGATGCCCCAATGGGACTACTGAACATAAGTAAAAGGGCAATGAGAAAGCAGCCTTACTCATGCTTTTCCAGTGGCACTCTGAACGGTCTGCCCTAAAAAGTGACTAGCCAGCAGCTTCAGTATTTCATGGAGTGCGCTGGAGGTCATTCTTCATTGCCTTTACATGGGAGTCTCATTCTGGCCTCATTCTGGCTCTCATAGGGATGCATTGAGTGCCTATGACAGAAGTTACAGGCAAAAGATGGTTCCACGTGACCAGAGCGGCAACTGTAAAGTAGTAAAACTCTGGTAGGTGAGTATGGGACACAGGTTGGGGGCTTATATTTAGCACCACTACAGCGGTGAAAAAAAAATGCTGTAGTGTTACATTGGGATTGTTACTTCTGTAGTGTTTAGTTTGAGATTGATATACAGTAATAGATACTTATTCTAGTAAAATATTTACATTAGTTTTCTCTGATTTATCTGTGCAGTCATTTTCACAGCAGAAACCTCTCAACAAGCTTGTTAAGCTAATGAATTGATGGCTTTGTAAAAGAGGAAAAGTAAGTAAAGACTAACGAGGACAGTGTCATGACCTAAAATTACAATTTGTATATTTTTAACCTATGTAAATGTCTTCTTCTTTTGTATACATTAGTGTTGGCCACAAAATGCAAAATACATTCACATATGTATAAAATGTGGTTAATAGTGAAGGAGGAAGAAAAATAAAGAATATGCATCTTAATAAATCATGCATCCTTGTGTTATTTAAATGTGTTTCTTCAAGGTTGATTGAAACTTTAACCTCAGTCTCAATAAAGAAGAAAAGCTTCAAATTTGCCAGACCTTGAATTTCTACAAGAATATGTTGAATTATGCAGTGATCAGTCAATTATTCATCTCTCCCGGATCGAGATGGCTGCACTTTAAAAAGCATGCAAAATGGGGCTACAGAATGTGATGCTGTGTCAACACATTTCACTCAAGATTGCTTACAAGACAAATTTTTGTTTCAACATTGATTCTTTTTTCTTGAGTCTTTCTTCTAATAAGGTACTTGTTTCAAATCAATTTTAGTTTACATGCATAAGCTTCTATTTTAAGCCTTGTTCTCTTTCTGATTTGAATCCCCACATTAAACAATTAAAAAGAATGAAAAGAAATGCTGAAGTAAATAAGTTACAATAAGTAACTATAGTACAAATTACCGTACATCATTTCTTTAAAGGAAACAGAGCAAGAACTGAGAAGTTTGTAATGCGTCTTGCGGTAAAAAGCAGCCGGCTTTTTTAACCAATCAGCTGACGCACGCTCGCTGCCCGAGTCCTTCGCTCCCTGGTGCTGTGCTCCCTGTTGCCCTGTGCTTCACTCCCTACTCCCTGGTGCTGCGCTCCCTGCACGTCCTAACTGAGGATCGGGCGGGGAGGAGGCGGATGAGCGAAGCACCGGTCAGTGGGGTGCACAGCACCAGGGAGCGAAGGACACGGGCATTGAGCATGCATCAGCTGATTGCTTAAAAAAGCGGCAGCTTTTTACCTCCTGGCTTTTAAACAATCATGCATCCATTTCAGCCTTTTGCTCAGCCCCCAGACTGCTTTGTAGAATCCAGCAGACAATTACTCACATTTCCCATTGACTTACATTGGACTCGCTACTCCTAACGAGTAATTACAAGGATACTCGCGGAGTAACGAGTAGCCCGAATACCGTACTACTCGGCGAGTACCGAGTAGTAACGAGTATAATCACTCATCCCTAATCAGAACCACTTATGTGTAGGCAGAGTCAGTGGTGAAATTTAACAGAGTCTACACAGTATTACATAAATTTACGGTTTGGGTAAATCACATACATAGCATAAAGTTAATATACACCAGTGCTACATCTGTCACCTAAAACATATGTGTACTTGATAATGCTAGTGTATGTCCCTGTTCTAAAGTAATCTTTTGGTTTCCTCAGGTATACAAGACACTTATCGCTGCTTTCAGGGATGGCCTGGCTGGACAAATTAAATACAAGTTGGCAAATTGTGAATTACCTTGTTCTCTAGATCAAATTGTTACATTGGTCAACTTTATTGAGAATCTGTAAGAGTCCAATCAATCACACCTGACACCTAAACGTGCACCCACTTTCCAATGGACAAATATTTTTTAATTACCTGTCTACAATCAGGAGCCTAAGCATGTGTAAAGAGTAGTCATTGGCGAGCATGAGCAGCACTGCTTGTTACTCGGTCAAGCATTGGCGTGCTTGATTAACCATCAGTGCTGAGTATCGCGTGGTGCTTGTGTGCTCGTATTCTTGAGTTACAGTGAACCAGCTTCCTTTGATGATTGGAGCCACCACACTGAAGCCGGGGATTTCCTTAGTTGAGTTCAGGGACTTCTCATTCAACTAGACTCTTCTAGGACTGAAGAGCTGAAGAACTCTGGAGTTCGTTATTTCTTTCTCTCTTTCTTACATCAGACTGTCTCTGCTCTGCTACATCTGACCATCTCACTGAGATGTAGCAGAGATAAGACTATCAGATGTAGCAGAAGAGAAATGCACTGTGTGCAGAATTATTAGGCAAGTTTTATTTTAGAGGATTTTTTTTATTATTGATCAACAACTATGTTCTCAATTAACCCAAAAGCTTAATATTTTTGGAAGTTGGAGTGGAGTTTTTTTTTAGATTTGGCTATCTTAGGAGGATATCTGTTTGTGCAGGTAACTATTACTATGCAGAATTATTAAGCAACTTAATAAAAACCAAATATATTTCCACCTCACTTGTTTATTTTCCCCAGGTAAACCAATATAACTGCTCAAAATTTAGAAATAAACATTTCTGACTTGCAAAAACAAAACCCCAAAAAATTAGTGACCAATATAGCTAGCTTTCTTTATGATGACACTCAACAGCCTACCATCCATAGATTCTGTCAGTTGCTTGATCTGTTTACGATCAACATTGCGTGCAGCAGACACCACAGCTTCCCAGACACTGTTCCGAGAGGTGTACTGTTTTCCTTCCCTGTAGATCTTACATTTTATGAGGGACCACAGGTTCTCTATGGGGTTCAGATCAGGTGAACAAGGGGGCCATGTCATTATTTTTTCATATTTTAGACCTTTACTGGCCAGCCACGCTGTGGAGTAGTTGAATGCATGTGATGGAGCATTGTCCTGCATGAAAATCATGTTTTTCTTGAATGATACCGACTTCTTCCTGTACCACTGCTTGAAGAAGTTGTCTTCCAGAAACTGGCAGTAGGTCTGGGAGTTGAGCTTCACTCCATCCTCAACCCAAAAAGGTCCCACAAGTTTATCTTTGATGATACCAGCCCATACCAGTACCCCACCTCCACCTTGCTGGTGTCTGAGTCGGAGTGGAGTTCTCTGCCCTTTACTAATCAGCCTCTGGCCCATCCATCTGGACCATCAAGAGTCACTTTCATTTCATCAGTCCATAAAACCTTTGAAAAATAAGTGTTAAGATATTTCTTGGCCCAGTCTTGACGTTTTATCTTATGTTTCTTGTTCAAAGGTGGTCGTTTTTCAGCCTTCCTTACCTTGGCCATGTCCCTGAGTATGGCATACCTTGTGCTTTTTGATACTCCAGTAACGTTGCAACTCTGAAATACGGCCAAACTGGTGACAAATGGCATCTTGGCAGCTTCACGCTTGATTTTCCTCAATTCATGGGAAGTTATTTTGCGCTTTTTTTGCCCAACACGCTTCTTGCGACCCTGTTGGCTATTTGCCATTACACGCTTGATTGTTCGGTGATCACGCTTCAAAAGTTTGGCAATATCAAGACTGCTGAATCCCTCTGCAAGACATCTCACAATTTTGGACTTTTCAGAGCCTGTCAAATCTCTCTTCTGACCCATTTTGCCTAAGGAAAGGAAGTTGCCTAATAATTAAGCACACCTTATATAGGGTGTTGATGTCATTACACCCCCCTCCTCCTCATTACAGAGATGCACATCACCTGATTTACTTAATTGGTAGTTGGCTCTCAAGCCTATACAGCTTGGAGTAGGACAACATGTATAAAAATTATCATGTGATCAAAATACTCATTTGCCTAATAATTCTGCACACAGTGTAGATGCTATATCAGATGTAGTGTTTCTGACCATCTTAGTGAGACAAGATCTTAAGCCCGCTTTACACGCTGCCATGTGTCTTACAATGTGTCGGCGGGGTCACATCGTAAGTGACGCACATCCGGCATCGTAAGGTACATTGCAGTGTGTGACAGGTACGTGCGATTGCGATTGAACGGTAAAACGTTCATCGCATACACATCGTACCTTTCTCTAGAATTGCACGTCAGATTGTTCATCGTACCCGGGGTAGCACACATTGCAGTGTGTGACACCCCGGGAACGATGAACAGATCTTACCAGCGTCCTGCGGCTCCCGGCCCACAATGTGGAAGGAAGGAGGTGGGCGGGATCTTTATGTCCCGCTCAGCTCTGCCCCTCCGCTTCTATTGGCCGGCTGCCGCGTGACGTCGATGTGACGCCGAACGTCCCTCCCACTCCAGGAAGTGGACGTTCGCCACCCACATCGAGGTCGTATGGAAGGGTAAGTACGCGTGACGGGAGTTAATCGTTTGTGCGGCACGTTCAAGAAATTGAACGTGCCACACATACAATGGGGGCGTTGCAAATCGCATACGATATCGTATGCGAAATTGCAACGTGTAAAGCAGGCTTTAGTGAGACAGTTAAATGTAGCAGATCAGAGACAGATTTACAGTATGTATCTGACTGTCTCTGCTTTGCTACATCTGACAGTGTCAGAGTTGCTACGTGAGTAAGACAGTCAGATGTAGCACAGCAGAGACAGATGTACCATATCTGCTTTGATAAATTTACCGATTTCTAATTTAGTACATCTGACCAGGGGCGTAACGACCGCGGTCGCAGAGGTCGCCACTGCGACCGGGCCCGCGGGGTTAAAGGGGCCCGGCAGCCGCTCTGCAGAGCCGGCTGCCGGGCCCCTATGTGTAGTGCCGCTGTGTAGTGGCCGACTGCGCGACTGTTAGGGGGCCGGCCTGTGAGTCAGGGGAGCCCGGTGTCAGCAGGGGGCATAGGAGCCCCTGACCTGGAGAGGCCACCAGGCGTTCCTGACCTGCAGCAGAGCAGGACTGCTCCTGCACGGCAGACGGAATCCATCCTGCAGGACCTGCGATGATGTCATGCCCATGTGACTGTGGGAGGAGACACAGGATTGCCGGGGAGAAAGCAGGAGACGATACTTTGGACACATGACTGGTAATGAGAAAAGAGGAAACATGAGGGGGAGGGGGGCTGGTTGCATGACACATGGAGGCCTGGGGGGCTGGCTGCATGACACCTGGAGGCCTGGGGGGCTGGTTGCATGACACATGGAGGCCTGGGGGGCTGGCTGCATGACACCTGGTGGGGCTGGCTGCATGACACATAGAGGCCTGGGGGTCTGGCTGCATGACACCTGGTGGGGCTGGCTGCATGACACATAGAGGCCCTGGGGGGGCTGGCTGCATGACACCTGGTGGGGTTGGCTGCATGACACATAGAGGCCCTGGGGGGGCTGGCTGCATGACACATGGAGGCCTGGGGGGCTGGCTGCATGACACCTGGTGGGGCTGGTTGCATGACACATAGAGGCCTGTGGGGCTGGCTGCATGACACATGGAGGCCTGGGGGGGCTGGTTGCATGACACATGGAGGCCTGGGGGGCTGGCTGCATGACACCTGGTGGGGCTGGCTGCATGACACATAGAGGCCTGGGGGTCTGGCTGCATGACACCTGGTGGGGCTGGCTGCATGACACATGGAGGCCTGGGGGGGCTGGCTGCATGACACATGGAGGCCTGGGGGGGCTGGCTGCATGACACATGGAGGCCTGGGGGGCTGGCTGCATGACACCTGGTGGGGCTGGCTGCATGACACATAGAGGCCTGTGGGGCTGGCTGCATGACACATGGAGGCCTGGGGGGGCTGGTTGCATGACACATGGAGGCCTGGGGGGCTGGCTGCATGACACCTGGTGGGGCTGGCTGCATGACACATAGAGGCCTGGGGGTCTGGCTGCATGACACCTGGTGGGGCTGGCTGCATGACACATAGAGGCCCTGGGGGGGCTGGCTGCATGACACCTGGTGGGGCTGGCTGCATGACACATAGAGGCCCTGGGGGGGCTGGCTGCATGACACATGGAGGCCTGGGGGGCTGGTTGCATGACACATGGAGGCCTGGGGGGCTGGCTGCATGACACCTGGTGGGGCTGGCTGCATGACACATAGAGGCCCTGGGGGGGCTGGCTGCATTACACATGGAGGCCTGGGGGGCTGGTTGCATGACACATGGAGGCCTGGGGGGCTGGCTGCATGACACCTGGTGGGGCTGGCTGCATGACACATAGAGGCCTGGGGGTCTGGCTGCATGACACCTGGTGGGGCTGGCTGCATGACACATGGAGGCCTGGGGGGGCTGGCTGCATGACACATGGAGGCCTGGGGGGGCTGGCTGCATGACACATGGAGGCCTGGGGGGCTGGCTGCATGACACCTGGTGGGGCTGGCTGCATGACACATAGAGGCCTGTGGGGCTGGCTGCATGACACATGGAGGCCTGGGGGGGCTGGTTGCATGACACATGGAGGCCTGGGGGGCTGGCTGCATGACACCTGGTGGGGCTGGCTGCATGACACATAGAGGCCTGGGGGTCTGGCTGCATGACACCTGGTGGGGCTGGCTGCATGACACATAGAGGCCCTGGGGGGGCTGGCTGCATGACACCTGGTGGGGCTGGCTGCATGACACATAGAGGCCCTGGGGGGGCTGGCTGCATGACACATGGAGGCCTGGGGGGCTGGTTGCATGACACATGGAGGCCTGGGGGGCTGGCTGCATGACACCTGGTGGGGCTGGCTGCATGACACATAGAGGCCCTGGGGGGGCTGGCTGCATGACACATGGAGGCCTGGGGGGCTGGCTGCATGACACCTGGTGGGGCTGGCTGCATGACACATGGAGGCCTGGGGGGCTGGCTGCATGACACCTGGTGGGGCTGGCTGCATGACACATAGAGGCCTGGGGGTCTGGCTGAATGACACCTGGTGGGGCTGGCTGCATGACACATGGAGGCCTGGGGGGGCTGGCTGCATGACACATGGAGGCCTGGGGGGGCTGGCTGCATGACACATGGAGGCCTGGGGGGCTGGCTGCATGACACCTGGTGGGGCTGGCTGCATGACACATAGAGGCCTGTGGGGCTGGCTGCATGACACATGGAGGCCTGGGGGGGCTGGTTGCATGACACATGGAGGCCTGGGGGGCTGGCTGCATGACACCTGGTGGGGCTGGCTGCATGACACATAGAGGCCTGGGGGTCTGGCTGCATGACACCTGGTGGGGCTGGCTGCATGACACATAGAGGCCCTGGGGGGGCTGGCTGCATGACACCTGGTGGGGCTGGCTGCATGACACATAGAGGCCCTGGGGGGGCTGGCTGCATGACACATGGAGGCCTGGGGGGCTGGTTGCATGACACATGGAGGCCTGGGGGGCTGGCTGCATGACACCTGGTGGGGCTGGCTGCATGACACATAGAGGCCCTGGGGGGGCTGGCTGCATTACACATGGAGGCCTGGGGAGCTGGTTGCATGACACATGGAGGCCTGGGGGGCTGGCTGCATGACACCTGGTGGGGCTGGCTGCATGACACATAGAGGCCTGGGGGTCTGGCTGCATGACACCTGGTGGGGCTGGCTGCATGACACATAGAGGCCCTGGGGGGGCTGGCTGCATGACACCTGGTGGGGCTGGCTGCATGACACATAGAGGCCCTGGGGGGGCTGGCTGCATGACACATGGAGGCCTGGGGGGCTGGCTGCATGACACCTGGTGGGGCTGGCTGCATGACACATAGAGGCCTGTGGGGCTGGCTGCATGACACATGGAGGCCTGGGGGGCTGGCTGCATGACACATGGAGGCCTGTGGGGCTGGCTGCATGACACCTGGTGGGGCTGGGGGGCTGGGCTAGCAGCATGACACGTAGAGGCCCCGGGGCAAGCTGGCTGCATGACACGTGGAGGCCTGGGGGGCTGGCTGCATGATACATGGAGGCCTGGGGGTGCTGGCTGCATGATACATGGAGGTCTATGGGACTGCATAATAAACATGAAGGACACCTTATACATGGACTATAGGGGTGCATTATACATGGAGGAGTATGGGGCTGCATAATACAATATGATTCATGGGGCTGCATTATAATACATATAGGACTATGGGGGCTAAATTATAATATATGGAGGACTATGGAGGCTAGTTTATACATGGTCTGTGGGGGTGCATTATAAAACAGGGAGGACTATGTTGTGCAGTATAAAATATGGAGAACTATGGAAAATGTATTATAATACATGGAGGACTATGGAAGTGCATTCTAATATATGAACGGTTATGTGGGACCCATTATACTATATGGAAGGCTATGTGGGGGCCATTATAGTATTTGGAGAACTATGTACGAGGGGGGACAAAGATACAAGTATGGGATGGGAATGTTTTGTGCTGAGGTGTGAAGGCTCTTTCCCTCAGCACCCAGCTTTCCCATGCTCTGCTATACATCTCTCAGCACCCAGCTTTCCCATGCTCTGATATGGGAAAGCTGGGTGCTGAGGGAAAGATGTGTGACAGAGCATGGGAAAGCTGGGTGCTGAGGATAAGATGGATATCAGATCATGGGAAAGCAGAGTGCTGTGGGTAAAAGCCAAGTGTCAGCATCATTATCCCGTACCCTAAGTGTCGGTGTACATGGAGGGGGGCCCTGGTGCAAATTTTGCACCAGGGCCCATCAAACTCTAGTTACGCCACTGCATCTGACCATCTCCATGCTTCTACATCTGACCACCTCAGCTGTGCTACATCTGAGTGAGACCAGCATATGTAACAGAGCAGAGACAGCTGTTCAGTTTCTGACTATTTCTTCACTGCTACATCTGACCGTCTCTACTCTTCTACACCTAACCATTTCATCTTTGCTACAACTGAGTGAGATTGGCAGATGTAGCAGAGCAGTGACAGATGTACGATTTCTGACTGTCTCTGCTCTGCTACATCTGACCATCTCTGCTCTGCTACATCTGACTGTCTCAGGTCTGCTACATCTGAGAGAGAGATGTTGCAAAGCACAATATAATGGAGTGTCTCTGACTGCTTCTGCTATGCTAAATCTTACCATCTCACCCAGATTTAGCAAAGCTGTGACAATCAGATGTAGCAGAAAAGAGACATCAGAGACTCAGTCTTTGCTCTGCAAAATCAGACTCTCATTCAGATGTAGCAGAGCTGGGATGGTCACATGTTGCAGAGCGGAGATGGTCAGATGTACCAGAGCAAAGACGGTCAGAGACCATACATCTGTCTCTGCTCTGCCACATCTGACTGTCTCATTCAAATGTAGCAGAGCTGAAATGGTCTGATGTAGCAGAGCAGAGACTGTCAGAGATACCACATCTGCTTCATCTGATGGTCTCACTCAGATATAGCAGATTATAGATGGTCAGATGTAGCAGAGCAGAGACAGTCAGAGATGCTACATCTGTCTCAGCTCTGCTACATCTAAGCATCTCCCTCAGACATAGCAGAACTGAGATGCTCAGATGTAGAAAAGCATAAACATTGAGATGTAGCACAGCAGAGACAGTCATCAACTGTATATCTGTTTCTCCTCTGCCTACATCTGACTGTCACACGCAGATGTATCAGAGCTGAGATGGTCAGATGTAGCAGAGCAGAGATTATCAGAAGTAACAGAACAGAGACAGTCAGAGACCATACATCTGTTTATGCTCTGCTACATCTGACGTAGATGTAGAAGAGCTGAGACAGTCAGATATAGCAGAGCGGAGACAGATGTAGCTTCTGTGACCATCTCTGCTTTGCTATATCTTATTATCTCTCCTTTACTACGTCTGATTGTCTCAGCTCTACTACATCTGGTGGTGGTAAGATATAGCAAGGACAGATGTTGTGCCTCTGACCATCTCAGCTCTGCTACATCTGACTGAATCAGTTCTGGGACATCTGAGTGAGACGGTCAGATGTATCAGAGCATAGACAGATGTATGTTCTTTGACCATCTCTGCTCTGCTATATCTGACCGTCTCAGCTCTGCTTCATCTGGTCAGAGACGCTACATCCATCTCTGCTCTGCTACATCTAAATGTCTCTGCTATTGTTACATCAGACCATTTCTGCTTTGCTACATCTGACAGTCTCAGCTTTGCTACATCTGAGTGGGACAGTCATATGTTGCAAAGCAAAGGCAGATGGAGCTTCTTTGACTTTCTCTGCTCTACTACATCTAACTGTGTCACTCAGATGTAACAGATCTAAGATGATAAGATGTAGCAGAACAGAAATGGTCATATATGCTCCATCAGTCGTTGCTCTGCAACATCAGACTCTTAGGCGGGCTTTACACATTGCGACATCGCTAACAATTGCTAGCGATATCCAGCACGATAGCACCTGCCCCCGTTGCACATGCGATATGTGGTGATTGCTGCTGTAGCGAACATTATCGCTACGGCAGCTTCACACGCACATACCTGCTCGGCGACGTCGCTGTGACTGCCGAACAATCCCTCCTTCAAGTGTTTTCATACGTGTGACACGTACCAGGTAAAACACGTGTCTCTGCAATGAAAAGATGTCCTATATTTACCTGTGTCCAGCGATGCTGGCTTCTGCTCTCCTGCATCCTGCTCCTAACCCTCGCTCATTATTTTCATTGATTATTCATTGCCCGAGGATTTGGAAGCTGGAGCATCGCGGGGACAGCACTGCCGGGGACATCGCCGAGGACAGGTGAGTATACAGCAGTTTGTGTAGTGACATCCAGGGAATCATCAGAGTTCCCAATGAAATCTCATGAACCCCTGGAAGTCACCATCGTGACACTCGCTTAAGCGCAGTTGTCACAGGGGTGTCATCAGGAGGTCATCAGAGTTCCTTGGGAAATCCAATGACCTCCTGGACGTCTCTGCACACACACTGCTGGCAGGATACTCACCTGCCACTAGCGATGTCCTCGGCGATGCTGTCTCCAGCGCTGTCACCGTGATGCCCCTGCTCCTAGCTGCTCACTCAGTGAATAATCAATGAAAATAATGAGCAGGGGTCAGGAGCGTGAGGCAGCAGAGCTGGAGACAGCATCGCTGGATACAGGTAAGTATAGAAAATATTTTTATCTAAAAACCCGTGTTTTCTCCAGTCCGTTTAACACCGATGTCACACGGATCACATCAGTGTGTGGTCCGTGTGACACCCATGCTGCTGGAGAAAAAACAGACATGTCTCCGTGTGAAATAGCGGGGCCACACGGTCCATGTGAAAACACAGCCGTGTGAGTACACAATAGGATAACATGGGTACGTGTGACATCCGTGTTAAAAACGGATGTCACACATACCTAAAACACGGACGTCTGAAACCAGACTAAGGCCCCCTTCACATGCACGTGAAAATCACGCATGTGCCGCGAGACACGTATTTTCCTTGCGTGCTGCGTTTGGTAAGTACGTGTCTCCGGTACGTGCGGGCCACGTGTGTTCTATGTGTGCTATCCGCGATAACACATGGAGAACCGGTAATTTGAATACTCACGTGGTCCTTGCTGCTGTCCAGGGTACTGATCTTCGGCTCCAGCCCCGCCCACTCCCCGCTGATGCTTCTTCCGGCCGAGTGGAGGGGCGGAGATCAGCGGCCATGACAGCACGCCCACCTCCTTAACACGCTCACAATGTGCGGCGGTCGGCCGCAACTGTTTGTAGCGGAAGATTCTGCATGGCTGGTGGAGGTGAGTATGTGTTTTTTTATTTTAAAATAATGACACGTGTTTCTCCAGCGCATGGCACACGGGACCGTATACACACTACATCCGTGTGGTATGTGTGCTGGCCGCGTGACACCCGTGCTGCCGAAGAAAAATGGACATGCCTCCGTATGTAGCACACGGACTCACGTCTGCTCCACACAGAGGCACGGGCCAATGGCTGAACATGTGCGTGCACATAAACCCATTGATTTTAATGGGTTTACGTGTGCTCGTGTCTCCGGTACATGCGGGCACGGACCTAGCACGTACCGGAGGCAAGTGCGTGTGAAGGGGGCCTTAGGGGCACTTTGCACACTGCGACATCGCAGGTGCGATGTCGGTGGGGTCAAATTGAAAATGACGCACTTCCGGCATCGCATGCGACATCGCAGTGTGTAAAGGCTGGATGATACGATTAACGAGCGCAAAAGCGTCGTAATCGTATCATCGGTGCAGCGTCGGCGTAATCCATGATTACGCTGACGCGACGGTCCGATGTTGTTCCTCGCTCCTGCGGCTGCACACATCGCTGTGTGTGAAGTCGCAGGAGCGAGGAACGTCTCCTACCGGCCTCACTGCGGCTTCCGTAGGATATGCGGAAGGAAGGAGGTGGGCAGGATGTTGACATCCTGCTCATCTCCGCCCCTCCGCTCTGATTGGCCGCCTGCCGTGTGACGTCGCAGTGACGCCGCACGACCCGCCCCCTTAACAAGGAGGCGGGTCGCCGGCCACAGGGACGTCGCACGGCAGGTGAGTGTGTGTGTGAAGCTGGCGTAGCGATAACTTTCGCTACGCCAGCTATCACCACATATCGCTGCTGCGACGGGGGCGGGCACTATCGCACTCGGCATCGCAGCATCGGCCTGCGATGTCGCAGTGTGCAAAGTGCCCCTTATACTGAGTCTATACAATGCAATCTCTACTATTTTGTGGTATTATGCTTGGTCTATACAATGCGATCTCATTACTATATGGTGGTGTTATGCTGGTCCTATACAATGGAAAGAGGTTACTAAATAGCAGTGATATGCTGGGTTTATACAATGCAATGTAACGTAGTTACTATGTGGCGTTATTATGCTGGGTCTACACAATGCCATATAATGGGTTACTATTTGGCGGAATTATGCTGAATCTAGACAATGCAATGTAATGTGGTTACTATATGGCAGTATTTGCTGTTTCTATAAAATGCATTCTCAATAATATATGACGGTATTATGCTGGTTCTATACAATGCCATATGGTTACTATATGGCGGTGTTATTCTGGGTCTATACAGTGCAATGTAATGTGGTTACTCTATGGCTGTATTATGCTGGGTCTATACAATGCAACCTCCTTACTTTTAAGTGGTATTATGCTGGATCTGTACAATGCAATTTCATTGCTATATGGCGGAATGATGCTGGGTCTATACAATGCAATGTGGTTACTTTGTGGTGTTATTATGTGGGGTTTATGCAATGCAATGAGGTTACTATATTGCGATATTATGCAGAGTCTATCTAATGCAATGTAATGTGGTTAATATATATCGTAATTATGCTGGGTGTATATAATGCAATGTAATTTGCTTACTATATGGTGGTATTATGCTGGGTCTGTACAATGCAATGTAGTTACTACATGGTGTTGTTATGCTGGATCTATACAATGCAATCTTGTTACTATTAGAGTTGAGCGCGGTTCGTGGTTCGCGGTTCACCAGTATGCGGTTCGAGTGATTTTGGGGGCTGTTCTAGATCGAACTAGAACTCGAGCATTTTGCTAAAAGTTCATCAGCTCGAGTTACGTTCGAGAACGGTTCTATCAGCAAAAGCGTGGCTTTTTACAGCTACAGTGTGCAGGGAGCCATCACTGGCAACCTGCGGTGAGCTGGTAACCAAGATAAATATCGGGTATCCAAGCAAAGCTTTTGTTAGTAACCCGATATTTACCCTGGTTACGTGTGCAGGGAGCCGACACTTCCCTGCTCGGCTCCGCCCCCTCCTGCACTCGGCATACACACACACACTCACACTCACCTGTCCCCAGCCATGCAGTCCCCGACACTGATGTCTTCAACGCCACATGGCCCCACTAGGCTCCACCCACTTCGCACTCCACTGCCGCACACATGGCCCCACTTGGCTCCACCCACCTGGCACTCTGCACACATTACCCCGCTTGGCACCACCCACCTGGCGCTCCGCACAGATTACCCCGCTTAGCTCCACCCACCTCGCACTCCGCACACATTACCCCGCTTGGCTCCACCCACCTGGCACTCCACATACATTACCCTGCTTGGCTCCACCCACCTGGTACTCTGTAGACATTACCCCGCTTAGCTCCACCCACCTCGCAGTCCGTACACATTACCCCACTTGGCTCCACCCACCTGGCACTCCGCACACATTACCGCGCTTGGCTCCACCCACCTGGAATTCTGCACACATTACCCCGCTTGGCTCCACCCACCTGGCACTCTGCACACATTACCCGCTTGGCTCCACCCACCTGGCACTCTACACACATTACCCCGCTTAGCTCCACACACCTCGTACTCCGCACACATTACCCCGCTTGGCTCCACCCACCTGGCACTCCGCACACATTACCCTGCTTGGCTCCACCCACCTGGCACTCTGCACACATTATCCCGCTTAGCTCCACAGACCTCGCACTCCGCACACATTACCCCGCTTGGCTCCACCCACCTGGCACTCCGCACACATTACCCTGCTTGGCTCCACCCACCTGGCACTCTGCACACATTACCCCGCTTGGCTCCACCCACCTGGCACTCTGCACACATTACCCCGCTTAGCTCCACTCACCTCGCACTCCGCACACATTACCCCGCTCAGCTTACCTGCGGTGATGAAGTCCCTCCCCTCAGCGCTGTCACTGTCCTCCATGGCCGCCGCTTGTCACATCTCCTCCTCTCGCTTCCGACCCGAGACTGGGACTAGCGGCGACATCACAGGCTCCTGCGATACTTGGCTGTGAAGGTGGCGGTCACTGAAGTCAGTGACAGGTCTGCTTTCAGCAGTTCAGGAAATCGTCACCGCAGGTAATGTACCTCGTTCCTGACAGCAACACTTGTCATGCCCTTCAGTGACCTGGGCTGACCTATTGATGTTAGCTCAGGTCACTGCATTGCTCTCCCAGCCAATGGGGAACATTCTGTTCTTCATTGACTGGGACATTGACTATGGTATGGATCGTCATGGGAACTCCTTGGATTACAGCAGACCTAGATTTGTTTTTCTTTCTAATAAATTGGTGAAAGAGGGAATGTTTTGAGCAGTGTTTTTTCAAATAAAAATGTGTTTGTCGTCTATTTTGTTTTTATTACTGACTGGGTTGATGATGTCAGGTATCTGATAGACGCCTGACCTCACCAACCCCAGGGCTTGATGCCAGGTGACATTACACATCTGGTATTAACCCCATATATTACCCTATTTGCCTCCGCACCAGGGCACGGGATGAGCTGGGGCGAAGCACTGGGATTGGCGCATCTAATGGATGCGCCACTTCTGGGGCGGCTGCAGCCTGCTATTTTTAGGCTGGGGAGAGTTCAATAACCATGGACCTCCCTAGTCTGAGAATATCAGACCCCAGCTGTCTGCTTTACCTTAAGAGACCGGAAGAAACAGGAGTGATTTTCAAAAAAGATAAAAACAGCTTTATTTATCACAAATATTAAAATCAGTATCAAACAAAAGTGCAAATTTCTAACGTACAATAAAAGCTGCAAACATGTTATGACATATAAGGAGAGGTGGAAGAAGCCTAAGACAGTGCTGGTAATACACCAAATAAAATGCTCCCAAAGTGACCTCCTAGCAATAGGGTCAGCCCAATGGCGGACAATAAATCCCAGCAGGAGGGAGAGAGAGAGACCGGGATGTCTATAATTGCCAGCTCCCAAAGTGACCTCCTAGCAATTGGATCAGCCCAGTGGCGAACAATAAGTCCCAGCAGGAGGGAGGGAGAGAGATCGGGAGGTCTATAATTACCAGTCAGGTGTGGCACTGGAACAGGCAGGCGGTGGACAAGGGAAACCCCCAGGGCATCCGACGTACGTTTCACTATACTATGTTTGCTTACTTTGCTTCTTCCACCTCTCCTTATATGTCATAACATGTTTGCAGCTTTTATTGTATGTTACAAATTTGCACTTTTGTTTGATACTGATTTTAATATTTGTGATAAATAAAGCTGTTTTTATCTTTTTTGAAAATCACTCCTGTTTCTTCCGGTCTCTTAAACTAATGGAGTAAACAGTGAGCCTTCGCTCTCATGGTATTGCAGGGTCACTGTCACATTGTATAATGTGTCATAGGTTTTCTGTTGTATTGTCTGCTTTACCTTGGCTGGTGATCCAATTTTGGGGGGACCCCCACGTGTTTTTTTTTTTTTTAATTATTTATTTAATTTAAAATAACAGCGTGGGGTGCCCTCAGTTTTGGATTACCAGCCAAGGTGAGGTTGCCAGCTGTGGTCTGCAGGCTGCAGCCGTCTGCTTTACCCTAGCTGGCTATAAAAATAGGGGGAACCCCACATCATTTTTTTTTTTAAATGTATTTGTTTTTTTTGGTAAATACAAGGCTAAGCACCCCTTAGTGCCACATGAAAGGCACCAAAGGGTGCAAAATTACAAAATGCAGGAGAGTGGGACATTATGTGTCTTTCTGCCATTATAATGACAGAAAAGACTGATATGAAGTGTACAAGCACAGGAAAATCACCAGAGCGCTCTACGCTGTGAAAAGCAGTAGAAAATGGCACTGGAGTGAACATGTCACCGCCTCATGTAGATTGAAGCTATGGATCCTGGGTAAATTTATGTATTTTCCCTCCTTCAGTTTTTTTGCAGTACGCAAAAAAAACGGAAGGCGCACGGATGACAAATGGATGACAAACGGACCGAATACGGAACGGAAACGGATGCCACACGAATGCACCCGTGAAAAAAAGGACCGTTTTTTCAGGACCGCAAAAACGGATCGGTCGTGTGAATGTAGCCTTATTCTGATCTGCCGTTTATAAACAGCAGGCAGAAATAAGTGAATAGCGCCCCCCAGCGTCAGAAAATCTCCGGGGTTCCAGGGGTAGCTGAGACCCTGGAGATCATGATTCAGGCCGGTTTTTCCGATCCCCGCTCACGTGATACCGATGATCACGTTACAGTAAATGACATGTAGTATACAAGAGAAAAAGAAGTAGGCAAAAAGCACTCAACTCACTAGATAAATACACAAATATAACAAGAAATTTATTGAAAGATAATTCAGTGCAAACACCATAAAAACATTTAAAAGAAGGACACTCATCCCATGGACCCAAATAAAGTGCTAAGGCAATATGTAAGACAATGCAGGTACATTAATGTAATAAACAGGACATAGAAAACAATTCTGGCAATATAAGTCAGTATAAAATCCAGAATTAACAGTCTAGGTGGAGCCAACAATTGTAATGGCCCCAATATTAAGGTGCTAGTGCAGCAATGAAAAATATATCAGCACAAGAATAAAACATGAGCACCGACTGTAACAATCTAAGCCTGTATAGAGCCCTAAGATTACAAGCAGAGTACCAGCAGAAAATAATCACCCAATGGGGTCCAGGGAAATATCACCCAAGTCAGGGAATCATGTAAGAGTGTCAAGGGTAGACACCGACCCGACGCGTGTCGCTCAAAGGAGCTTCATCAGGGGAGGGTAGTGAAGTGAGGAAACAGCACACATATAAATACAAAAGAAGTTATCAAAAATCAAATACCGGTATGGCAGTAATTCTGACTGTGTGTTTCAGCGTCCGGAAGTGAAGGACAACAGGAAGCAGGCAGTTGTACACCCATAAAGAGCTTCCCCAGGTTGTAAGAACCGTGAACGTAACTGTGCATGCGCGAGTATCGGCGAACACAAGCACAGCTGCAAAAGGTTTCCCCCAGCAGTACAGGGACAGCGGACGTACATGCGCATGCGCGGAGGCCTCCATGCAAAAAGCGGAATGTCATACTGCGCAGGCGCCCAAGGTTTAACAGCGCAATCGTTCATATAAGGCAGTCATGGCGAACCTTTTACAGGCCGAGTGCCCAAACTGTAGCCCTAAACCCAATTTTTTTTCTGAAGTGCCAACCAATCCTATTATATAAAGAATTGATTTTAATCTTACCTTTGCTGTCTTCTCTTCAGCAGGGGGCATCACGCTCATGCATGCTTACCACACATTGGAACTGAGCCCCTGCCCTTTCCAGACACAGCAGTTGGATTGATCTTTCTGGGAAAAAAATTGCAGCATATTAGAGAGAGATTTTAGCCTGGAATGCAATCAGATGTCACCCTGTAATCCACATCTTCATTTCAAAGTCTGAACATCTTGAAATCCCATAAAGACGTACGAGTGGCTCCCCTCCCCATCATTGTGTAGTTATGTCCCCCTTCCTCGGCCATTTCCTGGTAAACATGTCCCCCATCCTGATATATATTTCCTACATTCTGGTATATTTGTCCCCATCACGGCCCCATCCTGGTAAATGTCCTCTATCCTGGTAAATGTTACCCATTCTGGCATGTTCCCCCATCCTGACATATTCCCCATCCTTGTAAATGTTCCCCCATCCCGGCATGTACCCCATTCCTGGTAAATGTTCCCAGTCCTGGTTAATTTACCCCATCCAGGTAAATGTACCCCTTCCTGGTAAATGTACCCTATCGTGGCATGTTTCCTCCATCCTGGCATGCATGTTTCCTCCATCCTGGCATGCATGTTTCCTCCATACTGGCATGCATGTTTCCTCCATCCTGGCATGTATGTTTCCTCCATCCTGGCATGCATGTTTTCCCCATCCTGGCATGCATGTTTCCTCCATCCTGGCATGCATGTTTCCTCCATCCTGGCATGCATGTTTCCTCCATCCTGGCATGCATGTTTCCTCCATCCTGGCATGCATGTTTCCTCCATCCTGGCATGCATGTTTCCTCCATCCTGGCATGTATGTTTCCTCCATCCTGGCATGTATGTTTCCTCCATCCTGGCATGTATGTTTCCTCCATCCTGGCATGCATGTTTCCTCCATCCTGGCATGCATGTTTCCTCCATCCTGGCATGCATGTTTCCTCCATCCTTGCATGCATGTTTCCTCCATCCTGGCATGTATTTTTCCCCATCCTGGCATGCATGTTTCCCCCCCATCCTGACATGCATGTTTTCCCCATACTGCTATGCATGTTTCCCCATCCTGGCATGCATGTTCCCCCCCCCCCATGCTGGCATGTGCGTTCCCCCACCCCACGCTGTCATGTGCGTTCCCCCCACCCCACGCTGCCATGTGCATTCCCCCACCCCACGCTGCCATGTGCGTTCCCCCACCCCCACCCCACGCTGCCATGTGCGTTCCCCCACCCCACGCTGCCATGTGCGTTCCCCCTCTCCCACCCCACGCTGCCATGTGCGTTCCCCCTCTCCCACCCCACGCTGCCATGTGCGTTCCCCCTCCCCCACCCCACGCTGCCATGTGCGTTCCCCCTCTCCCACCCCACGCTGGCATGTGCGTTCCCCCTCTCCCACCCCACGCTGGCATGTGCGTTCCCCCTCTCCCACCCCACGCTGGCATGTGCGTTCCCCCTCTCCCACCCCACGCTGGCATGTGCGTTCCCCCTCTCCCACCCTACGCTGGCATGTGCGTTCCCCCTCTCCCACCCCACGCTGCCATGTGCGTTCCCCCTCTCCCACCCCACGCTGGCATGTGCGTTCCCCCTCTCCCACCCCACGCTGCCATGTGCGTTCCCCCTCTCCCACCCCACGCTGCCATGTGCGTTCCCCCTCTCCCACCCCACGCTGCCATGTGCGTTCCCCCACCCCATGCTGGCGCTGCCGCACACGAGTTTTAAAAAAAAAAAAAAAAAGCAACGCACAACTTACCTTCCTGCACCTGCTCCACCGCTGCACGCTGCTCAGTTCCCACGCGCCCAGCAGACGGCGCTGGCGCCGCTCTCTGACGCTCCTCCGTCTCCTAGGCAACACACCTGCAGCCTGGGGGAGGAGGAGTGTCAGAGTGGAGGAGAAATGTCTCCTCCGCTCCAACACAGATTTGATCTGCCGGCGCCACTGCACTAGCAGACCAAAACTGCAGGATCGGGCGACAGCACGCGTGCCAATAGAATGGGCTCAGCGTGCCCCTGGTGGCACGCGTGCCATAGGTTCGCCATCACTGATATAAGGCATCCTGACATAAATACATAGGGCTAAGAATACACACACATAGTGGAGCATAAATATTATTATAGCCACATGATAGTACTTATAAGGATGGCTGTAAAGGGGCCATATCCCATTAGTATCCGGGTATACGTAAAAGGTACCATAAACATACACCAGTAATGGAATATTGATATTATAGAAGGCAAGCATTATAAAATAACATCTGGACAATGAAACATGCTGTTTTAGGGCAACAAGATCAATAGAAAATAAGATCATTAATTAGGCAAAGGGGAGGAGACAGCTCATCAGAACATCACTGATCTTAAGTACGGAGGAAAAAAGTTTCATATAGTAGAAACAGATATAAGAATGACCATTAGTAGTCACTACACTCCCCTGGGTGAATACACAGACAGGAGGGCACCAAAAATAGAGTACACAAGGTGAAGGAGACCGGCCAATAATTCAGATACCACTAAGATGTAAATATGGATATTAGAATGGGACACTGTAAAAATACATCTAATAGAATATAATATATAATGGGCAGATAATATCGCATAAAGTACAGCCATAAAGGACATACAAAATATATATATAGACATAATATCCTTTGTATGACCAAATAGTCAAAAGGACCACCACAAGTCTCCAAATTGTAGAAAAAAAGTCCAATTAGAAATCCAAAAGAGAGGAATCCAGATGAAAAATAGTATCCACCAGTAGACGATGCATCCATATGTTCAAATGAAGCCCAAAGGGGGAAGTCGGCGGGGATTCTCCTATTCTTCTTCACACATGAGAGGCCAAGGATCTCAGGAAGAGTGAGGATCAGGTCCAAGAAGCTAAAAGCTAGAGAAAAAGATGATTATATATAATGAACAAAGCACAAACAGAAAAGGGCGGCCGTAAAAATGGAAGAAAACAGGGGGGGTGTCCCATGCTTACCCCAGGAATCCGGTAAAGAGCAACTCCTCATTGAGGCCTGCTGGAGAGACCGAATTGAGGCACCAAATCCAACGGGATTCTAATTGTAGAAGCCGTTTGGTGAAATCCCCACCTCTGATATTGGGTTTGAGGCGTTCCAAGCCCACTACCCGCAGGCCTCTAGGACTACAACCATGAGTGGACAAAAAATGGGATGCCACCGAAGTAAGCTTCTTACCTTTCCGTTGGTTGCCGGCCGCCAAATTAATAGTTGATACATGCTTCTGTATTCTTTTCCTGAGCTCCTGGGTGGTCTCTCCTACGTAAAGCCTGTTGCAAGGACAAATGATCACGTATATGACACACGAAGTCTTGCAATTAATAAACCCTTTCAATCTATGCTGGCTACCCACCGTGGGGTGTACAAAGCTATCACATACAGGCCGCATAAAAGGGCATATATTGCAATCCCCACATGGGTAGGAGCCAGTGCCAATAGAACCATGTCCCAAATGGTGAGTAGGCCGAACAAAATGGCTACTCACCAGTTTGTCACAGACTTGGCGCCCTTTTGGCTGTGATTAGGGGGTTTTCTCCAATCAAATCGGAGATTCTCGGATCAATCTTTGAAATCCTCCAATGACCCGAAATTATCTTGCCGAATCCTTCCCACTGATTGTGGAAATTGGTGGTCAATCGAATTTGATGATCTTCAGGTCGCAATTTACGTTTCAAAAGGGAATTTTGAGTCTGCAGACTGGCTCGCTTGAGTGCTTTAGATAAAGGTTTCTTAGGGTATCCCCTTTGGGTAAACCGCATCGTGAGGTCCTCAGCCTGTGTCTGGAAATCACCATCATCCGTACAGTTCCTCCTAACCCTCAGATACTGACCGACAGGTATTCCAAGTTTAAGATGATGAGAATGAAAACTGGAAAATTGTAAAAGCCCGTTGGTCGCAGTGGGCTTACGGTACAGGTTGGTGTGTAGATGTTGGTCCACCACGGATAAAAACAAATCCAGGAAAGTACCACCTGTCATGGAAATACAAGAGGTCAAAAAGATGTTCATGGAATTGTTATTCAAAAATGCAATAAAATTCCTGCAGTCCAATTCAGATCCCCTCCAAAGGAACATGATGTCATCGATGAATCTGAACCATCCAAAGACATGAGTGGTGAAGGGGTCAGATGGATATACAATTGTGTCCTCCCACCACCCAAGAAAAAGATTAGCCACCGAGGGTGCACAACGAGCCCCCATTGCCACGCCAGATACTTGCCGGTTACAGTAAATGACAGCGCGGTAAAAAAGTATTTATCTCCCATCTGGCATGAACAAACATGTCAGATGGGAGATAAATCTACTCCCCGGTTCCCTCCGGTCCCCCGCTGTCGCCAAAGTGCCCCCCCGACCCCCTCCCGGAAATCCAAGATGGCTGCGTGCACAGCAGCGCGCTGGCCGCATTCACCCAACTCCTCTGATTTCTGTCGCATGTGTCATGTCAAATACCTCCCCAGGCCCTGGCAGGTCACCCCCTATAACCCCACCGGTGTTCCCCGGTGTCCCACGGTACCTGTGCAGCGTTGATCCCCTGCGGCCCTCTCCTTCACAATAGACGCTGCCGCATGCACAGAGCGGCTGTCAGCTCAGCTTCCTGTGTTCAGACACAGTAAGTGGCGGTAACCATGCATCTGTAAGCTACTGCAATGCCCTACTCATGAGGTAAGGAACATAGTTGATCAGGAGAGCTATACTACATTTCCAAATGGAGGTATTTGATTTTATAGTTGCCTTGCTGAACGACTACCAAACATGAGAGTCCGTTATACACCACAAGTAAACACATCTAAGTTCTGTTGTTTAGTATTCATTCAGCTGGATAACTGGACTTAAAGGGGTATTCCATCTCCAAGACCCTATCCCCAATATATAGTAGGTGGAATAGCAATAATATCAGCAAATACTAATATTTGGAAATGTAGAATAGTTCTCCTGATTAGGCATGCCCTTACCTCATGAGCAGGGCATTGCAGCTTTGGTAGCAACACTTACGACATGGACTCTGCTGCTGTGGACCCAGGGAGAGTGGGTGCAGATTAATTGCACCCACACTCCTCACACGTAGGGTCTGCACTCCTAGAAAATAGGGAATACGTTCCCTGAGCGTGTCCCCCCATATTCTAGACGGTCCAGAGTCGTCATGGGACCCCCTTTTTTTTTCCTTACAATAAATTGGTGAAAGAGGGAATGTTTTGGGGAGTGTTTTTTCAAATACATTTTTTTTTGTCTATTTTTTTTGTTAGTACTGACAGTTTGTGATGTCGGGTATCTGATAGACGCCATGACATTACAAACTGCTGGGCTTGATGTCAGGTGACCTTACAGCTAGTATCATCCCCATTTATTACCCCGTTTGCCACCGCACCAGGGCACGGGATGAGCTGGGGTGAAGCGCCAGGATTGGCGCATCTAGTGGATGCGCCACTTCTGGGGCGCCTGCGGCCTGCTATTTTTAGGCTGTGAAGTGCCAATAACTATGGACCTTCCCACCCTGAGTATACCAGACCACAGCTGTCCGTTTTACCTTGGCTGGTGATCCAATTTGGGGGGACCCTACTATTTTTGTAATTATTATTATTTATAAAATAATTATAAAAAAGAGTTTGGGGTGACCTCCACATTGGATCCCCAACCACGGTAAAGCTGCCAGCTGTGGTTTTCAGGCTACAGCAGTCTGCTTTACCCTAGCTGGCTATCAAAAATGGGGGCACCCCACGTCATTTTTTTGTAACTTTTTAAATAAAAAAAATGAATGGGCTTCCCTGTATTTTGATTGCCAGCCAAGGTAACGCCAGGCAGATGGGTTGGGGTGGCAACCCGTAGCTGTCTGCTTTAACTGCGCTAAGAATCAAAAATACCGCAGGGCGCTACGTAATTTTTTTAATGATTTATTTTTACAGCACTGACATGTCAGGCAATCAAAATACAGGGAAGCCCATTTTTTTTAGTTATTTAAATAAATAATAAAAAATATTCTGCAGCTGCAGAACTACAAGGCTCAGCATACTCCATCCAGGACTGTATGCAGGAGTTTTTTTGCCCACCAAAAAAATGACGTGGGCTTCGCCATATTTTTGTATGCTAGCCAGGTACAGCAGGCACCTACGAGCTTCCCCCAACCCCCAGCTGCCTATTTGTATCCGACTGGGAACCAAAAATATAGGGAAGCCCTTTTTTTAATTATTTCACTTATTTCATGAAATAATTAAAAAGCAAATGACGTGGGCTTCGCCATATTTTTGTGTCCAGCCAGGTACAACTAGGCAGCTGGGGATTGGCAGTCTGCAGCTGCCCCAGAAAATGGCGCATTCATAGAAGCGCCATCATCTGGCGCTGTAACCAACTCTTCCAACAGCCCTGGTGATGGTGGCTTGCTGGGTAAAAAGTGTTAATACTGGCTTTGTTTTACTAGCTAGTATTAAGCCAGAGATTCTTAATGTCAGGCAAGTTTGACCCGGCCATTAAGAATCTCAAATAAAGGGTTAAAAAAAGACACCACACAGAGAAAAAATACTTTAATAGAAATAAATACACAGACACATTAGAGACTCCATGTCTATTACTCCCTCTCATCCCTCCACGATCCTGCTCTTCTGTCTTCTTTCTCCTTCAACACATGCAGCTCTGCTCCATCAGCAGCGCTGCATAGGAAGAAGGCGGTGCTATTCTTTGTGCAGTGTTCTCACTATGTGAGTGAGGAGCTGCTGCTTGTGAGCGGTGACTTCACCACTGACAGGTGCGTTGCTATAGCAATGGTGATCTCCGTTATAGACCAGCTGTGGCAGCCGGTTTATAACGGAATGGGGAAGCAGACCGGGAACCCGACCGCATGCCAGAGCATGTCACCGGTACACGGCGATACACAAACGATCACCGCGTACTGGAGAGATGCACTCGCAGGTCCTACATGACGCGTCATAGTCATGTGACCAGTCTGTAGCCAATGAGATAACAGACACGTGACTGGTCACATGGCTATTTTGACGTCACGATTTGTCCTGTCAGTGCTGGTTACCAGGAGGACGCAGCGATCATCGGAAGGAATAGCGACATGAGACAGAGTGCAGGAGGGATCTCGGGGACCGGTAAGTGTTATGGCAATGTTTATTAACTGTATGTGTACATTTATAATGTGTTTTTATGTGTTTGTGATTACCTCCT
Organism: Anomaloglossus baeobatrachus; assembly: GCF_048569485.1. Taxonomy (NCBI): domain Eukaryota; kingdom Metazoa; phylum Chordata; class Amphibia; order Anura; family Aromobatidae; genus Anomaloglossus; species Anomaloglossus baeobatrachus. Next base: position 596,392,725 of record NC_134354.1, on the reverse strand, counting down.
ATTGATTCCTATGGGGTTCGAGTGGTTCGCCGAACCGAACTCGAACGTGACCTCCGTTCGGCGAACCAAGCTCGAGCCGAACCGCTACCGGTTCGCTCATCTCTAGTTACTATATGGCAGTATTATTCTGGGTCTATATCATGATAAAAGATAAGTACCCTGGCGGCTGCGGGCATACTCTGCACATCGGTCAGGTCTGTGTACTATCATTGCAATTATTATGTGGTCTCATTAACTCTTTATATGCAGTAAAGCTGGACTTGTTTTGGGGGAGGAACGCTCACAATACGGTGCCATATGGACTGATTTTTAGTTTGATTTATGATCTTGTTACCTCCCATATGGTCTGGAAGAGTGAATATAGGGAAATTAACCCTTAGGTAACAGTGAGGTTGGGTCCGGTAGGGGGTGGATGCCCTAAGCATTGTACCATTTGGGGTATGCAATACGGATTAACATAAGGGCAGTACCCTTCCTACAGGCTCACCCTGACTTGTAATGCTCTGTTACAGATTTATGAGTTGTGACTCTCTCCCTATATATTCAATCTATAGTCTAGTCTAACTGGTAGTAAAATGGATTGTGACTTTTGTGCCTGGTACTGTTGTGCTGGTGATCCATAGTCTGTAATTATACTTAAGATTTGTTACTCTAAATTACTTGGTTAAACGGACTGTGTGATTGATAGCATAACAGTATGAGGATGTTTTATTTATAACTGTCCTGTACTGATGTTTCGGTGCGCCCGCACTCACCCCTTCTCTGTTAGGAGGGATTTGCACTTGTAATTTTCACTGTCCTATTTTTGCTGAATGTATACTGTCATTGATTTTAAATGTTATAATAAAATGAGGTTTTAAGACGTATTGACATCTCAGTGGATTCTTTAGGGGAGTCACTAAGTGATTATCTATATACTAGAAGGTGGCCCGATTCTACGCATCGGGTATTCTAGAATTTACGTATTGTGTAGTTAATGTATGATTTTTGTTATATATATATATATATATATATATATATATATATATATATATATATATATATAAATGGTGGAAGGGGTGAAATGGTGGAAGGGGATGAGGGTAAAGCCAACCTGCTGAATGACTTTTTTTCTACGGTTTTTATACAAGAAAATGCCATGGCAGATGACATGACCAGTGATGCCATAAATTCACCCTTGAATATTACCTGCTTAACCCAGCAGGAAGTACGCCGCCGCCTCGAAATCACTAAAGTTGACAAATCTCCGGGCCCGGATGGCATACACCCCAGAGTACTACAGGAATTGAGTTCTGTGATAGATAGACCATTATTTTTAATCTTCTCAGATTCCTTAATAACAGGGTCGGTACCGCAGGACTGGCGCATAGCAAATGTGGTGCCAATATTCAAAAAGGGGACAAAAACTGAGCCGGGAAATTATAGGCCGGTAAGTTTAACCTCTACGGTTGGTAAAATCCTTGAGGGTTTCTTGAGAGATGCTATACTGGAGTATCTCAAGAAAAATAACCTTATGACAGAGTATCAACATGGGTTTATGAGGGATCGATCCTGTCAAACTAATTTGATCAGCTTCTATGAAGAGGTAAGTTCAAGCCTGGACCAGGGAAATGCAGTGGATGTTGTGTATATGGACTTTTCAAAAGCTTTTGATACGGTGCCACACAAAAGGTTGGTACATAAAATGAGAATAATGGGGATAGGGTGAGTGTGAGTGTGCGTGTGAGTCTGAGTGTGAGTGTGAGTCTGAGTCTGAGTGTGCGTCTGAGTGTGCGTCTGAGTGTGAGTCTGAGTGTGTGTCTGAGTGTGAGTGTGTCTGAGTGTGAGTGTGAGTGTGCGTGTGCGTGTGAGTGTGAGTCTGAGTGTGCGTGTGAGTGTGCGTGTGAGTCTGAGTCTGAGTGTACGTCTGAGTGTGCGTCTGAGTGTGCGTCTGAGTGTGAGTGTGAGTCTGAGTGTGAGTCTGAGTGTGAGTCTAAGTGTGAGTCTGAGTGTGAGTATGAGTGTGCGTGTGAGTCTGAGTGTGCATCTGAGTGTTCGTCTGAGTGTGCGTCTGAGTGTGCGTCTGAGTGTGAGTGTGAGTCTGAGTGTGAGTGTGAGTCTGAGTGTGAGTGTGCGTCTGAGTGTGAGTGTGCGTCTGAGTGTGAGTGTGTGTCTGAGTGTGAGTGTGCATGTGAGTCTGAGTCTGAGTGTGCGTCTGAGTGTGTGTCTGAGTGTGCGTCTGAGTGTGAGTCTGAGTGTGAGTCTGAGTGTGAGTCTGAGTATGAGTGTGCGTCTGAGTGTGCGTCTGAGTGTGAGTGTGCATCTGAGTGTGCGTGTGAGTGTGAGTGTGAGTCTGAGTGTGAGTGTGAGTCTGAGTGTGAGTGTGAGTCTGAGTGTGTGAGTGTGAGTGTGAGTCTGAGTGTGAGTGTGAGTCTGAGTGTGAGTCTGCGTGTGAGTCTGGGTGTGAGTGTGAGTCTGAGTGGGAGTGTGAGTCTGAGTCTGAGTCTGAGTGTGAGTCTGAGTGTGCGTGTGAGTGTGAGTCTGAGTGTGAGTGTGAGTCTGAGTGTGAGTGTGAGTCTGAGTGTGAGTGTGAGTCTGAGTGTGAGTGTGCGTGTGAGTGTGCGTGTGAGTCTGAGTCTGAGTGTGCGTCTGAGTGTGCGTCTGAGTGTGCGTCTGAGTCTGAGTCTGCGTGTGAGTGTGAGTCTGCGTCTGAGTGTGAGTGTGAGTCTGAGTGTGAGTGGCGGCCAATCCGTGCGGGGGGGTGCGGATCCGAGGCGAGCGGCCAATCCATGCGGGGGAGGAGCCGAGGCGAGCGGCCAATCCGTGCGGGGGGCGGGGCCATGGCGAGCCCAGCGGCCAATCAGCTTTGTGTCACCGTAAGGACACAATTTTGGAGCAAGACAGACAGAGAGAATAAGGCAATTATATATATAGATGATGTCGTCTAAAGGATGATAAAATGTGGTACTTGTGGTTTGTTAAACAAATAAGCAACATGTCATATAGTGACGCTTATATAAATATAAGAAAATTGTGGTTGCTATGACTATGAATGAACAGTCTGGGGCATCTGCTGAATAACCCTTACTGCCAAATGGGTGGGGCTAGGGTGTGTGGCTAGGGGCATGGTCAAAATTTGACACAGCTCACTGCACTCACTGCAGACTTTGTCCCACTTTCCTTTTTTCAACCATTGCGAGGTATGTATACAGCGTGCCTTGCTGTGGGAATATCTCTGAAAACTCATACTGCATTGCTTTATGCAGCTTTGCATACCACTCCAAAACAGCTGCATACAGGTTTTTTAATAATCGTTCTCTGTATACAGGCCGTCTAATAATCTGAACTTGTTTGTGTGCCAAAGAATAAGGAGAACATCTAATAGGGAACATGGCCATAGTGGTGATGTCGGTGGTGTAGCTGCTTCAGGGCGAGGATGTGGTATATTTGTGCCTCCTATGCTTCAAACTCAAAAACATCTTCCTCTGGTGCATGCAGGCTGCAGTCTGTTGTCTGTTACTCCGTTAGAGATGAATGATCCTGCCAAGGATCAGATGTGTTCAGGATCGCCAAACACTCCTGAGATCACCAGTTGGATTGTTGGTCCTAGCCAAACTGATTAAATTCATTGGAAGGCAAAAGTGATCTGTTGTAAAATGGTGTAGGGGAGGCTATAAAAGAAAGAAAATAAAAAACGGTTAAATTAGTACTTACTTACTGAGCCTCCTCACAGCTACAGCAACACTTTTAATCCTATAAGTAAAAATAAATAAACATAAACACACAGAAAAATTCTTTATTTAAAAAAACAGCCTCTTCCACCAATTTATTAACCCCCAAAATACCCAGGTCCGACGTAATGTATACTATAAGGTCCCACAATGATTCCACTTCTGCTACATCTAAAGGCACAGAGTGCAGCCTTAGCACATGACCATCCGCTGTGAGCTTCAGGCAGATATTGAGCCCTGCAATGAGTGATGTCACTCAGGTTAGTTGCGGTCACGGGTGGAGGTTCCCATGGCCCTCCATCTAATACCAAATTACAGCTCTCTTATCCCTACTACCTAAGAAAAGCGCTCTTAGCCCAAATGCTCAGGAACAGCTCTCTTATTGCCATACTGCTAAGGGACATCCTTCTTATAGCCCTACTTACTACTCAGGGACAATTGTCTAAAAATCCTACTACCCAAGGACCCCTGTTATATAGCCCTACTACCCAGGGACAGCTCATAGATAGCCCTATTGCCCTCGCCTTAGTACCCAGGGACAGCTGTTGTATAGCCCTACTACCAAGGGACAGTTGTCATATAGCCCTTCTACCTAGGAACAACTCTCTTAAAACCCTACTACCCAAGAACAGCTGTCATTTAGCCCTACTACCTAGGGACAGTTCTCTTATAGCCCTACTACTCAGGGACAAATCTCTAAAAGCCATACTACTCAAAGACAACTGTTGTATATACCTACTACTCAGGGACAGCTCATGGATAGCCCTACTGCCTTACTACCCAGGGACAGCTCATGGATAGCCCTACTGTCCTACTACCCAGGGACAGCTCTTGTATAGCCCTACTAACCAAGGACATTTCTCTTTTAGTCCTACTACCCAAGGACAGCTGTCATATAGCCCTACTATCCAGGAACAACTCTCTTAAAAGCCTACTACTTAAGGACAGCTGTCATATAGCCCTACTATCCAGGAACAACTGACTTAAAACTTTACTACCCAAGGACAGCTGTCATATAGCCCTACTATCAGGGGACAGCTCTTGGATAACCTTAATACCAAGTGACAGCTATCATATACCCTTAAACCCAGGGACAACTGTTGAAAAGCCATACTACACAGGGACAACTGTTGCATATCCCCAGTACCAAGGGACAACAATATACAGCCCCACAGCCCCTCTACTCAGAGGCAGCTCTCGTATAGCCCTACAACCTAGGTATAGCTCTCATTTAGATCTACTACCCAGTGATAGCTCTTGGATAGCCTTACTACTGAGGGACAGGGATAGCTGTTGCACAGCCATATTATCCTGGTAAAACATCTCTCGTGTAGCCCTTCTACCCAGAGGTAGCTCTCGTACAGCCCTACAACCCCAGAACAGCTCTCATATAGCCCTAACAGACAAGGACAGCTTTCATATAGCCTCTGGACAGTTTGTGCATGGCAGTCCATGCTTGTACTGTGCTGCATATAAATCTGCATGAGCACTGCATTATAAACAGTTCTTTGAAGACAACCATATTGGTGATGTGGCCCTCAGTGAAAATAAATTTGGCACCCCTATTCTAAGGCTATGATTTCTCTTCCTCAAGGGGCCTATAGCCCATATCTCTTTGTGTACTTTTTACAGAATTGCCCTCTTTTGCTGGCATAATTGTTATTTGGGCAGTTGTTGATTGAATTTTCCAATGGTTGTTTTTAAGTGGTCATCCATTTATATTGACTTTATCCTTTCCATTTATCAAGCACATTTTTTACCTCATTTGGCTCTCTATACATGACAGGAATATCATTTCCTTCAAGCTCACAAAGTGCATCCTTTCTATTCTAGTCCTTATGAAGTGGCTGTGTTCAATTATTTTCTGTCTGAGTTGATGGAAATCTAGTTAAAAAAAAAAAGAAATTAAGGTTTTCATGTTATGTTTTTTCTAGTTTCAAGAAGTATTAAGACAAGAAATGCATCACTACTGCTCATTTTTTACCCAGCAAAAATTCTGCCTTTCTTCTAAGTACATACCGTATTTATCAAGATCCCTTTTTACAAACTAACACATCACCGTGCCTTTAATCATTCCTATATGATACAAACTTTGGAGTCCCACTTCCTTATGGTTACCAAAATTCTTTAACTCTTTGTGAACAATCAAATAAATGATTATAGCTTTTAAGCAAAAAGAACTTTTGTATCACTTATTGGAAAGATGGTTCTTACATAACTGGTGTGTGTATGTGTATATGGGTGTGAACAAGGCCGTCTACAGGTTTTTGTGGGCCCTGGACAAAAGGGCCTCAGTGAGCCCCATGCACATGCAGACACACACATATACAGGAACATACACATACTAACATACATACATATAAATATTTGAAAACAAATTCACAAAAATACATATAAAAAGACGTAAATCTTTACACAATTGTATACAATAACATACAGTACATAGATACACATCATACATGCACACACAAATACATTTGAGGTATTTTAATATTGGGAAGCCAGCAGCAACCTAGCTCACTTACCCTGCTTGTCTCTGTCCAGCTCCTCCTGGGTATGTGGTTTTGCAGGGCGTGCTGCATGATGGCCATCACTAACAGACATGGCCGCGCACAGTCCACACTGTCACTGCTGTATATGTCGCGGGCGGGGAGGGCGCTGCGCTCACCACGCTCGGGTCCGGCGCTGCTGCTGCTCGGTGGCTTGAGCGGTGGGCCGGATCCGGGGACTCGAGCGGCGCTCCTCGTCCGTGACGCCACCCACAGTTTGTGGTGAGGTTGGGGCACCACCGCTGCTGTTGACGGGGATCCCAGGAGCGATGGCAGGGAGCAGCTGGGATGTTTCTCTCCCCTCCGTGGGTAGGGGGGTTGGTGGTCCCGGGGCCCGGTGAGGTGACGGGGAGGCAGGGTTGGCCAGGTGCAGGGTCGCTTGGACTGCGCAGCGCGGTGCCGGACGGCACGGTAGTACTCACTCAACCACAAATGGATGCAAAGTCTCCTGCAGACAGCCACCACCACCGTCTGCCAACCTTGCTCTCGGTGCCCGGGCCACGTACCCGGACACAGTCAGTCTGCTCCTCTATTACCACTTCCCTCACTGCACTCAAGCTCTGCCCGAGCTTAACTAACTTCCTTTCCCGCCTCCAGGACTGTGAACTCCTCAGTGGGTGGGGCCAACCGCCTGGCTCAACCCCACCTGGTGTGGACATCAGCCCCTGGAGGGAGGCAACAAGCATTTGTGTCTGACTGATGTGCCTATCTCGGGGTGGGGTGTCGTGTTGTAGTCCCTGTGACGACCTGGCTAGTCCAGGGCACCACATATATATTTCACAGGGGAGGCTGGGGGTATACACGCCACTGGGGGCATGCACATTACTAGAAGCAGACACGTTACTGTGTGGCAAACATATTACTACAATGGGGAGACATACAGGTGTGGGGGCATACAGCACTAGGGAGGCATACAGTTCTGGGGGACATACATGTTACTGGGGTTGGGGCATACAGCACTGGTGAGGCATACATGTTACTGGGGTTGGGGCAAACAGCACTGGGGAACATACATGTTACTGGGATAGGGGGCATTCAACTCTGTCACTGCTGATTTAAAGGGCTGGCAACCAACAAAATGCAGCTTTCTGCCAAATGTCCTACCTCTGCCAACAATAAGTAGGCCCCCTGTATTTCCAGGACCCAGGCACTTTCCCGATTACACCACATGCCGATTCCTGCCATGGGTATTTCTCACAAGGTTATTAAGCTGCTATATGATGTTTTATAATGCTACAGCCCAGGGGTGGAATGATTGCAGTCGCAGGGATCGCGACTGGGTTCGAAGATGCAGGAGGCCTGCTGACCCTATCCCCTGTGTTTGACTGTGCACATAAAGCTGAAATGCATTACGCAGAGACTTGTTTGGTCCCTGCACTGTGATTTACGCTGCCAGCCAAATAGTGGCAGTCAGCTAAACTGGCATCACTGTGACTGATGGCGGCGCATGACACTGATGTCATACATTGCCATAGCACTGACACGATGTTAGCTGGCAGCCACAGAGGCGGACACCATGAAGCATAGGAGCTAGGGAGGGCGAGCAAAATGTTTTTTTGTTTGTTTTTTTTTTGCATTAGAGACAGAACAGAGACATATTTATCAGGATGGAGAATTACATACCAGGAGAAATATTTACCAGTCTGGACAACATACTGTATCAACTAGGAACGAGCCCAGGATGGAGGACATTAGAACAGGATGGGATAGGACATTACTACATAATGGGAGAGGTCAACTCGTATGTCTTTATATGATTTAGATCGCTAAATGTATACATTTATATACATACGGTACATCTGACCAATAAGCAGTGGGGGGCCAGGTACAAATTTTGCATTGGGGCCCATCAAACTGTAGTTATACCAATGCTACAGACTATAGGGTGCTCTACACACTGCGACATCGCTAATGATATATCTTTGGGGTCACGGTGTTTGTGACGCACATCCGGCGTCGTTAGCGACATCGCAGAGTGTGACAGCTAGGAGCGACGATCAACGATCGCAAAAACTTCAAAAATCGTTGATCGTTGACATGTCACTCCTTTTCATAATATCGTTGGTGGTGCATGCCGCTGGTTGTTCGTCGTTCCTGCGGCATCACACATCGCTATGTGTGACACCACAGGAACGACGAACATGTCCTTACCTGCGTCCACCGACAATGCGGAAGGAAGGAGGTGGGCGGGATATTCCGGCCGCTCATCTCCGCCCCTCCGCTTCTATTGGATGGCTGCCGTGTGACGTCACTGTGACGCCGCACAAACCGCCCCCTTAGAAAGGAGGCGGTTCACCGGCCACAGCGACTTCGCAGGGAAGGTAAGTCTGTGTGATGGGTGTAAGCGATGTTGTGCGCCACATGCAGCAATTTGCCCGTGTCACACAACCGACGGGGGTGGGTACGCTCGCTAGCGATATCGATATCGCAGCGTGTAAAGTCCCCTTATGTATCATGATCTGTCCCAAGCAGCAGCAGGAATATACAAGGAGGATGGAGTGCTCCTAGTTAACAGACATGCATGAGCATCTCCATTATAAACCACATAACATTATTAGTTTACAGAAGGCCCAGACTGGTGAAATGGATTTGAAACACAATCTGTGTTAATGAGATTTTTTTTACCTTTTATGAGTACTGTCTATTAAACTTTACTGGAACCCCAGACAAGCCGTTTGATGAGGTTTGTAGATTCCTTTTTGTAGTTTTTTGCTTTGTTTTGTTTTGGGTTTGTTTCAGCATTTTTTTTCCCATATAAATGCTCACTCAAAAAGATTAGTTATATTACAAGCAGCAAAACTCCTAAAAGATTTGCTTTTATGTGAGTGATTAATACATTACTAATGGAAGTCATTATTATAATTTGTCTTGCCTTTCTTCTCTTTGTAAGATATACCTCACCTCTTGCAGCTACTTTATGTTCAAGCAGTTTTGATCCAAGCAAAACCCAGTGCTTACGATTTTAAATCCCAGACTGATTGATTCAGCTTGCTGTGTTTCCTAACTAGCGGAAATAAATTTGAAATGTTAATTTGTGCTATTATTATAATTCTATCATACATAAGATGCATTTTTTATAAGTAGAACTTTGATACTCAAGTGAATTTTGAAAATATGTTAATAAAATGATGTTATTTAAAAAAGGTAAATACTGTGAAATTAAAGTAAAACATTGTTAAGGGGTGAGATGATATCCCAGTGCCATCCTTATTTCCTTCACAGCTGTACGATTTCTAATGCTTAACTATAAATCCTAATCCCAGCTGTACCCTCTTCGCTCCGAATTGATACTCCCAACAGTGAGAACACATATGGGCCATTGCTTAGCAAGCAGCCTGTATTTACCAGAATAAAAAAATTGGAGGTCAGTGGTCTTAAAATATAAAAATAAAAGTGCTTACAATATGGGAATCTTTTGGCAATTGAATTTGATAGCAAACCAGCTGTACTCTAATACACTGAGAGGGAATTTAACATCTCTTTTAAGGCTTCAAAAAGAAAAATTTGGTGCATCTTCATTTGGCTTCTGATTGAAGCCTGTCATGAGAAAAATTAAAATACAGTATATTAGGATACTTGCTTAATGTTCGGGAATTCCAAATTAAAAATTATTGTAGATCACAGTGACTGGATATTGAGTGTCAGGGATGGGATTCAGCTTAAGCAGATGGAAAAAAAAATACTATGACCTATTTCACACATCAGTGAAAAACACAGATGTTTTTCACTGACGTGTAAAAAATACATATGTCCCTCCAGGTGCCGTGATTCACGGCACACGTGGGTTATCCATGTGCTATCCGTGATCTATGTCCGTCATCCGTGATAGCACATGGACGTATACTCCCCTGTTCTCGCTCCTACTGTCCGTGGTGCTGAACTCTTCGGCTCTACTGTGTATCCGGCCACCGTAGACCCCCGCCCCGCTGCAGCTACTTCCGGGTCGGCTGCTCCGTGCAAAAATGAATATGCATGAGAATAAGCAGCTGGGCTGGAAGAAGCAGAGCGCAGCAGAGGCAAAAGACAGCAGCGCTGGAGAAGGGGAATATAAAAAGCTTTTTATTGTAAATGTACGTGTTTTTCTGGTATGTGTTTCAGGGATCACACCATAGTGTGGTCCGTCCGTGGGACATCAGTGATGCCAGAAAGAAACGGACATGTCTCTGTGCGGAAATCACGGACATGCATGTACGCCGCACAGAGACACGGTCAGTGAAAAATCACTAATGTGTGTGCAGATCCATTGATTTTTAATGGCTCTGCATATGTCAGTGATTCTGGTACATATAAAAACTAGCACATACGTACCAGAATCATTGACGTGTGAAAGAAGCCTAAGGAAAATCACTCAAATCAAAGATGGTGTGGGTGGGACCATTTTTGTTTATAAAACAAAAAATCTTAGCATATCCCTACCATTCAGAATGTTATACTGAGATATGTACTTTCATATGGTACAAAGTTATATGACAGGGTTAACAAGACCTGTAATTTCAATTGATCTCTGTCCTATTTGGTTCTTGTTCTATTTATGTACATTGCTTGGTTCTGGTGCTTTAACCCCTTCTCAACATCTGCTGTACATGTACGGTGCAAGCACAAGTTCTAGAGAATCCAGCAAGGCTAGCTGAGTGGAGTGGGGGCTGCATTAAAGTATGAGGGTTGCAGATATGAGCATAGTTAGTCATAATATCATAGTTTAACATAGCATGGGAAGCTAAAGTTTGTTTTCTTTTACTGTTATTTCATCATTTTTCTGTTTTTTCTTTACTGTCTGTCCACATTTAAAATGTGCACCACGGACAATGCCAGCTGTGTACCTTGTGAGATGTATTCATGCCTTGAAGAATTGTTTGAAGGTAAATATATCTGCCCTGTATGTCATCATGTTACATATTTGAAAGTCCAGGTAATGGATTTTAATATGCAGCTTGCATCATTCAGGATCATTGCAAACCTGGAGATGAGTTTAGATCTTCCTGAGCTTTCTCTGGCTGGGGCCAGTGCTATGGAGGTGGGTAGAGCTAGGGAAGAGCAGGACCCAGAAGTAGGTAGCTGGGTAAAAATTAGAAGAAGGGGGAGGGAAAAAATTATCAGGGAGCCTAGGCCTGATCTGGCACAACCTAGTAAATATGCCTATTTGGTTGATATTAGGAATGCCTAGGTGACAGAAAGTACCTGAAAGTGACACCATTTTAAAAACTGCACCCCTCAAAGTACTCAAAACCACATCCAAGAAGATTATTAAACCTTTAGGGGCTTCACAGGAATTAAATGGTAACAAGAGAAAATGCATAATGCAATTTGTTGTGCTATTTCTCCTGAGTATACAGATACCCCATGTACTGTTTGAGTACACAGCAGGGCTTGGAAGGGAAGTAGTGCCATTTGACTTTTTGAGCGCAAAATTGTCTGGAATTGTTAGCGGATGCCATGTTGCATTTGGAAAACCCCTGATTTGCCTAAATAGTGGAACCCCCCCACAACTGATCCCATTTTGTACACTAGACCCCTTAAGGAATTTATCTAGATGTTTGGTTAGCATCTTGAACCCACAGGTGCTTCATGGAATTTTATAATGTTGAGTCGTGAAAATGAAAAACTAAACTTTTACCACAAAAATGTTCCTTTAATCCCAATCTTTTCATTTTGAATAGAGTGATAGGAGATATTGCATCCAACAATTTGTTGTCCAATTTCTCTTACATTCACCAATTCCCCCATGTGGTGGAAAAATACTTTTGAGGGACAGTACATAGTGAAGAAAGAAAGGAGCGCCATATCTGAGTTTAGATTTAGTTACAAAGTTTATACGTTTTTACAGTATCTGCCATTACTACCTCTTGTGGTCGGGCATTCCACAGTCTGACTGCTCTAACTGTAAAGAACTCTTTCCTATTTAGCTGCCAGAATCACCTGTCTTTCACCAGTGAATGCCCCCTGGTCCTTAGTATTATCTTTGAAAGGAATAAGTCATGTGCCAGTCCTTTATTTTGACCACACATGTATTTATACATATTAATGAGATCTTCTATGAGATGTCTTTTTTTCTAAGCTAAACATATTCAACTTTTTTAACCTCTCATCATATGGGAGGCCTTCCATTCCTTTTAATAATCCAATTGGCCGCCTTTGAACTGACTCTTAAGCCTGCTTTACACGTGACGACCGATTGTGCGATTTCACAATCGATCGCACCCGCCCCCGTCGTTTTTGCGTCACGGGCAAATCGCTGCCCGTGGCGCACAAACTCGTTTAACCCCCATCACACGTACCTTCTGGACGACCTCGCTGTGGGCGACGAACGTCCACTTCTTGAAGTGGGAGGGACGTTCAGCGTCACAGCGACGTCACACAGCTGCCGGCCAATAAAAGCGGAGGGGCGGAGATGAGTGAGATATAAACATCCCTCCCACCTCCTTCCTTCCGCATAGCCGGCGGGTGCCATGGGACGGAGGTAAGTTGCTGTTCATCGTTCCCGGGGTGTCACACGGAGCGGCGTGTGCTACCCCGGGAATGATGAGCAACCGGCGCCATTTTAATTAAACGGGAATATGAAACCGAGCGACGAGTACACGACTCATGATTTGTGAGCGATACTGCGTCGCTCAGAGGTGTCACACAGCCTGACATTGCAAGCGATGCCGGATGTGAGTCACAAAAACCATGACCCCGGCGATCTATCGCACGATAGATCGTCTCGTGTAAAGCACCCTTTATTCTGTCTCTGACTTTTAATATCTTTTTAAAATGTGGAGCCCAAAACTGGATCCCATAGTCTAGATGTGGCCTTACAAGTGATTTATAGAGGGGCAACAATACGTTGGGATCACAGGATGTAGTTTCTCTTTGTATTACATCCTAAAATCTTGTTTGCTTTAGCAGCTGCTGCTTGACATTGAGCTTACTTGTAACCAGAATACACAAGTCTTTCTCCTGTTCTGTAGTCCCGAGTTTACTTCCATTTAATATATATGTAGTTATAGGATTACACTGTCCTAGGTACATTACTTTACATTTATCAACATTAAATCTCATTTGCCAAGTGTCTGCACATTCAGTCATATGATCCAGATCATTTTGTAATATTGTACTATCATGGTCCATTTTTAATATCCTACATAGTTTGGTGTCATCAGCAAAGACTAAGGGGTACTTTGCACACTGCAGCTGCGATATCGGTGGGGTCAAATAGAAAATGACGCACATCCGGTGTCGCTGTTGACATCGGAGTGTGTAAATCGTTTTTGATACGATTAACGAGCGCAAAAGTGTCGAAATCGTATCATCGGTGTAGCGTCGGTCATTTCCATAATTTCGGAAGGACCGATGTTACGATGTTGTTCCTCGTTCCTGCGGCAGCACACATCACTGTGTGTGAAGCCGCAGGAGCAAGAAACATCGCCTTACCTGCGTCCTGGCTGCAATGAGGAAGGAAAAAGGTGGGTGGGATGTTTATGTCTGCCCCCTGCTTCTATTGGCCGCCTGACGTATGACGTCGCAGTGACGCCACACGACCCGCCGCCTTAGGAAGGAGGCGGTTTGCCGGCCAGAGCGACGTCGCAGGGCAGATAAGTTAATGTGAAGCTGCCGTAGCGATAATATTCGCTACGGCAGCTATTACAATGATATCGCAGCTGCGACGGGGGCGGGGACTATCACGCTTAGCATCGCAGCATCGGCTTGCGATGTTGTAGTGTGCAAAGTACCCCTTAGATCCTGACTCATTGCTTGCCACTTCAGAACTCTCCATTTGTTTGTTTCCATCCATTTTTTTGAGCTTCTTGAAGTATGTTTGGGGTCATTGTCCTGCTGGGAGACCCATAACCTCGGACTCAAACCCTGCTTTCTGAGACTGGGCACGACGTTGCGACCCAAAATCTTTTGTTAATCTTCAAATTTTATGATGCCTTGTTCACAGTGAAGGCACTCAGTACCAGAGGCAACCAAACAACCCCAGAACACCTTTGAATGTCCACCATATTTGGCAGTAGGTATTGTGTTCTTTATTTTGTAGACCTCTTTCCATTTTTGGTAAATAAAACAATCACTGATCTCGGGCAGACCAGCCAGAGAAAACACTGCCAGCAGCCAGCGAGGGCGCTCAAGACAGTAAAATCCTAGGTACATTGCCCCCTGGGAAATATGCAAATCAAAAAGGTCTGTGGAGTCTCTGTTAGGAGTCTCAACACAGAAACCAGCCAGATATCCCTCCGGGAAGGGCCCAGCCAAGGGGTGATTCTTTTTAGGAGACCACCATAACCACCATATTAAGTAGCCCTTTTAGTCAATATCCAACTTTTTGACAAGTTTAAAGATATGACAAGGGAAATACCAAGGCCAGGTATTAAAATCTGGCAGCGATATGTATATGCGCGCCACCATGACAGTCACTTACCCCGCCTCCATCGGAAGTCCCGTGACATGATCACGTGACTTTCGGTGGTTGCCATGGTAGCACAGGGTCATGTGATGACGCCTGTAGCTAACATGAGTCACTTCCTCTCAATGCCGGAATACAGCCGGCATTGAAAGTAAAGCACCAAATCTGCAGTTCTCAGCTCTGTAGCTGTGATCTGCAGATAGGGCAGAGCGATCGGATTGCTGATCGCTATAGCCCCCTAGGGGAACTAGTAAAATAAAAAAAAAAAGTTAAAAAAGTTTTAAAAAATTAAAAAAAAATAAAAAAACCTAAAAGTTCAAATCAGTGACCACAATATAATACAATTCCACTTGTCCTTTAGTAAGGTGCCTTGGAGGGGGGTTACAAAAACGCTGAATTTCAGGAAAGCAAAGTTTGATCAACTTAGAGAAGACCTTCGCCAAATTGATTGGGACAATGTCCTCAAAAATGGGAGCACAGAAAATAAGTGGGAAATTTTTAAATCGGTATTAAACACCCACTGCGAGCTAGCCATACCATACAGAAATAAAAGGGCTAGGAACAGGAGAAAACCAATGTGGCTTAATAAGGATGTAAAAGGGGCAATGAATAATAAGAAAAAGGCATTTAAAAAGCTAAAACAAGAAAGCAGCGAGGAAGCATTAAAAATATATAGAGTAAAAAATAAAATGTGTAGAAAACAAATATATTTAGCAAAAGTAGAAACTGAGAGACTCATTGCTAAGGAAAGCAAAACAAATCCCAAACTATTCTTTAATTATATAAACAGAAAAAAGATTAAAATTGATGGTGTTGGCCCTTTAAAGAATAATGAGGGTAAAATCATAGAAAGCGATGGGGGAAAAGCAAATGTTTTAAATACTTTTTTCTCAACTGTGTTCACACAGGAAAAGCATATGCCAGGGGAAATGCAGAGTGATCATGTAAATGCCCCATTAAGTATGACCTGCCTAACCCAGGAAGAAGTGCAGAACCGACTTAGTAACATTAAAATTGACAAATCACCAGGCCCTGATGGCATTCACCCTCGGGTATTAAGGGAGTTAAGTAATGTGATAGACAGGCCTCTATTCCTTTTATTTAAAGAATCTATAGAAACTGGGTCTGTTCCACTGGATTGGCGGCTAGCAAATGTGGTACCAATATTCAAAAAAGGGTGCAAAAGGGAACCTGGAAACTATAGGCCGGTAAGCTTAACATCTGTTGTGGGTAAAATGTTTGAAGGGTTTTTAAGGGATACTATTATGGAATGTCTCAATGTTAATAACTGTTTAACTCCATATCAACATGGATTTATGAAGGATCGCTCCTGTCAAAATAACCTGATCAGCTTCTATGAGGATGTAAGCTCTCACATGGACCGAGGAGAATCATTGGATGTCATTTATCTCGACTTCGGTAAAGCATTTGACACTGTCCCACATAAAAGACTGCTAAGTAAAATGAGAAAGCTTGGGCTCGGGGAAAATGTGTGTAGATGGGTAGGTAGCTGGCTTAGTGGTAGAAAACAAAGAGTGGTTATTAATGGTGCATACTCAGATTGGGCCAGGGTTACTAGTGGGGTGCCACAGGGGTCTGTATTGGGCCCCCTACTATTTAATATATTTATTAATGATCTGGTGGATGGTTTACAGAGTAAAATATCAGTATTTGCAGATGATACAAAACTATGTAAGGTAGTTAACACAAAGGAGGACAGTTTGCAACTACAGATGGACTTGAGTAAATTGGAGAATTGGGCTGAAAAATGGCAAATGAGGTTTAACACAGATAAGTGTAAGGTTATGCACATGGGAAGGAGAAACAGATGCTACGATTACTTACTAAATGGGAAACTGCTGGGGAAATCAGACATGGAAAAAGACTTAGGCATTTTAGTGAATAAGAATCTAAATTGGAGTGCCCAGTGTCAGGCAGCAGCCACCAAAGCAAATAGGGTGATGGGATGCATTAGAAGAGGTATGGGGGCACGAGACGAAAACATCATTCTCCCTCTGTACAAATCACTAGTCAGACCACACTTGGAGTATTGTGTGCAATTTTGGGCGCCGGTGCTGAAGAAAGACATTACTGAACTTGAAAGGGTTCAGAGGCGGGCTACTAAAATAATAAATGGAATGGGTGCATTACAATACACGGAAAGGTTATCAAAATTAGGTCTATTTACTCTAGAAAAGAGAAGACTTAGGGGAGACCTAATAAATATGTACAAATATATCAGAGGGCCATATAGAGATCTCTCCCATGATCTGTTTGTACCAAGGACTATGACAAGAACAAGGGGGCATTCTTTTCGATTGGATAAAAGAAAATTCCTACATCAGCATAGAAGAGGGTTCTTCACGGTAAGAGCAGTGAGGCTCTGGAACTCTCTTCCTGAGGAAGTGGTGATGGCCAACTCACTGAATGAATTTAAGAGAGGAATGGAGGCTTTTCTTGTTAGCAAAAGTATAGAAGGTTATAAATAGCATAATCTTACAGGTAGATAGAAGAGCGACCAAGATTATTAGAGGAATGGGTGGGCTGCAATACCAAGACAGGTTATTAAACTTGGGGTTAGTTAGTTAGGAAAAACAAAGGCTTAGGGGGATCTAATCACAATGTATAAATATATGAGGGGACAGTACAGAGACCTTTCCAAAGATCTCTTTACACCTAGGCCTGCGACTGGAACACGGGGGCATCCGCTACGTCTTGAGGAAAGAATGTTTAATCATAATCACAGATGAGGACTCTTTACTGTACGAGCAGTGAGACTATGGAGCTCTCTGCCGTATGATGTTGTATTGAGGGATTCACAAGTAAAATTTAAGCAGAGCCTGATCGCATTAATTGAAAAATATAATATTACCAGTTATGTATATTGGATTTTATGACATGGTGTTGATCCAGGGAACTAGTCTGATTGCCGTATGTGGAGTCAGGAAGGAATTTTTTTCCCCATTGGAGCTTATTTGACACATTGGGTTTTTTTTGCCTTCCTCTGGATCAACATGTTAGGCTACGGGTTGAACTAGATGGACTTAGAGTCTCCCTTCAACCTTAAAAACTATGAAACTATGAAACCCCCCTTTCACCACATTGAAAATTAAAGGGCTAAAAAAATAAAAAATATACACCTATTTGGTAATGCTGCGTTCAGAAATGCCCGATCTATCAAAGTATAAAATCAATTAATCTGATCAGTAAACGGCGTAGCGTCAAAAAAATTCCAAACGCCAAAATAACGTTTTTTGGTCGCCGCAAATTTTGCGCACAATGCAATAACAGGCGATAAAAACGTAGCATCTGTGCAAAAATGGTATCGTTAAAAACGCCAGGTCGAGACGCAAAAAATAAGCTCTCACTGAGCCATAGATCCCAAAAAATGAGAAAACTACGGGTTTTGGAAAATGGCGCAAAACGTGCGCCACTTATTTTGAACAAGCTTGTGAATTTTTTTAAACCCCTTAAATACAAGTAAACCTATTCATGTTTGGTGTCTACAAACTCGCACTGACTTGAGGCATCACATAGATACATCAGTTTTACCATATAGTGAACACGGTGAATAAAATATCCCAAAAACTATTGTACGATCACACTTTTTTTTTGCAATTTTTCTGCACTTGGAATTTTTTTGCCGTTTTCCAGTATACTATATGGTAAAACTTATGGTTTCATTTAAAAGTACAACTCGTCCCGCAAAAAACAAGCCCTCATATGACAAGACTGACAGAAAAATAAAAAACTTACGGCTCTCGGAAGAAGGGGAGCAAAAAACAAAAACGCAAAAACGGAAAGTGCCCGGGGGCTGAAGGGGTTAAGATCTAGGAATTTTGATGTATCACAGTTAACCCTTTATTAATCATTAGCAAGAATTGACAAATCTAAAAGTATAAAGCTATTGCTCTCCAAAAACAACATTACTGCCCGTCAACAGTTTGCTAAACATTCCCTAGACTAGCCACAAGGCTAATAGAACAATGTCTTGTGAATGGCTGAGACCCAAAGAGAGTTTTTTGGTTTAAATGAGAAGAGTGTTTGGAGAACAAAATCCTCACTGCATTACTGCATAAAGGTCTCAAACCATATGTGAAATCTGGTGGTGGTAGAGTCATGGCTTGAACTGTATATAGTAAATATGACAGTCTCTTATGAAACCTGGCCACAGACAGGGTTTATAGGGAGCTCTGTATTGACAAGCAAGGAGGTCTTCAACAGACCCCCAGCTGTCATAGCAACCCTTTAGTGCTCCATGTCACGCCAAGGGAGCACTGATGGTGGCCCCACAATGCCACTATCAGAGTTTGACATCAGCAATTAAGAGGTTAAAAATCATGGGCGTAACTTGGCACCACCAGTGATTGTTAGAAGTTGCTCCTGGCTGTCATATACTGTACAGCCATTATCTGCCATGTATAGAGCAAACTCAACCCACGAGCCCGGTCCATACACCCGCTACCGACTTACGCTGTACATGTACAGTGGTTTTTGGAAAGAGGTTAAACTTGTTCTCTATTATTTTTTTTTCCTTTTCTATGGCTCTAAAAAGTAACAGGCAGGGCAGTAGTTGCTTGTTTCCTTCCTAATCTACCCAGCGCGGGCTCACAATTGTCATCAGCTGCTGGCAATTCAGCCGCAACAGGGCAAATATTACTCTTTTGTAGCTCTGTCAATAGGGCGAGACTGCTGATGTCATGCTTAATTATAGCTGGCTTCCCACAGTTAGGCAGCAGGAAGTTGACTGTTGATCAGTATGATGTCCCGAGTTACGTCCTGTCAACAAAAAAGAACAAAGTCTCTGCTCTATTGACATGATGTCAGAGTCCATGACTGCTCTGTGCTGACACAGATCGGCGCCGGGCAGAAGAGCCAGATAGTTAGCATTTACCTGCCTGTTAGTTCTTAGGTACATTGTAAAAATAAAATATAGTCCCAGATAATCCCTTTAAATTAATGAATTATTACAGTACACATAAAAGTTGAGAACAAAATTCCAATTTTACTCCTTTTTCTTTAAAAGAAATAGTTTTGCTAATTACTCATTTCACTTCTATCTAATGTGTATGGTCACTTCAAGATTTCTCTATATGAATTTTTCAAATTATTCCTCTGTAGCTGCTTAAAAATATGTTCAGTACTAAATTGAGATTTCAGTTAGAAAATAATGGCCCAATTATAAAATAATGATTTTGAAGCTTCCCAGAACTTCATAAAATATAATCGGCATCTGAACATCAAATAACTGCTTGTCACATAAAGAAATGTGAATCTTGTCAAAGTACCATATTACACAGGCATACATGGAAGGTTTCTGTCTTTCATATCTGCTTTCCTCCTCTCTCAATGTTTGTTTGATACCTAATGTGTCATTTTGTGTCACCTCAATTTTCCAAAATTAAATGATTATGATCAGTGACACTGATACTTGACTTGTCGCTTAGCGTGGTCACTTCAGTTTTCAAATTCAAATGACATCTGACCTTATAGCTGACTGTAAGTCATGTTTTTCCTATTTTGCAAGAATGAATATCAAATCAAATGTATATGTATTCTCTTTGGAAAGAGTAGTAGGGGATCACTACTAATAAGGACATAAATACTAAATACTGATATCTAATCTTGTAATCCAAGTCACTAAGTGAATAAAACTACAATATTTCCCCTGAATGTTCCACTAAGAGAATAAAGCTACAAGATTTCCATTGAATGTTCCTTGCAAGGAAATAAATATATATTTAAACCCCTCATATTTACAATCTGAGCAATCAGACTTGAATTAAATTCTCTTTTTCCAAAGAAAACTGATTAAAAAAAATTAAAATGCTGCAATAGTCCAATTGTAAGGCACTTTTTAGGGCAATATTTTAATCTGTGCGAATATGGACAATTACTCATTTATATTTTGATTGTATTCAAAAATGCTGCTGAATAATTAAGTGGATTTTTTGAGCTTGGTGATGTGAGCTTATTCACCAACTTGCCTAAAGGGCACTTTACACGCAGCGATATCGGTATTGATATCGCTAGTGAGCGTACCCGCCCCCGTCGGTTGTGCATCACGGGAAAATTTCTTTTTCCATCTTCTCCATTAGATAGCACAATGACCATTGTAATTCAATGGTGTTGTCCAGATGACAGTTTTTTCATATGCACTAAGTATCCTTGTGAAAATACTGTATACTGCCTGCCCTGGGCATCCCCTTGTGCCATCCTGTGCCTTTTCTACCCACCATTTGGGGTATTGTATTTCCTAACTGGACTTTAGTGCAGTTCGTGGTCAGTACTATTCCTCAATACACAGGTCATTTGTACTGTACCCGTACATACAGGTCTAGGGAGCTGAACGAGGTTACTTGATATGGGAACCTCTTATTCAGGCTAATATTCTCTTTGATGTATTTACGATGAATATATTGGACTATTGCATCTTTTCATCATTTATGTAAATATGCCTCTGTGACCTTGTTGCTTGAATTATTATATTCAATTCCGCTCCCCTTAATACTGCATATAAGGGTCACTCCTATACCCCTGGTTGTTTTGAATATTGTCAGGCATTCAGTATTATATATTGGCACACTTTTTTTCCCCACAGCAATAACTCTCTTTTTGATTGTCGCTTTCATGTATGTGACTATTACTGTTATTGTGATTTTCCCTGCCCAGGGTATTCTTGCCTCCACCCCTGGTGGCTTGTTCAAATGTTTTTTTTAAATGTTTTTAATATTGGTATACAATAAAGGCAATTTTTTATTCTACATCTTGGTGTGCATCTGATACATGTGCGGTTGCTTTTCTTCTCCCTTGTCGTGCTCCTCCATTCTACCGCACCAGGTAGCACCCTCTCTTCTTCATTGGTTTTGCACGGTCTAGACTATTGGTGCGCTCCTATCTCACCTGGCACAGCATGCATTATACTGTTCAATATGTTGGATGAGACTCGTCCATTCAATCCTATAGCTGAGCAAAAAAAATAAACAGATCTAAACATTTTAATCCGTATTGCATACACCACCATTATTAACTTAGGAAACTGCATTTTATTATGTATTTTAAACTGTACAGAAAATATATAAATATGCTCACAGTGAGAATATAATTTCAGTCCACTAATCAGTTTGGATGCAGCCACAGGTTGGCTGGGTAACATAAAACTCCATGAAAAGAAAACTGTACAGCTGAAATCCTTTTTGATAAAAATTCCCTTTGTCTTTTTATCCATTTTAAAATGACATATCAGGGAGCAGGATAGCACACTGACACGTTGTAGCATGTTACAATTTACGCCGAAATGCATCAACGTGCTATCCTGCTCCTTGATATGTCCTTTTTATTGTGAAGGAGACTCAAAAGACAAAAGGCGCTAATAGGGTACTAACGTTACAAACGTTTATAGAATAAATATCAGATGTGCTCACCTGATATAGCTGTGAAAATCATCACATCTTCTATTAAAAGTCTGTAGGTTATGGCTGCAGCAGGCACTACGAGGAGTTAGCACCAAAATTTCAAATAGAAGTGGACTCCCGCACTGTCGTAAGAAGATGGTCAGCAGTAATGGTTAAACGTGATTTTATAAAATCCCATTTAACCATTACTGTTGACCATCTTCTTATGACAGCGTGGGAGTCCACTTCTATTTGAAATTTGGATGATATGTCATTTTGAAATAGCTACAAAAAAAGAAGAAAGGAATTTTTATCAAAATGTATTTGGCTGTTCAGTTTTTTTTTTCTTGGAGTTCTACATTTTAAACTGTCTTTTTTAAAATGAATAATTAAGGGATGTCACACGGATGTCACATACAGAAGTAAAATACCAACAAATACCGACACAAGGGTAGCACACAGGAGGAATATAGATAACAATATGGATGAAAACATTTCATAGACTCGTCTGAACCCGGCCTTCAAGGAATTCTGTAACACCTAAAACTGAATTCAAACTATTATGGTGGACTGAGCCCCTATAATAATTATGTCTGAAGAATAGAGTTCACTTCTTTAGTTGCAAAGAACAAAACATTCTATTTGGTATGCAAATGAGGTCTCATTGGTGCACCCTATCCTTTAAATAACCAAGTGCCCAATGCACTGTTTTGTAGCCTCAATTAGAATATTGCAAACTTCCATTTAGCTTGAGTAATAGCTCTCACTTGTCTAAAGCGATGCCGGCCTGACTTGAATCCCTTCAGGTTAGTATTCACATTTTTAGAGCCAAGTAAGCATGCGCGTACACACATGTCAGTGTTGGTCCATCTTAATCCTTCTCTACTGTGTTCATTGGTGCTGTGAGAAACAAGCGACTTCTGCAGACAGGAGTGAAGTGACATCTATACTACAGATATGTCAATATAGAGATAAGTCTTTTACTGTTTGAGTAGTTTATATTGAGTTTTAAAGGTGTCAGAGTCCTTTTAGTTAATTAGAGATTTTTAAGAGATGGGTGAATTTATTCTAGTGGAAATTTACTTTACTCACATTTTTCAAAAATTTGAATTTTCCAAAATACAGTTTTTTTGTAATTCAGCGAAATAGTGACCAATTGCCAAAATGTTAGTAAAAACTAAAACTCATCACTCACTTCTGTGACCACCATCTCTGCTTTCTGCCCCTATCCTATCATATGGTGCCTCTTTTTACCATTGCTGCAAGATGAAATTTTGGATATCTTCATGCTAAGTCAGGACTACTAGTCATGACCAAACTTGGGTTGTCTCTGCGTATGCATGTCTTGATGTCACAATGTGCACAGAGACATTATAACTCACCTGTGCAGGGATGTCCCGTTCCTGTATATGGAAGGAAGTCTAAAGGCCGCTTTACACGCGTCGATTTATCGTGCAATCGCATGTGCGACGTGACACGCCCAGATCGTATTTACGATTTGCTGGTATCGCTAATAGGTCATTTATTTGCTGTCACACATAGCGATCTCAAAATCAACGCATCAGCGATCAACGATATATTGTTGGACCCAGGCAGTCGTTTGAATGTTGTTCGATGTTGGCAGGGTGTCAAACGAAGCAATATGTCGGCTGCTTCCCCAAAACGAACAATTTTTTAAAAATGAACGTGTCAATGATCCACAATTTTCATCCTATTTGCGATCATTCAGAGTCGCTCGTAGGTGTCACATGCAATGACGTCGCAAACAATGCCGGATGTGCGTCACGGAATCCGTGACCCTGACGACCTATCGCCAGATAAATCGACGCGTGTAACGGGCCCTTTAGACTACTATTAAAAGGCCCAGGGTTTCAGCGCTCTGCATCAGTAAGAAGAGGTGACAAGGTCCAGACGGCAGACATTGAGCAGCAAGCCAATGTGAGCAGTAGGATATGTTTTTTTTTCTATATTATACATTTAGTATGGGGTTTGAAGACATGCCAGAGCATGATAAGTGATATTTAATTTGTGGAGAATAAATTAGCTGTGAATTAAATTTTTGGGTAAAATCATGAATTTGCAAATTTGAATCTTGGGCTGTGTTCACATTCAGCTGTCTTGTTTTTGTGCCGCTGCCTGAGTGTTTTTCTGCGCAATCACTCTTATACCTTAATCTTAAATTTGGTTAAAATAATTAATTTGGAATCTACCTAGATGTATTGTTAGTTATATTGTTATTATAAATTCCTTAACCCTTTCACGACCGGCCGATTTTTCGCTTTCCGTTTTTTTTTTTCGCCATTCTTTTTCTGAGAGACGTAACTTTTTTATTTTTCAGTCAATATGGTCATGTGAGGGCTCATTTTTTGCGGAACGAGCTGTACTTTTAAATGAAACCATCAGTTTTACCATATTGTGTACTAGAAAATGGCAAAAAAATTCCAAATGCTGAAAAATTGCAAAAAAAGTGCGATAGCACTATGGTTTTTGAGATATTTTATTCACTGTGTTCACTATATGGTAAAACTGATGTGTGGGTGTGATGCCTCAGGTCAGTGCGAGTTCGTAGACACCAAACATGTATAGGTTTACTTTTATATAAGGGGTTAAAAAAAAATCGGAAGTTTGTCCGAAAAAAGTGGCGCACGTTTTACGCCATATTCCGTGACCCGTAGCGTTCTCATTTTTCGGGATCTTAGGCTCAATGACGGCTTATTTTTTGCGTCTCGAGCTGACGTTTTTAACGGTACCATTTTTGCGCAGATGCTACGTTTTGATCGCCTCTTATTGCATTTTGCGCAAAAGTTGTGGCGACAAAAAAACGTCGTTTTGGCGTTTGGAATTTTTTTGCCGCTACGCCGTTAACTGATCAGATTAATTGATTTTATATTTTGATAGATCGGGCGTTTCTGAACGCGGCGATACCAAATGTGTGTATATTTTTTATTTTTTTAACCCTTTAATTTTTAATGGGGCGAATGGGGGGTGATTTGAACTTTTAGGTTTTTTTGTTTTTTTTTAATTTTTTAAAACTTATTTTTTTACTTTTTTTTTTTATTTTACTAGTCCCCCTAGGGGACTATTGCGATCAGCATTCCGATCGCTCTGCAGTATCTGCTGATCACAGCTGGAAGGCTGTAAACAGCAGATACGCTGTCTTTCTCTTTTGCTGTGCCCCGGGCACAGCGAAAGTGAAACCAATTCATGTGTAGTACAGGAGTCATCACATGACCCTGTACTACCATGACAACTATCGGGAGTCACGTGATCGCGTCACGTGACTTCCGGTTTCGGCGGTAAGTAAAACTTTACCGCGATTGCGCTTATAATGGCGCTGTCATGTATTGACAGCGCCATTATAAGGGGTTAATCGGCACGAGCAGATAACGATTCTGCTCGTGCCTAGCAGGCACACATCTCAGCTGTGAAAATCAGCTGAGATGTGTGCCGATCGCGGCATGCTGCCGCCGGAGGACCGCGGGCAGTAAGATTATGTCATTTAGGACGTAATTTTACGGCCCGCGGTCGTTAAGGGGTTAAATTAGATGTTAAAATCAGAACGTAAACTTCCCTAGATTACAAATGATGAAAGAATACTACGGAAAAAATCATAAGCATCTTTCATATACTTTTATTAGCATATTGTTGGAAAAAAATGAAATACAATTGCCTGAAACATGATTCTCACGTCTAAACTAGGAGCAAAAAATTTGACTGCCATAGAAAAATTTCCAATTCTAGCATTGTGATGTAAAAACTGATCTTGTACAGCTTTTGTACAACAAAATTTGAAATAGTTTTTTTTATTTTATTTTTTAGAAAACTTTAAATATTTTGATAAAAATAGAAAGATTTTATATGTACTCCATGATAGTGATGAGGATGTTCCATGTCTTGCATAGAGTGCAGGTATGGATATTGCAATCAACAAGCAAATAGGCATTTTAAATAGTACAAATGCATGAAATAATATTGATACACAATACATCTCTTTTTATCTGTGCATGTGAAATGTGAATTCAAGTCAATGAATCTATATATAAAACATGATTCTTGGATTCTGATTATTATTTACAAAGCTATTTACTAAAAGGTTTGTGCAGTCCAAAAAGAAAAGTCTGCAGACACCCTTTGTGAGTATAGACTGCCAAATCATGACAGTGTGCCATATAATATCACAATTCCCTTCTATACACTATATGAGTGGGCAGTGGTGATCACATGCACTGTATGCAATTTTTGCCTACTTGCTGTCTCGTGCCAACTAAACGGTCTTGCGTATACATGTGGTCATGTGACTACTCATCCGCACAGGGAATACAGGAGAATCATGACAGTGAGTGCATCATACACTGTCCTGTTTTAGCAGACTGAAGTCAAATAGAGTGACTGCAGACTTTTTCTCTTAGACTGGACAATTAAATTGATAACTCTATGCAGGAAGCATACTAAGAGAAGGGTTAAAAGGTCACTAACAATTCACTCAAATTAACCAATAACTTTATACAAACCAATAACTATCAGAACAGTGTTTCACAAATGATTGATGGAAGCATACAACAGCACATCTGACTCAAATGTCTTTCATATTGAGTATTAATTCACTTTCATATGATTTACATACCGTACATGTTCATTCACATATGTATAAGTCACTACAACAAACTAGTTCAGATGTTGTGGAGAAGTAATGCGCTATGGCAGGTTCTTGGAAAATAACTATACTGTATATTTCAATTATTTGTACATCAAATTTAATTTGAAATGAAGAATTAATAATATG
This sequence comes from Anomaloglossus baeobatrachus, assembly GCF_048569485.1. Classification (NCBI taxonomy): domain Eukaryota; kingdom Metazoa; phylum Chordata; class Amphibia; order Anura; family Aromobatidae; genus Anomaloglossus; species Anomaloglossus baeobatrachus. The sequence continues at coordinate 596,365,906 of NC_134354.1, read as the reverse complement.
TTTTTACATAATATAACAAGCCAAACTGATATTGGTTTGCAAAATGGAATAAAATTCTAGCATTGCAGTCACAGTAAAACTCTAGATCATTCTGGTAGCTAAAAGTTGACTTTACAATTAACAGCTATACTGTAGGCTCAATAGGTCAAAACTAGTGATGGGTGAACCCAAACTGTAAAGTTTGGGGTCTGTACCGGACACCTTGTGTCCATGCATGCACCCTGAACACGGACTACTCTGGGAAGTCCGTGTTACTGTTCAAGTTCGCCTATCCAGATTAAAATTTAAAGAAAAGAAAAAAGGAAGCAAAATGGAGATTAAAGCAGGACAATTATACATACCAAGTTTATGTGCAGCTGTCACACTGTTTCTGGGTCTGTTCATTAAATCTCATGAATATTAACTGATTCCCCTCACCACCCTCTGTGACTGGTTGCAGTCAGACTGCATCCCCACCCTCTGTGCAGAAGTCTATGCTTGGCTGCCCTCTGGTCCCTGGGTCAAAGAGCATCCAAGCATGCGCACTACAATTCCTTAATCTGCCCTCAGCAGGGCATAGAAAAGTGTGCAGAGGCGCAATGGAGCTCTCTGTGTGGCTGACGTAGGATACCACATGTAGCAGGGAATAAGGATGGCGATTTAAGGAAGATAGGAGACGCCAGATCGAGACCAGCGACGCCCATCGGACCCAACCACCCCATAGGTGGGTATAATAAAAGATGGTTTTTATGTTCTAAAGAGTGGCCCGGACGGATTCTAGAATGCTGTATATAAGGGATTACTGGTGGTAACCGCAGTTTATAGGGGACAAATCTGGTGACAGATTTCCTTTAAATTATTTAAATAATTTTAAAAAATGGCTTGGGGTCCCCCCTCCCTCAATTTTGATACCTAGCCAAGATAAAGCAGGCAGCTAGGGGCTGATATTCACAGTCTTAGGAGGTTAATGGTTACTGGGCCCTCCCAGCCGAAAAATTACAGCCCGCAGCTGCCGCAGAATTGGCATATCCATTAGATGCACCAATTCTGGTGCTTGGCCGGCTCATTCCAATTGCTGATTGATACTAACCTCCAATGTTGGCATTGTTCCAGCAGCTGGCTTCTTGCTTCCCACCTTAGGCTGTATAAATAATCTCTAAATGCATAAATAATTAACAAGAAGTGAACAGCAAGCTATAGCTCTTGCTCCCTGTTGATCATTCATATGACTGCAGGCAGGTAAAGAGAAGCCAGCAGTGGTTGGGTGCGAGGCTAGAGTGATGTCCCAACCTCACGTGAGCCCTGGGAACACCAGCTGGAATGGCACTGACACAGGATGTGAGTATAAGCATTTTTATCTTAATGGGTCCAAACATGAGGAATTAAAATGGATTGTCGAAGTAGTGGACAACCCTTATAAGTCAAATAAATCTCTAAATAATGGATATCAAGACAATTTTATCATGTACTTCAGGATATTTGTTAAAATAGAATGTATTTTTTCCTTTTAGTACAACAGACTCTTTGAATCCTGCTAATGTTTTGGATGTGTTTTTGTGGCAGCACTCACTTGTGTTGAGCAAGCACTGCTTGATGTGAACTTGCTTGACTCAGATTAGAAAATCCAACTGCATATCGGAGAGTCAGTTAACAGCTATCTATAGTGCATAGAGGGCTTTAGGCTCCAGGTAATACATTAGATTGACATCAGACAACCCCCCCAATGTGTATGGGTTCCCCAATAGATGATTGAAAGGGTAGATAAACCAGTGGCTTTCTCATACAGAACACAGGAGTGCTCAGCCTCAGCACAGCAAGTACTCCTGTGTAATGGAGAGTTGGCTGACAGCTATCCATTATGGATAGAGGCTTTAGGCTTCAGGTACAACTGCAACCCATGTCTCCACTATATTAAAACCACTATTAATGCTGAAAGGGATTGGTGACATTTTGCCCGTAATAAGCACTACAAGTGACCATCAATAAGTGGAATTCACAATTACAATGTAATTATACTGAAAATTAAATGTTAAATATTTATGACCCATGGTATATATATATATATATATATATATATATATACATATATATATATATATATATATATATAAAATCGATAGATAAAAAACTAGAAACAAAAATAGAAAAAAACAGTCACACACTCTGCAATAGCACAAAAATACACTACCTAATGAAGAAATTGAAGGTATTTAGAATATTAGAATGGCCATTATAATGCTAATATTCACATTGGGTGGTTCTGCCCGTCCAGTTTGAAATCAGGCGAGTACCGGCATGGGAGACCGGCTGGGAATCCCTGGTTTTATTATTTTTTCTTTATATTTAATGTGGAGTGATGCCCTGCCTGACTGGCTCTGCACTCCAACCCCTGCCATGTTCATTAGCCTCTTGTGGTCACCTGCTGATCTTGTGTAGGTTTTTAAGAAGCCCAAAAAAATGCAGTGTAGAGTAGGACCCAGCAAAGGAGGGCGCTGGGCTAGTATTACAATGGCCATTCTAATATTCTAAATACCTCCAATTTCTTTATTAGGTAGTGTATTTCTGTGCAGAGTGTGACTGTTTTTTCATTTTTTTTTCCTATTTTTTATATATTGCATCATGAACAGATACGCACCTATTCATATTGGGAGGTGCTACCAGTCCAGTTTGAAGTCAGGCAAGTGCCGGCACAGGAAAATGGCTGGGAATTCCTTGGTTTTATTCTTTTTTCTTTATATATATATATATATATATATATATATATATATATATATATATATATTTAGGCTCCATATGTCACTTCCTGGTGTTTGAAATTAAAATCTGGTCACACATTCCCTAATAGCTCAGTATGTTAATTGGTTGAGCCACAAGCAAAATGTCACTGGTTTAAATCAAGGAGCAGCTATGATGAAAATTTCGAAAGAAAAGTGAAACAGCATTGTCCAACATCTTGATAGTGGTCTCTCAGCCAAGAAAATTGCCAAACTGCGTCATGCGAGTGAAATGACAGTTGAAAGAATATGGCATGAAGTCTGTCCATCCATTAAAAAGGCAAGAGGTTGACATCCAGGCAAATAACGGAGTCAACAAGACCGCTCATCATAAGGTCTATCAGTTCTGGTGCAACAAACATGGCAGTGGAGATGGCTCATATGCCTCATAATAGAGAGATCACGGATGTCCATGGAAGCAACATGCGATGCACGTTACACAAGTCTGGAGTGGCGGCTTGAAAAATGGTGACAAAGCCCTGACTTCAGTACGGTCATAACAAGCGTCTTCTTCAGTTAAAAAAAATACGAAAAGTGGACAGCAGAAGATTTGATATGGGTCATTTGGAGCAATGAGATGAAAGTCAATAGTCTATGTCCTGATGGGTGCAAATTGGTCTGGAAGAAACAAGGGAAGAAGGGGCTAATGGATTAAGAAATTGAAGGAACTGTCAAGTTTGGTGGAGCAAGCCTGACGATATTGGGTTGTTTCACAGCAAAAGATGTTGGATACATGAACCAAATCGATGGTAGTCTCAATGCTGAGCTATATGTGAGTATCCTACAAGACAAGCTACTTTGTACACTCAAGTACTATTGGTAAGAAAAGGACGACATAATGTTCCAGCAGGACAACGACCCAAAGCATACATCAAGATTAGCAAAGACATGCTTCAATCCCAATAACGTAAAAAGGCTGGATTGGCCACCACAGTTCCAAGACCTCAACCTAATCAAACACTCATAGGTAGAGTTGAAGAAAAAGCTGTATAAATATCCAAGTGAGTCGACCAGTATGCATGGTTAAAATGTGTAGTAGAGACCTGGGATCAGACTTTGGCCTGGACATGCTTGAATATAATCAAGAGCATGTCCAGAAGGATTCAGGCAGTGTTGAAAGCCAAACGTGGGTTTACATAATACTATCAAAATAATTAAAATTTAGATTTCTATTAGGAGCAAAACAGTAACAATGCAGTGACATGACAAGAATTTGCATAGATGATCATATGTTAATAGTTGCAAGTCAAATTTATATATAAGATAGCCAAGAGGATTGTCTATAAAATGATGGTAGTCTCACGCTTGAAGCTGTAGTGGATGGTAAGATATGGAGCCTGAAAGTCAAAAGTTCAAAACATTGTTACCCTTTTGCTTTTATATGCATTTTTTTAATCTATTGAAATTATTTTTTATCTGATGCATCTAAAATTAAATAAAGAACCCGGTAATAATGGTAATAGTGACATCATTTTTTATAGCTTGTATATTTTTCGGAATTAAAATCTTCTAGCTGGCTTCTCTGCTTGCTATCTTCATATCTTCAGAGAGATGGAAAATGTACAGTGATGCTACCTATGCACATTAAAGTAAACTAATCCCACAAATTACTGCAGGACTATCCAGTTATCTTATGTGTATAGGGGATTCCACAATATCTGATGTTGGAGGAATCAAGAATTAAGCAAGTTAAATATCAGAACCTAATTATTTTGTTCACAAGTTGGATAAGCCATCAAGAGAGTTGTCTGGAGGTGACATAGGGTATTAAGCAACTGAGACATCTATCTCCAAACAGAAAACATATATGTTTCACTAAGTTGAACATGAAAGTATATGAGGATTATGAGGAGAAAGAGTTGTCAGCTAAACAAGAGCAGCTAATTTCAACACTGCCGATACAGCAGATCAGCTCCTGTCCAAGTAGATGGTTACAGTGCTGCAAATAAGTTTTTGTTATAAGCTCTGGCAGTGGCTGGATATAAAAACTGAATGGAGCTGCATAGTTTTGTAGAATGTGTAGAGGATAACATTACTGAATAGGTTCGCTGTCGGTACTGAATAGGTGCTCTTTTACTGTTCTTTGCAGCATTTGCTACACATTGAACTGAACAGTGTAGTGTAACTCCGTTCATATTTATATGTGGTCACCACTGGAGCTGGACCATCGCAATTTGTTATTGATGATCTATTCAGTGGATAAGTTATCAATATCATATGATTGGAGAACCTTTCAAAATGAATAAGTGAATGGTTCTTAGTTTCTGAAGTACATAACAATAATTGTTCATATTAAGATCTATACAGTTGAATCTAAATCAAGGCCTATATTAGACCTTCAAAACAATACATATGTAGAAGAAATATTTAGAGATGAGCGAACCTGAGTTTCGGTGTTCATATCAAACACATTCTTAAAAAAAACCAACAGAGTTTGGGTTCAGAATTTGGATGTTTTACATATGCAAACCCCGAGCGCGAGCATTTCTGTGTGTTCGGTGCTCAAACCAGTTCAAGCTGCTTGCAGTGTTAAAACGGCTCGCACTGGGGGTAACAACAGCATGATCAGATGTAGTGTGTACCGAACAAAAAAAAAAAAAATGGAAAAACTCTGCCCACTTGCCCCCGGAAGTGATCTGTTTATGGCTGGTTGCATGTGGGCAGAGCGTGAACTGCCCAATTAGTGATTTCCATTGAGGTTCAGGTCAAGTCTGGGTCCCAATTCGAACTTTATATAAAGTTTGGCTACACCCACTGAACTGAACTTCAACGGGTCTGCTCATCTATAGAGATAATAGAAAAATGTTCTTATCATTACTGTAATTAAACTGCATATTTATAAGTCTTAGTAACAACTTTTACACAAAGTCAATGTACACAACTGTGTGCTCAATTATATTTTATGAATCAAAAGCAAGAAGAAAAAGTATTATTCCTATTCTTTAAAAACATCAGCTTTAAAAATGTGAATCTTGTATTACCAACAAAGTCAACCCCCAAAAAAATATTAAGGGGGGACAGGAACATTATAGACATAACAGATTTGCCAATTCTTTTCACTATTTTATGGAAATTTATAGGATGATAAATAGCATTGTTAAAAATGTTGCTAGCTAATATATTAGTCATTGGCCTGCTGTGACAGCCTTCTAAATATATGAATACAAGTTTATTTGCAAATGTACAATCATAATGATAATTTAGATAAAGTCATGTTACTGTCAGGCTATCATGTGAGTGTATGTTCTTAATATATACAGAAGAGTTCTTCTATACGGTTGATCTTAGCTCAATATATATTGAGATGTGTGGAAATAACCAGCTTAAAAAAAACATGTTTTAGCAGTACTCTGTCACTGGATGTCTATGCTGTATGTATCTGTCTGTCCTCACCCAGTGAAGTTAATTGTAGCCTTTCAAGGATTTTGCTAACATGTCATGATATCATATGGAGCTTTGTAAAAAATCTGAGTCCTTGACCAAACTCGAGCAAAGATAAGATTCTACAAATCGGTACAGTTCAGTACACAAAATAAATCAAGAAAATAAAGCAGTCATTAACATCTGCTACAAATTAAAGACCAGCAAGTTATGGCTGTTTACCCCTTAAAGACTGCATTTCAATAAGTGACAACTAATATAACAAAAAAATAATAAAGGAGAAAGCTACTATAAGAATTTTTGAAAAAAAAAGTTACAAAGTCTTAACAATATTTTATTGAAAAATATTGCTTGGTTCATAAAAAGAATGTGAAATTGTATATACAATATTTTATTTAAAAATTACAGCGTGAATTGAAATGTATAATTCAGGTTCTTGCACAGAAAAGTTATGTTGGGAGTACAATATGGAAGACTTTACAAGCTCCAGTTGTTTTAAACACAAACAATACTTATTACCAGGTTGAAATGAAATGTTACAGGAATAAAATTTCAGATTTGACATTAAAAACAATTTTTAATGTGTTATAACAAAATAAATTACATTTTATGTGCATAAAACTAGATATGTGTAGAAATTAAAATTTGTACACTTTCTAGGACTAATTTATGAGTTCAGTCTTTAAAGGGGTACACAGAAATTAGAAAGTTATGTGAAATCTATGCTGTTTGGATTCCTAATATGTTCTGATTTTTTTAAATTTTTATTTCCAGTTACTTATGGTGAAAAATGTTGTTTCAGTTAACACATAAAAAAGACAAAATATATCTCCCTTTAACACTACAATGTACAGCTACAATAAGAAGATGGGCAGTGATCATACCATACAGTAGAGGGTTGACAGTGACCTGTCAAGTCAATACTCAGTATCAGTGGAAGTATATCAAGTGTTCAGGGTTTGTTATTTAGGAACTTTAAAATTAATAGAATTCTATAAAAATATGTCTGGTGTCTCGACTTGCTCATCGGCCAGATACCAACCCTAGGAGTAATGCTTCAGGGCTTTAAAAGACTTAATATACAAATAAAACTGGCTGATGTTAACTCTTCTCTTCACCAGATTCTTAAATTTTTGAATTAATACTGTGACTTCAGGACAAATATGTACATGCCTGCATGCGTTAAAACTATAAAGCTTTTTAAGAACCAACAGAGTGACAAAACATATTGTCTAAAAATTATCTTCCTAATCACTAGTAGTCTACTGCATACATAATACCTTCTGTGTGACTGTGTCTATGTACACATGGCCTGCAACACAAATAGTTTCTTACTCCTGATCCTCACGGTGGCGAAGGAGAAAGTTATACTCATTGTTTGGTTGATTCTGGGCAAGAGGCTCAAGAACACAAAATCATTAGTTTACATTCAGCAAAAAGAGTTCATTTTGTTAAATACAGTAGTTCAGTTTCTGAGAGCAGGTGTTTTCCATTGTAGGACAAAAGTATTATGAAGAAAACATTTTTATTAAGTAAAAATTTTTGTATCAGTCCTATTTTTGTTGACGTTTATTCTGGATTTTCCATTTTAGTGCATGCCCTTTAAGGAATCTTCATATCAAACCATCTCTGCTGGTTTAGGTGTGAGAAAACATTTCAGATATTTAAGTGGACGCTGCTGGAAAGTTCTGATGTGCTCAGTTAAAGAAATATACAAGTTCCTTTAAAAACACGAAAGAAGAACGGTGGATGTTGGTTGATAATTACAGTCTCTACAGAATTGCAGCAGCAGCTCATAAGAAGTCCAACAAGTGGAGTGCTACCATCAGTTATGAAACCTTTCCGACTCTCCAGTAGTCACAAGTCACTTGTCTGACAGTACTGTAGATTCCCGGAACCTCTGTATAGAAATGGAGTGTATTTTTACTTATAACACATTTACATCCTTCAGACTTTGCAATTAGTCTACAGAATGTTCCCACAGAGTCTTCAGCTGTTGCATATCTGTCTTCAGTACATAACACTAGTCTTTAAATACAATCGTCCATCTGGAAAGAAAATAATATAGTTGTGGTTAAATATACCTCTGGAACATCCATTATGCTTATATCTGTGGAAATACAATGAAATTTAAAAAAAACATTATTAAACCATAAATTGAAATAAAACTAGCACAATATTAAATTTCAATGAAAATCTGGCACCTGCTACATCTGTAAATAAACACTTAGAGAGGCCAGAACTTATTTTACAAATTTACATTTTACCATTGTTGAGTAACTAATAGGCTTTTTTTAAAGAAACTCTGTGTTGTTAGAGCCAAATCTGCAAGTAGTATAATATAGAGACAGAGACCATGTCAATGATGTATCACTTACTAGACTGCTTGCTATGGTTTTGATAAAATGACTGTTTTATCAGCAGCAAGTTATCAGTAGAGGACCAGTAAATTTGCTGCAATTTAATCCTCAATATTCATGAGCTCAGTATAACTCCGCCCTCACCTATTTTTAGTAGCTTTCTGCCTATGCACACAGTAAGCTGTCAATCAGTGGGTCGGGTAACACAGATCACAGCATTCAGAGAACTATCTGATCTGCCGTAGAGAAAATAGTCATTTTAGAGAATAGTAGTCATTTTATTCCGACTGCAGAAGCAGCTTAGTACGTGAAACATGACTGGAATCAGAGTCTCTACACCTACATTATGGTGCTCTTACATGGTATAGAAAAAGCCAGGGGACTTTTCTCTTACACTCAGTGAATACATCTTTAGGCTACATTCATTTTCAATAATAAATTAAGCGACATTATAATGGATATACAGTGCTTTGAAAAAGTATTCAACCCCGTGAACTTTGCTACATTTTTTCACATTACAAACACATACTTAAATGTGTTTTCTTAGGATTTTAAGTGATACACCAACACTAAGTAGGAAGTATTTGTGAAGTGTAAAGCATTTGATACGTGATTTTCTAAATATTTAAAAACTATCTGAAAATTGTGACGTGCACTTGATTTCAGCCCCCTATAGTCTGATACTCATAAATAAAACCAATTGCCTCCTGCAGTCACCTAATTAGTAAATACAGTCCATCTCTGTGTAATTTATTCTCAGTATAACTACAGCTGCTCTGTAAATGCCTCAGAGGTTTGTTTGAGAATATTAGAAATCAAACAGTCATCATGGCCCGACTCCAGGGATCGAACTAGTGACCTCTAGGTGTGTGGTCAGTTTGAGTCGCTGCTGGACCACAACTTGTTTTGTCTTTGTTCAAATGCTGATAGTTGTTTTGTCTTTCTTTTCCTTTGCTTTACTCTGTTGTTTAATTTCCATTCAGTTGCTTTCCAATTGTGAGTGAGCATTAAAATGCTTGAGTGCTTGGTAGTATAATCGAGCAGGTTGGATGCTCGGGCGAGCGCGACTAGAGTGTATGTATATATATATATATATATATATATATATATTTACTCACTTATATAAAGCTATTAATTCCACAGTGCTTTACATACCTACATGTTTTTGGAGTGTGTGAGAACCTGGAGGAAACCCACGCCATCACAGGCAGAACATACAGACTCCTTGCAGATGCTGTCCTTGGTGGGATTTCAACCCAGGACCACAGTGCTGCCTAGCTCCAGTGCTAACCACTGAGCCACCATGCTGCCCCATATCATGGAAGGCAGTGGGAAAGGAGAGCATTTTTCAGGAAGACCCTAAGAAGAGGGCTGGGGAGGCAAGAAAATCACTGTGATGCATGAAAACAGGAATGGGAACAGCACGGGGAAGATGCCTGGATGAATCTATGGTCTATGCTGGGAACAATGTTGTCAGAGTATTACAACACTTTTACTGACTGACAATAAAACATACAAAACCAAAGATAAAATGGATTTTACATTAAAAAATGTTAGGAAATATTAATTCCTGTATAATGACCTGTATATAAGGTAAAATTAAAAAGACAAAAGAAAACAAAATGCTTCCTCCATTACTTAATAGTCAAGTTACCTCTCACCAAATTTCCCCGTAGCCTATGACTACAGTAGATGACAGATTGGAGGTTGAAATAAAATATACCCACTTGTAGTCACCGGTAAATGTAATTTTAATATTTTGCTACCTTATCTGGTCATATGGTACATCCTGTTTAATTTATGAAGGATGGACTCTGACATTCAGAAAGCCTATGCAGACAATGCAAGAACTGCCAAAAGGTAGAAGGAAGAAGGACTCAGATACACCCTGTATTAGACATAAAGAAGGGTCTGATACACATTATTTCAAAATTGTAGGGAGTGGGACTCCTAGACTTATAAATCCTATGCACAATGTGCAAGAACTGCCAAAAATTAGAAGGAGGGACTGCAATAAACCCTGAAAGACATGTAGAGGAGGGCCTCAGAATTTTTTTTCCCCATTTTTAAGGAGTGGGACTTCAAATTGGATAAAGCCTATGCACTTATTGCAAGGGCTGAAAAACATTTACCCCTGGGAGGTATAAGTCTATATAAGTGAGAGAATTGTAGAGGTAGGCCTCATACACATCCTAACAAAATTATGAAGGAGGTCAGCATATACACCTTGGAAAAGTTAAGAGCGAGGTTTGCATCATGACCCTCTAAAAATTGAGGTATGCTTGTTTACCTTGTTAAAATTTGGAGCCAGGAACACCTGTTGACCCTCTAAAAATTATAGGCGAAGGCCACTTGTTAAACCTCTTAAAATTTGGAACAAAGGCTGCCTGAGGACCATCTAAAAATTTTGAGAAAGGGCCGCCTGATGACCCTCTAGAAATTTGGAGCAAGGGCCCTAGGATGACCCTGGTAATATGGTGGAGGAGGATGAGAAAAAGAACAAAGCATGAACCATATACCCTTTTTTCAGTCAGAAGGTGTGCATTGAAATACACCAGAAAAAAAGAACATTTGAATTTGTTTAAGCTTCTGCTTTTGTCATCCGGTGGAGTTCACAAGTCTGGGGCAATCCAGATCTTGCTGACTTTGATAAGAGTCAACCTGTCTGCATTTTCAGTTGACAGGCGGATGCACCTATCAGTTATAATGCCCCAGGTGGCACTGAAAACCCACTCTGACAAAATGAAAGTGGCATGGCAGACTAGCACAACCACGGATCCAAGGCATAAAGGGACAGGTAATGAAATGTGTTCAACTTGGATACCCAATAGTTGTAGGTACTCCTTTATCATCTTCCAAAACTTTTCCCTCCTTGCCATACTACCTCGCACATTGGGGGCCTGGGTTCTGGAAAGGTCTAATAAAACTCCCAGACCCTGTCCCATACTTCTTTTGGATCTGGTGTGTGTCTCCCTCGTTTCTCCTTTTTAGCTGCCCCGGGAACAATGACCTCTTCTGCCAATGATGTCAGATAGGAATTTTTGTACAAATTGTTCGACTAAGATCTTCTGGTATTGCACCATTTTACTAGTCCTCTATGGCACAGGAATGAGAGAAAGAAATTTCTCATTATAGCATTGGTTGAGAAGGGTGAACAACTAGTAATCAGTTTTGTCCAAAATGCATATAAAGCAAAGGGTCATGGGACAGGTAGCGGGACACAAAGTTAGCAATGTGTGTCAGACTCCCAACAGGCAACTTGCCTGTCCCCAACAAGAGGGCAACTATCAATCTCTACCTCCATCTCCTCCTTCTCTTAAGCCTATCTAGGTTCACGAATTGTGCCATCAGGGAAATATAGCATTCATGGCCACAAGCACTTGTCCCCGTTTTGATCATTAACTGGACCTTCCAAGTAATTGCATTGGTGAGGGCACAAGTGATGTTATGGGACACCTGCTGGTATAAGGATAGGAAAGCAAATTAGAAAAATAGTGATGGCTGAGGACCGAGTACCAAGGGAAAGCTGCCATCATGAGGTTGATGAAAGCCTGTGTCCACAAGCCTAAACAGCAATATTTCCAGTGCAAACAATCTGTAAATGTGCCCATTGAGTGATTGGGCCTGTGGATGGGTAACTAGGTATTTACGATTGACTTCCAAGGCCTGGGGTAGAAACAGCTGAACATTGCACAGGGACAAAGACATGGTTGCTGTTAGTGTTGCGAATGTGCATTAGACAGGTGTAGGACGGCATGCATCTGCACCTGCCTTCTCAACAGGGGATTGGTAAGCACATAGCAAACATAGCACAGAAGAAGAGCCAGTGGCGTCATTGATTGAAAACACAGGGGATCGGCCCTCCTAGATTGGTGTTTTGATGACATATGCCTGAGCATTCTGGTTTTGGTCAACCTGGTAGTGGTGAGGTACCTGCTGATGTTGGTATGGCAGAGGTTGCAAATGAACATGAACATTGTTTTATCATCCACACTTTCATTAAAAAAGCATCAGGTTGGAGAACACCTAAACTTTGGCCTGGGAACATGCCGCTTGTGGTTACTCTGGGTAACAGTTGCCCACCTTCTCTCTCTGGCCATCCCACTGTCTCTTCCTGCCTGTTGTGGTGCTGCAGATCCCTCTTCCTTTGGGCTGCTGTTATCACTCTGCATGACACCTTCCAAGGTTGGATGACTTCATGGTTCACCACCTCATCTTTCACTTTCAACTGAAATATCATCATTTAAGAAGCTAGTGGATATAGTGGACTCTGTTTTCTGATGCTGTGAATTTTAGCACTGACCTTTGACAGTTTTACTAGATTTATTTTACATGTAGGCGCAAAGATTTCTAAAAGGTAACATGTTTTTTCCATGAATTATAATCATCGTATAGACGCCTTTACTTAGCCTGCTATGGTCTTGTAAGAGTGAACCTGGAACATAAGACTGAATGGTCCCATGTAAAAAGCACTAACCTAATATTCATCATTCTGCCTGATTTTTAATACATCTGTCCCCTCAACTTTTCACCAGCGGTCAGGTAACTCTGGGATTAAACACCTTTACATCTGGAGATATCATTATCACTGAAATATCCTGATTGTTTTCTCAATTTTCCTTATGTGCTTTCCAGTCAAGATTATTATCACACTTCTTCACTGTTATTACAGAAATACAGACAGTAAAAAGAATGGTAGGTAAAATACTCCCAGACTTTAACCCCATACATACTGTACAACTTGTAATCTTTTTGGTCGTGTATACACTTCAGGCTTTTGCGTGGTTTGTGTTTAAACTATAGCACTTACTGCAAAATTTTATTGATATAAAGATACTTATGCAATCAAAGCTCACAGCAAGGTCACTTGCTAAATATCATTTGAGTACATGTTACTAAGAAGAATTTATTTTTTATTAAAAGGGTTATGTCAAATTACAAGTCGCTGAGAATCCCACCACAATCTCTGCTACCACTCAGCTATTGTCAGCTACTAGTCCGCAGTCCCATAGACAATGAGTGGGACAGTGGTGCACATGCTGGATTACTACACCATTCAGATGGGCTTTTCAAAGCCCTCTTCTTTTGATCAGTGCAGATCAGCAAGCTATCCTTAAGATTGGTAACTTTAAAACATGTTTCAAACCCTTTTAATATGAAATCAGACCATAGATATAAAAGACAGATGAGTAGCGACTGCGCCCATGCAGGGGGCCAAATGTACGTCTACTAGTTAAGTAGATTCAAGTATTATACATTTGAACTAGGTCGAGGAACCTGTTTCAGTATTTGCATTGGGGCCAGTAACTTTAGGTAATCCTACAATGCTTAGATTTCCACCTCCATAAAGAAAAATAATCTATCAAAACTATGGAAAATAATTATACTTATATACTTATATAAATACTTATGTTTTTGATCCCATTTTTCATGAGCTGAATTTTAATCAGAAGATCTAAAACTTTTCCTATGTGCACAAAATGCCTTTTTTCACTTAAATATTGTTCACAAATTTGTGTAAATCTGCGTTAGTGAGCACTTCTTTGCTGAGATAATCCATTCACCTCACAGGTGTGGTCTATCAAGAGGCTGATTAGACAGCATGATTATTACACACATGTGCCTTAAGTTCCAGTCACACTAAACAACTTACCAGCGATCCCAACAACGATAGGGATCGCTGGTAAGTTGCTAGGAGGTTGCTGGTGAGATGTCACACTGCGACGCTCCAGCGATCCCACCAGCAACCTGACCTGGCAGGGATCGCAGGAGCGTCGCTACACGAGTTGCTGGTGAGCTCACCAGCAAACAGTGACCAGCCCCCAGCACCGCGTGGAAGATGCTGCGCTTGGTAACTAAGGTAAATATCGGGTAACCAACCCGATATTTACCTTGGTTACCAGCTCACGCAGCTACACGTGCAGAGAGCAGGGAGCAGCGCACACTGAGCGCTGGCTCCCTGCTCTCCTAGTTACAGCACACATCGGGTTAATTACCCGATGTGTGCTGCAGCTAAATGTGCACAGAGCAGGGAGCAGCGCACACTGAGCGCTGGCTCCTTGCTCTCCTAGTTACAGCACACATCGGGTTAATTAACCCGATGTGTCCTGCAGCTACATGTGCACAGAACAGGAGCCGGCACTGACAGTGAGAGCGGCGGAGGCTGGTAACAAAGGTAAATATCGGGTAACCAAGGACAGGGCTTCTTGGTTACCCAATGTTTACATTGGTTACCAGCCTCCGCAGAAGCCGGCTCCTGCTGCCTGCACATTCAGTTGTTGCTGTCTCGCTGTCACACACAGCGATCTGTGCTTCACAGCGGGACAGCAACAACTAAAAAATGGCCCAGGACATTCAGCAACAACCAACGACCTCACAGCAGGGGCCAGGTTGTTGCTGGATGTCACACACAGCAACATCGCTAGCAACGTCACAAAAGTTGTTCGTTAGCAGCGATGTTGCTAGAGATGTTGTATAGTGTAACGGGGCCTTTAGGGTATGTGCGCATGTTGCTTTTTACCTGCTTTTTACCTGCTTTTTTGCTGCTTTTTCTTCTGCGCTGTTTAATGCCAAAATGGATGAGTTCTTCTATTCAAGCAAAGTCTATGGGAATTTGGGTTTCTTGTTCACACTATTGTTGTTCAAAATGCTGCCTTTTTGTGGCAGAACTTTGGTCAAAAACTCAGCTTTGCAGTGCAAAACCCAAATGGCAAAAACAATTGACATGTTGCTTCTTTGAAAAGCTGAGTTTTTGACCAAAGTTCTGCCACATAAAGGCAGCATTTTGAACAACATAGTGTGAACAAGAAACCCAAATTCCCATAGACTTTGCTTGAATAGAAGAACACATCCATTTTGGCATTAAACAGCGCAGAAGAAAAAGCAGCAAAAAAGCAGGTAAAAAGCAGGTAAAAAGCAACGTGCGCACATACCCTTAGGCTAGCCACAATATAAGGACAATCTAAAATGTCCAGTTTTGTCACAGCACAATGCCGCAGGTGTTGCAAGTTTTGAGAGTGTGCAATTGGCATGCTGACTGCAGGGATGAGCACCAGAGCTATTGACCGTGAAATGAATGTTCATTTCTCTACCATAAGCTGTCTTCTAAAGGCATTTCAGGGAATTTGGCAGTACATCCAACTGGCCTCACAACCACAGACCATGTGTAACCAAAACCAGTACCAAGACCTCAATATCCAGCATCTTCACCTGCAAGATTGTAAGAGACCGGCCACCCAAACAGCTGCTGCAACAATTGGTTTGCATGACCAAAGAATTTCTGTACAAACTGTCGGAAACCATCTCAGGGAAGCTCATCTGCTGCTCGTCATCATCGGGGTCTCCACCTGACTGCAGTTTGGCATCATAACTGACTTGAGAGGGCATATTCTCACATTTACTGGCATCTGGCATGTTGCAGAGGTGCTCTCTTCGCAGATGAATTCCGGTTTTCATTGTACAGGTCAAAAAGCAGATTGGCAAATGTTGGTTACACCAAACACTGACTGGTTTTCTGAATCTCCCAATACAGTAAAACTGCACATTTTAAAGTGGCCTTTTATTGTTGCCAGCCTAAGGCAATAATCATGCTGTCTAATGAGCCTCTTGATATGCCACACCTGTGAGGTGGATGAATTATCTCAGCAAAAGGGAAGTGCTCACTAAATCTATGGTTCCTTGTCCCCAGTAATCATCTGTTGGAACAGATCCAGCAGCAGTCATTTGGCAAACAAGTTGTGCAAACAATATTGTTTTGTCCTTTTTTTTTAAAAACATTTTTTTTGCAGGATCTACTTTTTCAAAATGGGAGTCTATGAAAAAACAGATCCATTAACAGACTGCTATCTGTCTTCTACAGGAAACTGATCCAGTAAGCAAAAAAATGGATTGTTTACAAATGAAAGAACAATGAGTGGCTAATTAACAGATCCGTTTTCGATAGACTCTCAGATTAAAAAAAATGGATCCCGCAAAATACAATTTTTTCAAAACAGACAAAAAAGTTGTGCTTGAACAACTTTTTTGCCAATGTATTGAAGCAGGAAACATTCTGACGGATGATTACTGGACATGTGAACTTAGCTTAAAGGCTGCTTTACACGCTGCGACATCGCTAGCGATTGCTAGTGATGTCGAGCGCGATAGAACCCGCCCCCGTCGTTCGAGCGACATTTGGTGCTCGCTGCCGTAGCGAACATTATCGCTAAGGCACCGTCACACGCACATACCTTGTCAGCAACATCGCTGTGACCGCCCAACAATCCCTCCCTCAAGGGGGAGGTGCGTTCGGCGTCATAGCGATGTCACTGCGGCGTCACTAAGCGGCTGACCAATAGAAGCGGAGGGGCGGAGATGAGTGGGACATAACATCCCGCTCACCTCCTTCCTTCCACATTGCAGGTGGACGCAGATAAGGAGAGGTTTGTCGTTCCTGCGGTGTCACACACAGCGATGTGTGATGCCGCAGGAACGACAAACAACATCGTACCTGTGGCAGCAGCGATATTAAGGAAAGGAGCGATGTCTCAACGATCACCGTTTTTGAACGATTTTGCGATCGTTGATCATCGCGCCTTGTTGTCACACGCTGCGATGTTGCTACCGGCGCCAGATGTGCGTCACTAACGACGTCACCCCGATGATATATCGGTAGCAATGTCGCAGCGTTTAAAGCACCATGTAGACAAATTTGTGAACAATTTTTGAGAGGAAAAGGCCTTTTCTGTACATAAAAAGTCTAGATCTTTGAGTTCAGCTCATGAAAAATGGGAGCAAAAATAAGAGTTTTGCGTTTAGATTTTTGTTTATTGTACTTATCTTAAATTTGTCAGGATACAATAAATACAATACAAATTCTGGTACTTATGGCAAATTGTACACTGTGTATCTAGGTAACACATGAACATTGTTTCATAACTAATCCTCATGCCTTATCCTCCTGCTTTTATATGGATAGGGTCAGAACAACCTGTATCAGATCACTTTGTCGGCAGCAGTGGAACCAGATAAGTGTGTTGATGGTATCTTAAAATTTATGAGTGTCAATAAAAATCATAATTTACATTGCAGCCACAAGTAAAAGATAAATAAGCCTTTTATATTAAATATTTGGGAAATACAAAAAAATATATAAATTCTACCTGCAAGCTGAGTTGATACTAAAGGTTGCGTTTTTTTCAATTTTTAAAAGCAACACAATAAAAATGTATTAAAATACATGTCGAAGGGCAGTAAAGAATTTATACTATTGCTCGTTCTAACATGGATTGTACCTCTATCTGCCAGCAGATGGCAGCAGAGCAATCATGTAAGAAAAGAATGTCAGAACTACTGGTGTATGTGAGCGAAGCATTTGCTGGGTCAAACACTGAACATAAAAGTCTTAAAGAATATACTTAGAAATCTACTTTAATGGTAACTACATTTATGGAAATGTTAAAGTCGATATTTGCAAAGTCAAGGCAGTATTGCTATCAAGGTCCCAGGCAAAAAAAAAAGTGTAGAGAGGACAGAAACACAACTTTATTAGAATCCAGGGCCACGCTGTAAAAATGAACTACTTAAAGGCATCACAAAAACTAACACTTAAAGGGGATGTGTCAAGGTCTTAAATGGCTAAAAATGCAAGAACATTTGACCTCGTCTTTGAAAATCCTCTTCGTTCTCAAAAATGAAGGGATTTTTTTATTTTGTAGTGTACAATGTGTTCCTCAGGTTACCAGTCACCTTCCGGTCTCAGAGTGTCCTGTAACCTAGCAACAAGCACTTGCTAATTGCAAGCTATATACTCTAGATCCTATAAGCGCCGGCCTGAAATTGGCCGGATAGTTCGATCATCCCGCTCTAATACTTCTGCACTTTTTCCATGTTGTGCAGGCAAAGCTAGCAGCATGGGAGAGTGTTAAGTTTGGACCACAGGTCGATTGCAGGCTATATACTCTAGATCCTATAAGTGCAGGCCTGACGTTGGCTGGATAGCTCAATCATCCCGCTTCAATGCTTCTGCATTTTTTCCATGTTGTTGGGCCAAAGCTAGCAGCATAAGAGAGTGTTAAGTTTGGACCAGCGGTGCATTATGTGCGCAAAAATTTAGACCATGCTTAGTTTTGTTTTAAATGCCTTTTTCATGTAAAATTCAGTATATCAGGGCCAATTTAATCCAAGGACTGTTGTGCTGTGCAGGGATAATATTTTTTCTCAATAAATATTATTACCTACTTTATTTATCTATTTCATACTCATATTTAATATCCAAATAGCCTCTTCACAGAGAAGAGGACTTGAACACTAGTGGTGCCTTTTGGAAGTACCAATGCTAAAGGTCAATATCAACCCTATAACGAGCCTTTCTGTATGACTTAGGATATAAGCCAAACCATAATCTCAATTTGCAGACACCATGTTTCAGGGTATTGCCCCTCATCAGTGCACATTATGACATCAGATTTGGTAGGGGAAAGGCTAATACTGGGATACAAGGGGCAATTTTCTCCTTGTAGAGAGTGGCATGCCAGTATGAGGAGACTTAAATACCTTGTAGGCTCCTCTGGGAAATTTAATATGCACATTGCCTCTTCAGACTTGGCATATCACTCTCCACAAGGAGAGAATTTACTCCTTAGATCTCAGTCTAACTCCCACAGCCGAATCAGATTTCATACTTTGCATTGACGAGGGGCAATAACCCGAATCATGGTGTCTGCAAATTGAGATTCTGGTTTGGCTTATATCCTAAGTCATATAGCAAGGTTCATTAAAGGGTCGATATTGACTTTTAGGATCGCTACTTCCAATAGGCGGCAATAGAGTTCAAGACCTCGTCCTCTCTGAAGAGGCAATTTGCACATTAAATTTCCCAGAGGCGCATTGTATGAACTACAAGTTTGCTTACACTAGCATGTCGTGCTCCACAAGGAGAAAACTTACCCCTTAGATACCCATATTTAGTTAGTTATCTTACAGGACCATATTATAGAATATCTTATTACTATACAGTTAAAATGGCAGAACTCTCTGCTTTTTAACGTGTCCTATAATCCATCCTATATCCCACTGTTTACTTTCTATAGCGTGGGAGATATTTTTGTGTTCTAGGAAAAGATTGAAAGGACAATAATGTGATCTTTATATATTACTTATCTAATAAAATGGGCTGGATCACAATAATACTATGAACAGTGGGTGTTAAGATATAGGCTGGGGTCACATGAGCGTTGATTCTCTCATACGAGAGAATCAGATCCATTATGGTAATGACACTCCAATCAAATTCTGATCCTAGTATCAGTTTAGGGTGATTGATTCTATAGTATGAAATAATCATAGCTCACTGACAGGAGAAGATTGACACCAAAGTTTCTACATCTTCCATTCTGTGAGTCTGCGAAAATCAGACTGCTCTCAGATGTCATCCGAGTGCAGTCCAATGTTTCACAAGCATCTAGACTTGATTGGGTGCGCTCTTTTTATCATGTCAAATTGGCATGACAAAAAAATGATGATTGGCACTGCCCCATAATATAACACTAGTCCAAATGCTATCAGATAAAACATCGGATAACACTCATTTATGTTATATGGTGGTGTCAGAGCCCATAACGTGATATAACAAAGATGTGTTCTAATATTCATAGATCATATAACAAAAGAATAAATTCATTACCGGTAGGAAAATAAAAATGTGTAGCATTCCAGCTTTTCTTTTCCACATACAATGCTTACTAGCAATTGTGTTTCTATTTTTCTAACTTTTATATTCTTGGCCACTTTGTTATGTGACTTCCCATCTAACCAGCGGGGTAGTTTAAGCATAAAATGTATAATTACTGTATAATACTGTAGATTTGTATTTGTAACTGAATAACTCACCATCAACAAATTTTACGTAAAGAATAAACTTTCATTTTTATTTTTATAATTTTTTTCCAGCACAGAAAGTTATAGGACTTTGCAAACCACTTTACTATGGGATTCATCTTCATTCCTGTAAAAAAAAAAAATCATGTATATGGTTCCAAACCCCAGAGTTTTCCAGTCTATTTCCTTCCTTTAGTGCATTGGTATCAGAACGTACTCATTTGGAGTACATATGATGGCAGTGAGAGGGTCAGCTCAGTACATGTATCTCTCTAATTCTGGGGATAAGCTGCTGCAGGAGACTGTTTCAATAAGCACAACCCTCAGAAGAGGAGACAGGTGCTTAACCTTTCACTGCAATCATCTGTTTTCCCAATCAGTATGTTCTGATATCAATAAAGGTAAAGGCAGGAAAACTGACTGAGACCCCTTCACACGCACATGTCTCCGGTACGTGTTAGGTCCATGCCCGCATGTACCGGAGACACGGGAAAACGTAAACCCATTAAAATCAATGGGTTTATGTGCACGCACGTGTGCAGCCATTGGCCCGTGCCTCTGTGTGGAGCAGACATGAGCCCGTGTGCTCCACACGGATGCATGTCCGTTTTTCTCCGTCAGCACGGGTGTCACACGGCCCCCATCCATACCACACGGATGTAGTGTGGATGCAGTCCCGTGTGACACGCGCCGGAGAAAACTCACATGTCAGAGAAAAAAATAACAAACCTTTACTCACCTTCTCCAGCCCTCCTGTCTCTGCCGCTGCTGTCACTTGCTGCCGACCGCCGCTCATTATTCTCATTTAATATTAACTTCACTGTGGCCGGAAACAGCAGCAGCGGGGAGTTGGCAGGACCGGAGACCGAAGATCAGCACCACGGACAGCGACGCCAGGGACAGGTGAGCAGAAAGTTCTCATTCTCCGTGTGTTATCACGGATAACAGACGGAGAACACACGTAGTGCCATAAACACGGCTCACGGAGGGGAAAACGCACTTTTGACACGTCCGTGAAACACGTGCGTGATTTTCACGGACGTGTGAAGGGGGCCTAAAGCAGGATTTTTATAACTACTTACATGCAAAAAAATTCACAGTGCTGAAGACAAGTCATTTAATAAAGTGATTTGCAAAGTGTCATAATTTTACATGCTGGACAAATTTATAAAAAAAAAAAGAAGAAAGTTTAGTTACTTTTTAATTTTACATTTTTCCATCTGCTTAATCATGCTAACTATTTTACTGAGCTTGGCAATTTTAAGAATAAAGCATGGATTAGGAAATATCAATTAAAATGAAAGAAAATGTAGACTTAGGATTAAACATGCATACAGATAGACTGGAAGACAATATAAGATGTTAAGATTTTATTAGTGTTGTAAATGTAGATGATTTCTTAAGATGTCATTGCTTTAGGGCTCACATACAAATTAAAGTCAGAACAATGTAATTGTATGGAGGTCTCCCAACTCTTCTCCCCGAAATGATGTCAGAGTAGATAAGGAATTTAAGTGCGCTATTTTTTGTTCTCCTTCTATGGTAGATAAGCCGCTAATGGTAGTGTCTAGCAGCAGTTTTCTGACCCCTCTCCCAACTGAAAAATATGAACACCCAGCCGTATTGAGCATTCATGTGCATGAGCGTGTGAGAGAGCTACTGCTAAAAAAGCATTCTGTCAACAGCTATCTAAGGCCGGTTTCACACATCTGACTTTTTGCCGGTTTGCCAGTTCCAGTGCACACCAATACAGTGTATACAGTACAGTGGCAGCGTGACAAGCTCTGGTCACATGCTGTCATGTGAACGGAGCATGTGACCCGGAAGTTACAGCGCTGCCACTGTACTGTATACAATGTACTGGCGTGCGCCGGAACCAGCAAATCCGGTGAAAAGCCAGATATGTGAAACCGGCCTAAGGCCCCTTTCATACGTCAGTGATTCCAGTACATATGACGCCATTTTTATAGGTACTTGAATCAAGGACATAGGCAGACCCATTAAAATCAATGGGTCTGTGCACACATCAGTGATTTCAATTATGTGTGCGCAGCACTGATGTCACAAGGACCATACAGTGGTGTGATCCATGTGAGACGTACCAGAGAAAACACGTGTCTTTCATATGAAATGAATTTCTGTACTCGCCTGTCTCCAGCAATGCTGTCTTTGGCGCTGATGTCAGTTGCCCACTCATTATGCTCATTGCATATTCACTGCACCGCGGACCCGGAAGCAAGTGTGACCAAAGCGCCACAGAAATCAGCACCATGGACAGAAATTTCGGGGACAGGTGAGTAAAAAGTTCCTGATCTCCGTGTGCTATCACGGATAGCACACATAGAGAACACATGTGTGCCAAAATCATGACACACAGAGGGCCATACAACTTCCAACACACGTCCGTGAAAAACATGTGTTTTTTACTGACATATGAAAAAGGCCTAATGGTCACCTTGATTTTAGCCATGGACACATATGTATAAATAATACATTCAAATTGAAAGTACAATTATTGAAATTACTGACTGGTAGAAGTGAATATTTGTTTCTCATCAGTTTATGAATATCTACAACATTAGTAATCGGCTAAATTGCACTTAATGGAAGAGAAACCTCTCCTTAAAAACAAATGCCATTTTGAATATTCCCTGAAATGAAATTGTATCGAAATAAAAATAAACAGTTGTATACTGTAAGCTGGAGTGAAATGGTGCAGAAAGCATGATAATATGTTTGTTCTGTCGACATTTGAAGCTTAAAGAGGTTTTTGAGAAGACTTCAATTATAAAAACATTTAAAACACACAAAGTTGCACAATTTTTATTTTAATGAAGATGAGAAGTTCATTAAAGAAGATAAATATTTCATTAGATGTTAAATAAAACAAAGAGATTTTTTGGCTTCTCTCAGCACAAAATTCCTTTGAAAGATTAATTAATACATGCAAATTATGCAAATTAGACCCATGCAAATATTTTATGAAGACAATTAAGGGAACCATTAATTACTGCTTTTTTTGCTTCACTGAGATTCATTCATTTAATTTTAATTTCACTTTAACTGTTTTGATGTATAATCTCGCAGCTAAGAACTTTATCTTTCCTAGTGGGTCACTTAAACGTATATACATTTCATCAAGTGCAAGGCAATACACAACGTGAAGAAAGGTATTCTCCAGACCATGCTCTCTATTAAGGGGGATGTCTAGCACAATACAGTCCTAGAAAGAAGTAAGCAGAATGAGAACGTGAGCTCATTCTTGGCTGAGGTTCAACTGCTGGAAAAGCAATTAATTTGCTTTGGCTGTTCTAATATAGGGGAATTAGAAAGTGTGACACAAGACAAATAGAAATAATTAGTTCTCCAAAATGATGTTCTCATTAATATAGTTTGAATATTTGAAATAATAATAGAAAAAATATTGTGCTATACTGCTTTATCAACATATTAATGCTGTGCGTGATAACACAATGTACCATTTGACTTCAGTTTGACATTAAAATAACTCTTTTCCAGGAGTGGGACTGGCTCGAACTTGGGAAAGCTACTGAATAGTGTTAATTATAACGTTAAGCTTAGCATATAAATCAATCCTTAGTTACATTATAATGTATCTGGCAGTCATAGAAATATATTAGTGGTGGGTTTTTTTACAGGTTAGGAAGGAAGAATGTAGAAAAGGGGGGACCATAGCACAAATCACAAATTCCACCCTTCACATTAGAATGATGGGTTTACCACTCATAATGTAAGGGCTTCTTGTTTCCTATGGATGTTCCACCTCACTGTTTGGATGGAAAATCCTATACTGTCTTTTGTCATCTAATACCAAGGAAGCTGGGACTAAATAAGTCTACGCACTCTGTCTCTAACAGATCACTGTTACGCTAGTTATGGGGAAGTACCATGCATACGGCAACAGGGAAGGGAAACCCTGTGTCTAGGGAAGGATGGTGACACCTAACCAAACATTCCGCTGGCCCGGCTCCTCTGACAACCCATCTCTTCCAAGAAGCCTACAACCTACAATAACCCTCAGACCAGTACACCACAGCCCAACCAGCTCTGTCCTCACCTATTGTACCATCACCCATTCCCTGTAGACTGTGAGCCCTCGCGGGCAGGGTTCTCTCTCTTCCTATACCAGTCTGTTTTGTATTGTTAATGATTGTTGTACGTCTACCCTCTTTCACTTGTGAAGCACCCTGGAATAGATGGCGCTATAATAAATAATAATAATAATAATAGATAAGTTTTGCATCTATACGCTGAATAGGATACCAGACCCTGACTGACCCTAGAACTGGGCACTAGGTAGGGAGCAGATGGGATGAGTGCTTAGTCAACCCCACTATGCTCTAAGAAAAAAACACAGGGAGCACACACAGAGGAAAGCACATGAACAACTTATCTCCAGGATGACTCAAAGAGGTAAAGCAATGCAGAACAATGTTTCTTAACATAGATACAAGTCAACTGTTTGCATCCAAGGCCTGTATATGTTTTTAACTCTATCACCAGCAAAGACTAAGAGGGAATGAGAGTATTTAAGAACGCCAACAGAAGTGCTGATGATTAACAGATGAAAGGTAAGGAAGTCCGCAGGGTCCTCAAGGAAAAGGGATTAACCGCAAGCAGAGAAGAAGAAAATGTCAGGGAGCAGTTTGTGTAGCTAAACGCTTCGACCTTCTACAGCTGCACACCACAGGACTGTCTGTCAAGTGAGACATACCCGTGACAGTCGAAGGGTGTATGTTCACACGTTTAGTTTTTGCAGCAAATATTTCTGCTGCAAAAACCAGATGGTTAGCAGAAAAAATACATGTTTTTTCCTGCATTTTTTTAGCATTTTTTAGGCGTTTTAACTTGCTTTTTACCTCATTCATTTAAATAGGTGAAAACACTGCAAAAATGCTGAAAAAATGTACATACCGCTGATCTGAAAACTTGTTTTCAAGTTTCAAATCCGTAAGGAAAGAATAAACAGCATTTACATGGGATTTCAGAAATCTCATTCACTTTGCTGGTACTTGTAAAACATTGCCTTTTTTCTGCTACAGAAAAACACAGTAAAACATGTGTTAAATATGCTGCAAAACGCCACAGTGAATATATCCTAAAAGTGTACCTATAGGCTTCAATAAGTCCTATTACATGATGCATAATATTTTTAATATTTCATGGGACACCATAATATAAAGTCATGCCTCTTGGTAAGAATAGCTCATCCCATGGAGGAATATGTCAGCATAGAGTCCTGTGTGCTACCATAAAGTCTTCCACACACAACTCTGCCACTTGTCTATGTGACTTTAAATGGATGAAGGTTACATCGTTTTCTCATTACAAAGAATGTGGCTAATTTCAATGTTAATTTCTACTCAAATATTGATATTACAAAAATACAAAAAACTCCTTGTTTTTTCATTTCCTTTTATCTGGATACACTGATAACATATTTTCTTGTCAGTCAAGTGTGATCAATATTCAGACAGAATATCAAAGCTCTCTGACTGTAAAGTTACTGATTTACCATTTTTTTTAGAAAAAATCTATAACTTGGACATTGGAATTTATTCCAGCACCACTATAAATATTCCTTTATTTTACACTCTTAGTGCAAACCATTAACATTATTAATAAGGTTTACACATGCTTATCTCAAAATCATCATGAAAAGTAAATCCACTAATTGACTTCAACATTTAAAGATGTTTGTGCGAAGTCAAATTAAAGGGAACTTGTCAGCAGATTTTATGCAACTCATTTGTGACACTAAAGGCCCTGTCACACACAGAGATAAATCTGCGGCAGATCTGTAGTTGGTGTGAAATTGTGGACAATCAGTGCCAGGTTTGTGGCTGTGTACAAATGGAACAATATGTCCATGATTTCACTGCAACCACAGATCTGCCAAAGATTTATCTCTGTGTGTGACGGGGCCTTAAGGCTTATAAAATATGTGTAGTAAAGGGCTCCAGTTTAAATCAGCAATATGCGGCATAAAATGGAGTATGCTGTATGCTCATGGCTACTTGAAGTCATCTATAGTGCTTGAGTGCTGGAGGGTCGAGAAGACACAGTATTCCTGCAGCTTACCTCTGACATTGGGCTTCTGACATAAATATTAGCTTAGCTGAAAGCCCACAGATGCACTGCTTTAATTCCAGGATCATACATATGTGTATTGTACAGATAAAGCCAAGGGTGTAATGATGACTTCACTATACATGCCCAGAGTATACAAGTGAACAGAGTATGTGCAGGATCTCATTTCAGCTGGTGGTGACTTGTGAACCCCATTGAGATGTCAGTGAGATGGAGTGGTAACATCAGGAAAACCATGACTCCTTGGGTCTCCAGCTCTAGCCACATAAATCCAGGTACGCAATAGTGCATGTGGTTATATAGGTTGATTTGAAGTGAATACAGTATGATCACCACACTATTAACAAGCCCTGGAGCACCATAAGGCTATGTGCACACAGTGCGTTTATCGCGGCATTTTTGCGCGTTTTTAGGGTGCGTTTTTGGCCTCAAAACTGCATGACTTTGCTTCCCCAGCAAAGTCTATGAGTTTTCAATTTTGCTGTCCGCACACAACTGTTTTTTTAAGCTGCGTTTTTGAGCTTGAAAAAAAAATGGACATGTCAATTCTTTCCTGCGTTTTTCTGCGTTTTCCCCCCATGCAATGCATTGGAAAAACGCAGCAAAACGCAGAGATCAAAAACGCAGCAAAACGCAGCCAAAAACGCACCAAATCGCGGTAAAAACGCATGCGTTTTTTTATGCGTTTTTTCGACGCAGGTGCGTTTTTGTGCATTTTTAGCGGCCAAAAACGCACAAAAACGCAACGTCAAAAAGACGCAGTGTGTGAACTTAGCCTTAGAGAGCTTAATCACTGAAAATCTGCTGCTGGGTGTCTTTAATTGTTGAGGATTTATCATTTAGCTGAGAAATGTGGAACATTTGTGTAATATCATGCATCCTAGTTTTATATAACAAGGGTTGTCCAAGACTTAAATATTGATCAACGGATTTTAGAATAAGTCATCAGTAATAGATCGGTGGGAGTCTGAGACTCAACTCCCCACCACACCTTCATACAATGTGTAGTAGCTGTTCTCAGATGCTGCAGCTAAGCACGCTCAACAATATCAAAGTCCTGGAAAACCTTAAAAGTTTTTGTTCTATCTGGATGAAGGGCTTTAGATTCTCCAGGAATCATGTATCATCAGAAAATGGCAGATCACAACACAATGTTATTGTATTACTTAATACTGAAGTAATTGGTTGGGACAGACTATTTGAGGTAGCTTTAAACCCTAGTTAACATAGGGCATTTCTCTATGATGTCCATATATTCTATCAGGGAATAATAAAGAGTGTTTATTGGAAACAGCCTCTTTAAAGACAAACTCCATAAACGTAAGCGCTTTAGTTTAGGGACATGAATTTGCCTTGGATTTTACCAAAAACGTCAGGTTCTCCTTTGTGAATTCAGTAAAATGAAAACTGACCGGCCACCATTGTTCTGAACTGGCAAAGGCTGGAAAAAGGTTAAAAATGATACCCACCTCTCATTTCACCTGCTGCCGTGGTATATATCTTTTTTCCTCTACCACTCGACATCCTCTTTGGACATGTTCCTGTTGTGTCAAATAGGCCTTTGACATCACAAGTCATGACATTACGAAGTGCATCATTCGAGTTCTAGGTGCAGAATGAAGGTGTCCAAAGAGGATGAAGTGCATCAAAGGAAAGAAGAGGCTGGATGGAGCGAAAGTAGCATATTCTACTTTCATTAGTATTTGAGCATTAGAGTTGGCCATTTAAATCTCTAAGGATACATCAAAAAAAAATGCAAATTTGAAGACATCCTTTTCTTACTGTTTTTAACTGATTCATTGCTATGTGTCAATGGAAAAAAACGTTCACAGGTTACCTTCCAATTTTACAAACGAATGAGAAAAAAACCCCAAAAGTAAAATGGATTCAAAACAGATGAGACACGTGTTAGAAACGGCCTGTTGTTATTTATGTAAAAATTGAAACGTATGTGTAAAGGGAACCTTATTCGTTAACATCTCATTATGTTTGTAATGCCAACATATTTCTGTGTTATGAAATACATCAAAAACAAATCAAGAAAAAGTAGAAAAAATCTAGCTCGCCTGTCCTGGGGATATCGCTACGGAGAGAGGATTCCAAGGAATAATAGCCCAACAATGAAGAAAAGTTTAGCACCTCGAAAAAATAAACTTTGTTTATTTAAAAAATGTTGTTTCAAAATTAAATAGAGAAAAATGACCATACAAGCTGCGTCTACGCGTTTCAGGGCATGCATGCCCCTTATGCCCTGAAACGTGTAAACCCTTCTTGTAAGGACATTTTTCTCTATTGAATTGTTAAACAATATTTTTTCAAATAAAAGTTTATTTTTTAGATGTGCTGGACTTTTCTTCATTGCTGGACTAAAAATAAAATCACTGAAACATGGTTTCTACTACAGGTATATATGGACAAAGCTTCGCAATAAAAGCTACACAAACTCTAAAATAAGACTAATATATTCTGCAATAGATTTCAGAAAAATATTGTTCTCTTCCATTAGTTATGAACCAAACACCTGATAATAGAAGATATGATTGTGCATTGTGTGCGCTGGAGCTGACCCATTACCTGTTATTTTAAACATAACCAAATTAATTTACTGTAATAAACAGCAGTGCAAATGTGACCTTGTGTTCATTCCAGCCAGATGGTGAGCTGCATGGTTGAATAGCATACTATAACAAGAGAACACTCACATGCAAAAATCTAGATTTATGGATTTTGCACATCTTACCTTGTATTGTCCTTTCAGCATCTGTTCTGGCCCCATTGCGGTCAGATTCTATCTCCGGGGTCAAAGCCTCTGAAAGCAGAGACAAAAATGAATGACATTAGCAGCTGAAATACAGCCGGATTTAACCTACTGTGCGCACACTAAGACCATGGCACATAACGTATATTTACTTTTCGGTGGCACTATAGTACTCACTTCATTTTCCGCTAACCTTCTAATAATAAAGATTGTGACCATATCTTCCTGTCATGCCAGTGACGTTATTATATTATCCATTTATTATATATTTTTCTTCAATCCTCGATTTTTTTTTCCTTCAATTTCATTCTGTTTTCTATTTTTCTTTTGTGGCCACTAATTTCCCCACCATAGCAAAATTACGGTCTGTACACAGTACAAAATTTTATTTTTTTACTAGTAGTAATAAAAGATGTATATATTTTTATTACCGTTTGCTGCACTAGCAGACAGTGGGCTAAATATTTTATTTTTTTTTTAAAAAACTGTGTTAGTGCTACAAGAAAAAAAAAATAATAATAAGAAATTAAATAATACAAGTGATTTTACACATATATTAATATCTGCATTTTTTCTGAAATGCTGATGCATTTATATTTATATATATTTTTTATATGTTACCATGAGCTATCTAGAATTTCATTAGTAACATATTAGCTATTTTTGAGTTTTAGGTGACTAATGGAAATCACTGTTTTTATGCACTTTATGTGCATATGGTTAGTTTTCCAAGATATAATGGTACTGCATGGTATAAAAAAAATGCCTATGGTGCCCCTGTAATGGAATCCCTGTTTGCCATAAACACTTTCATCAGCAAGTTGCCTATAAAATAATAAGGGGGCACTCTGCTCATTGTGTCTCTTTCATCATTTGTCAGATGTTTCTATTACTTTGTTTCCTTTTGCAATCCTCAAAATGCCTTCCTTTCTTACCTTGCTTGAAGAAGTAATTTTTTCTATTATACTAACTTTCTAAATAGTCAATATGGCAATACATTTTACAAAGTTATTCGCTAAAGGCTACTTTACACACTGCGATATCGGTCCCGATGTCGCTAGTGTGGGTACCCGCCCCCATCTGTTGCGCGACACGGGCAAATCGCTGCCCGTGTCGCACAACAGCCGTCACACATACTTACCTGTCCGGCGACGTCGCTGTGACGGGTGAACCACCTCCTTTCTAAGGGGGCGGTCCGTGCGGCGTCACAGCGACGTCACTGAAGCGTCACTGAACCGCCGCCCAATAGCAGCGGAGGGGCGGAGCTGAGCGGGACGTAACATCCCGCCCACCTCCTTCCTTCCGCATAGCGGCCGGGAGGCAGGTAAGGAGAGCTCCCTCGTTCCTGCGGCGTCACACGCAGCGATGTGTGCTGCCGCAGGAACGAGGAACAACTTCGTTACTGCTGCAGTAACGATTTTTAAGAATGGACCCCCATGTCGCCGATTAGCGATTTTGCACGTTTTTGCAACGATGCAAAATCGCTTATCGGTGTCACACGCAACGGCATCGCTAATGCGGCCGGATGTGCGTCACAAATTCCGTGACCCCAACGACTCCGCATTAGCGATGTCGCAGCGTGTAAAGCCCGCTTTAAGGTCCTCCTCTGAAATATGCTTTCCAGAGATAAAGGTGGCTACATATAGCCAGTATTTGGTAGTATTTCTTATCACCTAGCTGTTGTCAGTAAGCACGATGCTTCTGCCAGCTAGTGCCAGTGAGTGCGATACATCTGCTGACTAGCTAGTGCCAGTAAGTGTGGAGCTTCTGCAGACCAGCTAGTGCCAGTGAGTGGGGTGCTTCTGCTGGCCAGCAAGTGCCTGTGACTGCAGTGCTTCTGCTGCACAGCAAGTGCCAGTGAGTGTGGTGCTTCTGTTGGGCAGCTAGTGCCAGTGAGTGGGGTGCTTCTGCTGACCAGCAAGTGCCGGAGAGTGTGGTGCTTCTGCTGGCCAGCTAGTGCCAGTGAGTGTGGTGCTTCTGCTGGCCAGCAAGTGCCTGTGACTGCAGTGCTTCTGCTGCACATCAAGTGCCAGTGAGTGTGGTGCTTCTGTTGGGCAGCTAGTGCCAGTGAGTGGGGTGCTTCTGCTGACCAGCAAGTGCCAGAGAGTGTGGTGCTTCTGCTGGCCAGCTAGTGCCAGTGAGTGTGGTGCTTCTGCTGGCCAGCTAGTGACAGTGAGTGTGGTACTTCTGCTGGCCAGCTAGTGCCAGTGAGTGGGGTGCTTCTGCTGGCCAGCTAGTGACAGTGAGTGTGGTACTTCTGCTGGCCAGCTAGTGCCAGTGAGTGCGGAGCGTCTGCTGGCCAGCTAGTGACAGGGAGTGTGGTACTTCTGCTGACCAGCTAGTGCCAATAAATGTGGTGCTTCTGCTGGCCAGCAAGTGCAAGGGAGTGCGGTGCTTCTACTGACCAGCTAGTGCAATTGAGTGTGGTACTTCTGCTGGCCACCTAGTGCCATTGAGTGGGGTGCTTCTGCTGGCCAACTAGTGCCAGTGAGTGTGGTGCTTCTACTGACCAGCTAGTGTAATTGAGTGTGGTACTTCTGCTGGCCAGCTAGTGCCAGTGAATGGGGTGCTTCTGCTGACCAGGTAGTACCAGTAAGCACGGTGCTTCTGCTGGCCAAATAGTGCAAGTGAGTGTGGTACTTCTGCTGGCCAGCTAGTGCCAGTAAGTGCGGAGCATCTGCTGACCAGCTAGTGCCAGTGAGTGTGGTGCTTTTGCTGACCAGCTAGTCCCAGTGAGTGCAGTGTTTCCGCTGGTCAGCTAGTGTCAGTGAGTGCAGTGCTTCGCCAGCTTGAGCCATTGATTGTGCTGCTGCTAGCAGCTCTCACATTCGTAACCATGTTATGGGTTTCTTTTTTTCTTTTACATTACTCCATCCACTACAACCACTATTTTTGCTGTTAACAAACATTTTGCACAACACTATAAATATTTTTTGACAATCTTTTCAACTCCAATTATTAAACTGTTGTCAAAAAGGATATAATAATAAATGGTAGTTACATGCACAGCAAACAAAATGTGGCAGCTGGCCACAATATGCACGTGGCCTGTGGGATTGTCAAATTGAACTAGTAAAATGGCTGTGGAAAAAAAACAGACTTGTACAGTTAAATGTCTGCATTAATTGTTTTTATGTTTTTCCACAAAATTCAATGCCCTTCCCAAAAAAGTGTGATAAGAAATAGGTAGGTATATGTCCAAAAACCCAGCAACTGCATCAGTGAATTTTATTGTTATGGCATGTACAGATGTAACATTTTACTAGTAAGAGATAAGTGTAAAACAAAACAAATAATTGTATGTGGCATGCAGTAGACCAAATCAAAGGTCTGGGTTTTGGATTCTTTTTGTATTTAAAAAAAAAAATAAATGTATAATTGTAATTCAAATGGACAGATGCTACCACTGTATTATTCAACGTATTAGACGGTGTGCACATGATGCACTTTTATCATGTTTCTTTATGTATTTTTCAGTGCAGATTTGACACAAAATCAGATGGCATTCCTGATACCCCCAAAGTCAATAAGAATCCAGAAGTCTCATGCACGTGTTGATTATTTTCTCGATGCCCATTCGGTGCATATTTAACTCTGCAGCATGTCAATTCTAATGAATGGGAGAAATTTGCACCAAAAATGAGCAGCAAAAAAGTATCAAAAATGCTGCATTTTTCCGGACAAGGGATTTAGAAATGGTGCAGAAATTTCTGCACTAAATACTATTCATGTTCATATACCCGTAATCTCATTTTCTTCACTGCTATAGTTTTTCAACATATTACTGTCTAAAGTATTACTGCAATATTTTAGGGATTTCTCTTCCTTTACCTATTGCCAAGCTGTGAACTCTGACAAACCCTCACTATCTTAAAATTATCCTAAAATAGTTTATGAATTCCGTACTTAAGGCCTCGTTACACGCAACAAAGTATCTACCGATATATCGCCGGGGTCACGGATTCCGTGACGCACATCCGGCGTCGTTAGCGACGTCGTTGTGTGTAACAGCTCCGAGCGAGTGTTAACGATCAAAAATACTCACCTTATCGTTGATCGTTGACACGTTGTTCATTTTCATAAAATCGTTGCTGTTGCAGGATGCTGGTTCTTCGTCGTTCCGGTGGCAGCACACATCGCTACGTGTGACACCACACAGGAACGAGGAACATCACCGTACCTGCGGCCGCCCACAATGAGGAAGGAAGGAGGTGGGCGGGATGTTACGCTCGCTCACCTCCACCCCTCCGCTCCTATTGGGCGGCCACAGCGACGTCGCTAGGCAGGTAAGTCCCGTGTGACGGGTCCTAACAATGTTGTGCTCCACGGGCAGCGATTTGCCCGTGACGCACAACCGACGTGGGCGGGTCCTTTCACCAGCAACATCGCTAGCGATGTTATCAAATAGGTCATAGACAAAAAGGGGAAAATAGAGTTTTTCAATTTTATCATAGTGAAAGCAATCACAAGCCCCTGTATGGATAATATTATGGAATATACTCCCAAACAATTGAATACTTCGTGCAAAACACACGTAAGAAGACTTATTCAAATATAATCTAAATTTTATTGAAAAATAGACATACAATGATAAAAATGTGCATTTTCCATATAATCAATAAATGAGGTAGGTGGATTCAATCACACCCACCCACCAGGGAAACTAGCCACATTAAACCCATCCTTGCTCCATAAGCTAAATAGTAAATACTGAGTCTAGTGAACCATGTGCTGGAGATACACTACAGGATCAAATTGATCATAGTATCGAAAAAGAGCATTTCAAACCTACCCATAGTGTAAAGATAGAGGGTCTACAGCTGGCAGTCCCAAAGTGGGTGAGTGAGCAACCTTTCTCCCGGACGCGCGTTATCGCAAATGCTTCATCAGTAGGGTACAGGCAAGTGGATGAGTCCACTATCTTTACACTATGGGTAAGTTTGAAATGCTCTTTTTCTATACTATGATCAATTTGATCCTGTAGTGTATCTCCAGCACATGGTTCACTAGACTCAGTATTTACTATTTAGCTTATGGAGCAAGGATGGGTTTAATGTGGCTAGTTTCCCTGGAGGGTGGGTGTGATTGAATCCACCTACCTCATTTATTGATTATATGGAAAATGCACATTTTTATCATTGTATCGCTAGCGATGTTGCTGCGTGTAAAGCCCCCTTTAGGCTTTTGTACAGGCTACTATAGCTCCTGATTAGCTGCATTCTACCATATCATGTAATCGCTGCAAGGCATTATGGGAAATCAAATTGTAAATTATTCAAATTTATCAGGACATTCAAATTTTTACAGAAAAATGACTTGAATTCAATTTTGATTTGCAACAAATCGATTCAATCAACTCTACTGTTTGTTAAGAACTCATTTGGCTGACAGATATCTTTCCCGGATCTCCATACACATGCACACTTTTCTTGACCGTCATTCCCATCAACAATCTAATGTGACCAGGATAACAGGAATGCCTGCTGGCCCATAGAAACCACTGATGTGATATATTATTGTTGACCTATCTTACTAATTTGAGCTAATTTACACACTCAATTCTGCATTGTTCCATTGCAGTCCATATTTTCATTAAAACATTAGATATTTATTCATAATTGCATTTCAAATTTAGAAGCATTGTAACAAAAGTAATATTTCATACAGATGACTCTATTTTTACACAAACCACAGCCTTACCATTAAGGACTCTAAGTCCTTCTGAGGATGCCGCTTGTTTGAGTGTCTGCTCTGCTTGCTCTCTTCGCTTTGTCTCGAATTCCAAGGCTTCTTGCAATTTCCTTTTTGCTTTCTTTTCTTTCTTAAGTCTTTTCTGAATTATTGCTGAAACAGGAAACATCCATTTAATTACTGTGATGGACTGTCTTAGTCTTGTTTAGGTCAGATACTATAGTATTCCAATCACATACTAAGACTACAGAAAATTCTCTGACCTCTACTTCACATAATATATTCTATAGTTAGAAATGAGCAAGAATCCTCAAATATTTATTTTTTAATTAATATAAATTTTAATCATAGCATCTACACCATATTAAATTTATTTGGCAGGATTAGTCAATTCAAAAATTATTTCATACATAGAATGCAATGAGCAAATTGATTATCTAATTATAATATTAAATAATCATAACCATTAGGAAAATAGAAAAAACTGATAAATTCTTTCTCAAATGCATCCTAAGGCCTCTTTCACACGTCCGTGAAAAACCACGCACGTTTTTCACAGACGTGTCAGAGGTGCGTATTGTCCTCAGTGAGCCATGTTTATGGCACAGGTGTGTTCTCCGTGTGTTATCCGTGATAACACACGGAGAATGGGAACTTTCTGCTCACCTGTCCCTGGCGTCGCTGTCCGTGGTGCTGATCTTCGAGCTCCGGTCCTGCCGACTCCCCGCTGCTGCTGCTTCCGGCCGCAGTGAAGTGAATATTCAATGAGCATAATGAGAGGCGGACGGAAGCAAGTGACAGCAGCGGCAGAGACAAGTGCTGGAGAAGGTGAGTAAAGTTTTTTTTTTTCTCAAACACGTGTGTTTTCTCCCGCGCATGTCACACGGAACACCTCCGTGTGATTTATTTGTGTTCCATGTGACACCCGTGATGCCGGAGAAAAACGGACATGTTGATGTGTGGAGCACAAGGACACATGTATGCTCCACACGTACACATAGTCCATGGCAGAACATGCACGTGAGCGCAGACCCATTGATTTTAATGGCTCTACGTATGCCCGTGTCTCCATTACGTGAGGAAACGGATCAAACACGTGCCGGAGACACGGACGTGTAAAGAGGCCTAATGTACAGTGTATAGCAAATCAATTAGTATATTGATACTGACTAGGGATGATCGAATTCCTCAAACATTCGGCTTCGCGAATATCCGA
The DNA here is from genome assembly GCF_048569485.1 of Anomaloglossus baeobatrachus. Taxonomy (NCBI): domain Eukaryota; kingdom Metazoa; phylum Chordata; class Amphibia; order Anura; family Aromobatidae; genus Anomaloglossus; species Anomaloglossus baeobatrachus. The sequence goes on along the minus strand of NC_134354.1, from coordinate 596,329,780 downwards.
CGAATAGGTCTCCGCTCTGTGAATATTCGATGCGCAATGTAAGTCTATGGGAAGCCTGAATAGTTCCGAATAGTTGTTATTCGGGTTTCCCATAGACTTACATTGCGTATCAAATATTCGCGAATAGACGAATAGCGGCGACCTATTCGGCAAATATTTGCAAAGGCGAATATTTGAGGTATTCGCTCATCCCTAATATTGGCCCCTATCAGTAAATATAACATTTTTTTTGAGGAATATGTTGGCACTATATAAATAAAAATTATTATTTTCATTATTATTTTGCACATTCCTGGGTCTCCCAAAAACGTACACACTTCTCCAATAAAAATTGTGATAGATGTAACTCTTCTGAATTATAATATTTATGATTGATTATCTGAACAATGTATTTTTACTTTCATACCATAAATACTGCCTTTATTAAATGTAAGACCAATGACCGGAATATGGAGCTAATTTTGTTATATGTAAGTTTTAACATGCTGGATGTGTTACTTTATAAATTAGATAAATTGAGTCAGACCCGATGCCCTAGGTAAAATGGAAGCTTATACCTTTTCTGTTATCTTACAAACAATATATTGATTTTTAAGTCAAACAAGTAATATAGTACTGCAGGGAAAAGTGAAAGGAAGACCATTTATTTGCATGTTAGAATTCAATGATATCAGTCAGACATAACAGTAATCATGTTTGTGTAAAATTATCCTTTTTAATTATATTATTGATGTTCTTTATTGATCATTTTGCAGATATACACTGCGAAATTATCATTAACGAAGGCTTACAATAATGTGGTTTTCTGCGATAATTGTTATTTATAAATAGGCATGTATTAGCATTAATCTCGAGTGACCGCATGCTAGCAAATGTAGTGAAATATACTAGGTAGATATAAATATGATTTTGAGTTCTGGACATAATGATTGTATTATATATTATTATCAGTCACACAAGGACTGGCCATCTATAGTGATTGCTATACTCTTCCACCATTTACTGTTAAAAGTGCAATATTTCAATCCAAATATGTTAATATAATGTATATATCATTCATTCATCTCACCACAGAACCTTTTTCCAGATGCCATGTAGGAGATACAGTGAGCGTGTGGAAGTGCTCTAGCTCGATGAGTCCAAAGTAGAAATTTTTGGACTAAATGCAAAATTATATGTGTGGTGAAGATCTAACACTGCAGATCAACCTGAAAACACCTTCCCCAGTGTCAAACATGGTGGTGGCAGTATCATGCTGTGGGGATGCTTTTCTACGTCAGGTACAGGGAAGCTGGATAGAGTTAATGAGAAGATGGATGGAGCTCAATACAGGGCAATCCTGGAGGAAAACCTGTTAGAGGATGCAGAAGACTTGAGACTGGGGCATAGGTTCCAGCAAAAGAACAATCCTAAACATACTGAAACAGTTACAATTAGATTGGTTGAGATAAAAGCATATTCATGTGTTTGAATGGAACTAGCAAAGTCCAGACCTAAGTTCTATTGAGAATCTGTGGCAAGAGTTGAAAATTGCAGGTTAAAGATGCTCTCTATCCAAACTCACTGATCTAGAGCTATTTTGCAAGGAAGAATGGGCAAAGATTTCAGGCTCTTGTTGTGCAAAACTGATAGACATATACCCCAAAGACTGGCAGCAGTAGTTGCAGTAAAAGGTGGTACTACAAAGTATTGACTGTGGGGGCTGAATACAAATGCAAGCTACAATTTTCGGATTTATATTTTTAAAATTAATAGAAAAACAAAGAAATCCTTGCAACTCTGTATTGGTAAATCACATAAAATCTCAATAAAATACATTTAAGTTTGTGGGTGGAATGTAAAAAAAACTTTATCAAGGTACTGTATACAAATAATACAAATTATCATAGAAATAACATAAATAGACAAATACCTCTGTTCTTTTGTTCTACTGCAAACTGTTTTTCTAGGGTTTCCCTTAATTCTCGTTCCCTGAATAATTCCATCTTTAGCTCAGTCTTTTCCATTTGTACCTGTTTCTCTTGCGCTCGGGCATTATCTATTGCCACCTTTAACAAACCCTGAAAAATAAATCAGCATTACTGTCAATATATTGAAAATAGAAATATACAGACACATATGATTATATAATGTATGAAAAAATATTCCAAATATATACTCTTTCAGAAGGACTATTGCACTCCCACTAGAATACAAAATTTGATACCACATATAACTTGGAATGCAAGACAATAGAAAAAAGGTCTCTTAATGAGGATATTGGCTTTTCACATCACAAACAAAAGCCAAGAACACTATAAGACACTGTGCACTTGTCACATGGAGCTCGCACTCTAGTATATGGTGCCTTTCATTGTACCATTTTATACAAGGCAATCAAATACATTTTGAGCCACAGTCCATCAGATGCAATATGAGGGTATTCTCCCCTAGGAACACTGTATCAAGGGAAGGACACCCACATGCATAACAAATCCAATGAGGCACATATGCACAGAATTACTTGAGCTCCAAACAATGCTTGCTTGGGGTGCCGTGGGACCCTCCAGTAACTGATTCTAAGTGTCCACTCTTAGCTACATGCAAAATATACATTATGGGATAATCAATCACTAAATCCAACAAACGTTCCATAGATTTAAATGAAAAAGTGACTGTGTTTGCAGCCATTTTAGCACCTGACATATCTCTTTCCAATATTATTCTTAATTGCTATGCATTTTAATGGGTAAACAGCAGTTTTTACAAGCTAACTGATTATAAAATTATGTTTTTCAGTGAAGGTCGATGTCAGTGTGGTTTTTAGACATTTTTGGGTTGTGTTGTGTCCGCTACATGTGAAGTGACGTTTATAAAAGTTCCTTTGTGGAATGCAATGTGTTGGGAATACTACTCACTGCAGGTCCTGAAAGTCTGTAATAGTCCAGGCATGCTGGTAGTTACCAGTCCCCAATGCAAGGGAAAGTGGTGGCAGGAAATGAAAAAATAAATTAATTTTAATTAACTAGAAGAGAGGGGCTCAAACTTCTTATTTAAGTATAAGTGTAATGTAAGCTGTTCATTTGTCAGCATGCCGTAAACCCTTTAGCTTTGGTCGTACTTCTACGTCCTAGTTTGCAGTGCCTTTTGGACCTTGAAACTACTGGTACATCCTAGCGATCGCACATGCAGAGGAGCTTTTCCCACGCAATCAATGCCAGGACATTGGGTTATGTGACAGCCGAGCCGCGGCTTTCACAGCAAGGAGAAGTCCCCATGCCACCCTTGGCTGTTCAAACCCATAAATGCGTTATTCTGCCTCCCAGAGATCGCAGTAAGGTTTCTACTCACATTATCCTGCGCTTTACACTCAGCAATTACATCGGGGATTAGGTATAACTCTCTGAAAAACGTGATTCAGACAAACTTACAGAATGGAAAATTCACTGTAATGAGACAAAGGTAGTCACTTTTAACTCTCATGGCACTGCTGAACAGAGGCCAAATGTAGTCCAAAGTAAATCTGTTGCCTTATTACAGTGAAAGGACCTGTCAGGGATTCACCTGAATCACGAATTTTGGAGATGTAGATGAAAACCTGCATGTAAAGGCTCAGCATAAACAACAGAAAAAATGTGAACAGATCCAAAATACTTTGTTACACAATTCTGTGCATCAAATTGCCACCAACAGCATTCAACTCAACCCACACAAAAACAAGTACTGTATTTTTCGGACTTTAAGACGCACCGGACTATAAGACGCACCCTGGTTTTAGAGGAGGAAAATAGGAAAATAAAATTTGAAGCAAAAAATGTGGTCATGACACACTGTTATGGGGCGAGGATCTGCTACTGACACTGTTATGGGAGTAATGTCCTCAAATTCTCTACTAAGGTACCCCAGCCTGGTAATGATCCTCCTGCCTTGTATATGATCCCCATCCTTGTATATATGTACCCCATCCTGGTATATGGCCTTATCCTGCTATATACTGGCCTCCTGGAATATGCCCTCATCCTGCTATTTACCCCAATCCTGCTATATATCCCTATCCTGCTATATACCCCCATCATAATATATATACCCCATCCATCCTGCTATATACCCTATCTATCCTACTATATACCCCCATCCATCCTGCAATTTGGCCCCATCCTGCTATATGGCATGTATCCTGTGTCACACACTAAACCCCAAAAGTTTATACTCACCTTTTCTTGCTCCATGCATCATTGCTCCTCCCCCTGTCTGTGGCGACAGCAGCACCGCTGATCTGTGTGGAGCCGTCCCCGTTCTCCTGCAGCATCGCTCCTCTTCCTGTCTGCCTGTCAGCTGACCTGCGTGGAGACTAGCGGCGTGCACAGTGATGACGTCATCGCTGTGCTCACCGCTGTCTACACAGATCAGCTGGCCAGCACAGACAGGAGGAGATCGCGATGCTGCAGGGAAGTGACCGGTGAGTATACCGTAATATTCACTGCACCCCGCGCTGATGATGATGCGCGGAGGGCAGTAAAAACAGCCGCACATAATCACTCCAGGCTGTAGTTGCCAGGGGTGATCATGCGCCGGCTGTTAATTATGCGCGCACCCCCCACCCACCTGTCAGCGCTGGCTTCAGCGCTGAAGGATGATGGGCGGGAGGACGAGTGTGCATATGTAATGAGCGGGCCCACGTGCTCACGGCAGGAGCAACTACAGCCTGCTCGTGCTCCCGATGACCCGCTCCACCGTAGCACCCTCATTCCCTGCAGCCACATTCAGACTATAAGATACACCCCCCACTTTCACCCTACATTTGGGGGAAAAAAAAGTGCGTCTTATACTCCGAAAAATACGGTACCCACTCAGGTCCTTCATCTGTTAGCAGAAAAATACATGGCTTCCATGTTTCTGGTAGCACAAAGGCTCTGGAAAAGCGCTTTGTCTCCCCACCAAAAAGAAAACCAGCAAAATCTTCACTTCCAAGTCCAAGTGTCTTCCTTCCTTCTGAGCCCCACAATGTGCCTAAAACAAAGTTAACGTTCACATATTTGGCATTGTTGTAGTAAGGAGAGCCTGCTTAATGTATGGGATGTCTCAAGAAGAACAAGCTGGGCACAACGTATGATCAGTACAATGTACTGGGCACTACAAGGCCTTATTTGTAACTTTTTAGTTTTGCAACATTCACTGTGTTACACTCTATGGGTGTTTTCCAGAAGAAAATTGTCACTATACACGTAGATGAATTCCCAGAGGAGTGTTATTTCTAAGATGTGATCACTTGAGGGGATTTCTACTTTTCTGGCACTTAGGGGCTTTGCAAATGGAGTTCACTAACTCTTCTGGGAAAATCTGTGCTCCAAAAATGAAGTAACGCTCCTTATTTTTTATTTTCACGGCTCAACGTTACAACATTCTGTAAAGCACCTGGTGTTTTCTACTGTTTAGGCACATTATGAGTTCTGCAAATGCCTCATGGCATCCGCTATCAATTCCAGCTGATTTTGCAATCAAAAAGTCAAATGGTGCTCCTTCGCCTCCTAGTACTGCTGTGCACCCAAACAGTGGTTTTCTACCACATATGAGGTATCTATGTACTCAGGAGAAATTTCACAATAAATTGCATGGTGCATTTTCTCCTGTTACCTTTGTGAAAATGCGAAATATGGGGCTAAGCAACATTTTTGTGAGAAAAAGTAATATTTTAATTTTTTCCTTTCATATCACTTTAGTTCCTGTAAAGCACCTGAAGACTTAATAAACTGCTTGAATGTGGTTTGAGCAGTTTTTAGAATTGTGTCAGTTTGGGGTATTTTCTGTTACATAGGCCACTCAAAGTCACTTAAACTATGATGGAGTCCCCCCAAAAATATGGTTTTCTAAATTTTGTTGCAAAAGTTAGAAATTGCTGGTAAATATTTAGCCCTTCTTACTTCCTAACAATAAAACAATTATGTTTCATAAACGGTGCAGATGTAAAGTTGACATGTGGGAAATGTTATTTATTAACTACTTTGTGTGACACAACTCTCTGGTTTAAGTGCATGAAAATTCAAAGTTTGAAAATTGCTACATTTTCGCAAAATTTCTGATATTTTCACAAATAAACAGAAAAAATATTGTCCTAAATTTACCACTAACATGAAGTACAATATGTGATGAAAAAACAATGTCAGAATCATTGGGATACAGAAAGCAATCCAGAGTTATCTCCTACAGTGACACTGGTCAGAGTTGTTAAATTTAGCCTGATCAGGAAGGTGAAAACAGGTCGGGTGGTGCAGGGGTTAAAGGGGTTTTCCCATGAGCAAAGTTAATTTTAATAATAAAAAGTTCCACAATTGGATATGTTTAAAAAAAAAAAAAAAGTTCCTGTGTTGAGATAATCTTATATACAGTATGTTCCCCTGCTATATACTGTGTAATGGACGTGATCTGATTATACCACATCTCCTGGGCAGGGGAGGACACAAAAGAGTATAATGACATTAAAGCACAGAATCATAGCTGATTCTTTTTGTGAGGTAAAACATTTCCTTTCCTGTTTAAAAAAATGTTTTACCTCAAAGAAAAAAATTATTTGTCTTCTAATGCTGTAAAGTTTGTATATTTTTTACTTCCTCCCCTGCCCAGCAAATATAGTATGATCAAACCATTGCCTGTATGGTCAGACACAGCAATTACACAGTACATATCAGGGACACTTATGTAAGATTATTTCAGCACAGGAACATTTTTTAAACACATCCAATTAAGGAATTTAGTATTATTCCAAGATCTATTGATTAAAACTAATTTTGTTCATGAGAAAACCCCTTTAAGCAACAGCAATAAACTTTTAAATGATTAGTGGTGAAGCTGCCCCTTGTGGTGAAGATGGGAATACAAGGCTAGTGATGGAGAACACAATGTAATTTGCTAGCCTACATACTGCATGATGTGTGCTGTGCCCACTGTTCATGAAGCAGGGCACAGGGACACCTACACAGGAACCCACAAGGAAATTAATCTGTTCCCCTGTGAGCCAGTGTGAGCCCACCACCCAGTACTGCTATACATCAGCCCAAACAGCCCATATGCATACTGGCCTAAACTCTTTTTCACATATTTTCTTCCTCTATGATGTATCTGTTTCTTTGACTATAAGGCCTCTTTCACACATCAGTTTTTTGCCATCAGTCACAATCCGTTTTCTCGACGGATTGACGGATCCGTCACAGATTGTGGCTAAACTGAGGCGACGGATCCATTTTTCAACGTATCCGACTAGCTGGGGGCTAAATAATAAATTGGAGCATGCTCAGTTAAAAAAAACAGAATCCGTCGCCGGATTTGATGTTTGATGGATAGCGACGGATCCTAAGGCCATAGGCTTCCATTGTATCAAACGACAGACGGCAATGGATCTGTCGCTATCCGTTTTTTCGACGTACACAAAAAACGTTACTTTGGCCATCGTCTCTGTCCGGACAAATATTTTTCAACGGATCCCTCGAACGATGGTTGAAACGTGAGGCCATCCGTTGCAATCCGTCGCTAATACAAGTCGATGAGCAAAAAACAGATCCAGTGGCATCAGTCGCCAGATCCGTTTTTTTTTTCAAAATTTGACAGATTGTGACTGATGGCAAAAAACTGATGTGTGAAAGGGGCCTTAGATGCATGTGTGAATCCAGCACTGAAAGAATAGCGAAAACTTTACAAAGTAAAACTGCTTTGTTTTTATGTGTGTTGCTAACTGGTAATGCAAAAAAGCATGCACCACAACAAAAATTGTAAATAGAAAATTAAAGAAATAATAAAAATATGCTTTGCTAACAAGTTTTTGAATTGTAACTAAAGAAAATCAAAAAATCTGCCAAGATTTGAATTTGACAAATTGCGTTGATTTTACAGGGAAATTTGTTTTGCAGTGACATTTTTTAAGCAAATTGTATGTTCATTTTTATGCTTTGATGTCTCTCCAGATTCAAAAGCATAATAAACATTGAAAGTAAAAAAAAAATACTCACCTGAACATGCCATCTCAGGCTGTGGAGGTCAAAGGACAGGTGAGCAGGGAGGTTTTTTTCTTTAAAGTGTTTACCGGTCATTTACGATTAAAAAAAATGGCGGGCACAGCTAGTTGTTGCTCATTCTGTTAGGAGCGAATTGCAAAAAATGTTTTGGAGATTAAAAATGTTTTGTGAAATTGAATGAGAATTCAATTCCACTGAAATAAATTTGGTCATCTCCAGTTCTATCAGATTTAATTGAAAAACTACAAGACAATAGGTGAAAGAAATAATTTATAAATGTATGGGAGCTTCAAAGGTCACTACAAATGAATAATGATAATTATTGCAAGACACTATTCAGTTATAAATGTCTGGCGAAAATCATTAACCCTTTAATAACCGCCAATACGCCTTTTAACTGTGGTCATTAAGTGTCCTTAAAAGCAGTGCTGAAGAGTAAGTGAAAAGCGCTATCCCGAGGGCAAAATTCCAGCAGGTGGCAGCTTTATATGACAGCTGACACCTGTGGACACTGGCTCCGACCGGCATTGGAGCCATTCAACCCCTCAAATTCTGCAGTCAATTGTAACAGTGGTATCTAAGAGGTTAAATGGGGGTTAGAAGTCCACCATTAACCGGATTGGCCCCTCATGATTATAATCACGGGTGCCAATTGTTGCTATTGTACCCTGAGGTCATCTCATGAACCCAGGGTATGTTGGCCTGTTACATCTTGCTCTGGGCAGGGTCTAACAGGCACAAGCAGTGAGACACTGACAGGTTTCAGGTGTTGCAGTAAAGGAGTACTGCAATACATGAGACCAGCAATCAAAGTGAAAAATATGCATGTCCCACAGTGGGACTAATTGAAAAAGTAAAAAAGTAAAATAAAATCTGTGAAAAAAACACACAAAAAAGCGCATAAAAATCACAAAAAGGCCATTTCACCACTAAAAACAAAACTTATGTGTTAAAACAAAAATTAACCATTCTAACATCCTAACAAAATAATCTAATGTTTCTAAAATCAGACAATTGTACAATAGACATATGGGAAATGTTATCTCTTGATCATTTTGTACAACATGACTAACTGGTTTACGAATATAAATATTAAAAGTTTGAAAACTCCAACATTTTTGCCAAAATTCTGATATTTTCACAAATAGATGCAAAAAAACATCGACTTACATTTATCACAAACATAAAGTAGAAAGTGATGTGAAAAAAACAATCTCAGAATCATTGGGATATTTTGAAGCATTTTAGAGTTATTACATCATAAAGTGACACCGGACAGATTTGATAAATTTGGCTTGGTCATTAAGGTCAAAATTGGCTCTGCCACTAAGGGGTTAACATAGACAAAAACAAATAATCCACCAAGTCATTAGCCACAAGCCTCTTATCAACAGTATATGGACTAATTGTACTCAATTTAGAAGACAAATTGACACATGTAATCATATATCTAATCTTTCTCATAAAATGGTATTTATTATCCATAGCAGCCGCTGTTTACTAAACGCCTATGGAAAAGATGGGTTGCTATGGGCAGCAGGGCCACTACTGACAAGTGAGGTCATAATGGCCATGCAAAAAAAATAGAAGAAAAATACATATAGATGCTAAAATTAACATAAAAAAAGACTAACAAGGCAATTATTTAGCTATTTAGCTTTTCTTGGATGATGCACATGATCCAATGTAGGAAAAGGGTCAAATAAACATCTTTTACTCACAGCATGGACTTTCTTCAGGATTAATTTGATCAATTATCGTGTAGGTTGACCAGGGAAGGTTACCTTCACCATCACCTTGCATGGTCACCTAATGCTGTACAGTAATTATTGAACTGAATTACAAAGCAGGTACATGCTGGGCACAACGCCGCCCTGTCATTCGGACAATAGTCATTTTTTTCTTTTTTTATAATACGTTTTCTGCTTCACATGTTTTAATTACGAGCTTAGTTATTAAAAGCAATAGTTCTCTATACAATACTACATCCTCAATCTACAGAATGTATTACTGGTAAAGGATTACATAATAACGATTAATATCTTAGCTATTTTGTATTTACTAAGCTATGTCAAAGATCCAAATAACCTAAGCTCAAAGTGAGCCACTGATTAATCAATGGGGGCATTTGGAATAAAACGAAAGTGTCAGACATTCAGCCAGGTGGAGTAGTTGTAGGCTGACACCTTTAGGGCTTGTGCACACGCTGCTTTTTTTCTTGCTGCCCTTTTTGCTGATTTTATGGTGCAGTTTGGTCCTAAACTGCATGCATGACCTTTCCCAGCAAAGTCTATGAGAAATCCAAGAGGCTGTGCACACATTGCTTTTTTTTTTTTTTTGCAGTTTTGGTTGCAGAAAAAAGCAGAAGCATGTCACTTTTCTTGTTTTTTCCCTGCGTTTTACCATTGACAATGTTAATAAAAAGCAGGAGCAAAAACGCACCAAAACGCGGCAAATACGCACTGAAAACGAATGCGATTTTTTTCTGCCAGAGGGTGTATTTTTCGCTGGAGAAACAAAACTGCAGTGTGTGCACATAGCCTTAAGATGACTTCTATTAAAGAGGCTGACCTTGTGTGTGACTCTTTTCATTCAAGTATATGGGAGTTACAGGGGTTATCCAGAAATGTGATATTTATTACATATCCTTCAATGGGGTGCAACACTTGGTAGAACATTCACCAATTTGGTAAACATTGTATAGTGCCACTGATGAAAATAAGACCTAAGCTGCGGTACTCCAGAAAGTCACTACACAGCATATGGAGCTATGGGGTTCTAGCTCCATACACTGTGTACTTTTGGCCACAGATTGTCACAATTGTCTCCTTGTTTTTGAAGACTAGTGGCCACTTGAGGTCTGGAGCCCCTTATCTCTAGGGCTCTGCATTTAATTGTCATTTTGTTTCCTTTGGCACTGAAGTAGTTAATGTCCGTTTTCTTTTGGCAGCTTCTCCAGCAGTCTCTGCTGCAGTTGAGATCTGCTGCACCTGTTTTGCAGACACACCCTCTTGTGCTTAAATAGCCAGGTCTCCCAGCAAGCTTTGCTGACTATACAAATCATTTGTAGGAAAGCTGCATTGGAGGAAGGAAGCTGCTGCGGATAGTCTTGAAGTCGTATCCTCTCCTCTTTTGGTTCTTTATTCCCTGTTTGTCTCCCTACCCTTTTGTCTCTTTAGTGCAGTGGTGGATCTAGTGAACCTCACCCGCCTCTCACTAATAGGGCCTTTATAGGGACGCCTATCACGCTCGGTGACATTTACGGAAACTGTATAAGGACTAGTTAGGAGAGTAAGGACAGCTCAGGTGAGGTTAGGAGGTGTCCACCTACTCTCTCACTAGTGCCAGGGCCCACCATTGTTATTGTGTCCTCGGTATTTCACCCTTGTCTGCAGTGTTGTTTAAATGTTTTTTCATTACACGTCAGACCTCGGTTTGTCTGAACACGCTTGCCACGTGACACAGAGCAGATAACAGCTGATTGTTGGGGGTGATCAATATCAGGCCACTACGATGTAATATTGATGACCTATCCTAAGAATAGGCTACCAATGTTATAGCCATTCACAAATCCATTAATTTCATAGTAAAGCTGGTGACCTTCTTTCCAGGTAAAAAAAATGGCTCACAGGCTAACAAACTCCCCATGGTTGGGTATCTCGTAGGTGGGATTCCCATTTTTCAGATGCTCGTGTGTGATATTTTTTAGAATAGAAGAATGAAATCTTGTGGTCAGTGGAAAGAATGATGGGAAGTCCAAAAAATGTCTGCTTCAGGATCATTGTTTGATATAGTATGTTCAGTTGTCATAACCCCCAGAAATATTTATGGTAGACGTGGAAGATACATTTCTATTGAATACAGAACATCCTTTAGGTTTAATGACTATGTAATAAAAAAAAGGAAAAAAACTGCTACATTACTTGCCTGGAATCTAGGTCACATTGACGGCTCTTACATTGCTCACTGTCATGAGAACACAGAGAAAACTTGGAAAAATGTACAATAAAACTGTGTTCAGCTGCTGCCTTTTTGTTGTAACAGGACAACAAATCTTTAATTTGAAGCTACTTGCATTATTCAGCAATGCTCTTTGTTTTACTGTACTTCATCAGCAACAAACAATTAGCAACAAATGAAAGAGATCATTACATGAAGTGCCCCTTTAGATCACCCCAATTAAAAATTTAGTTTAGCTTTATTTTAATTCAGAGATACTAAATTCTAATTTTCTGCTCTGATTGATCTTGTTGACTTATCTTTGAAAGATGTACTCTCTACGCAATGTCTAGAGATTATTTAGCAAGATGCCAATGTTGGCACCACTTAATGTGTTGATTGGCTGTATTATCAGAAGCTGAATAAACGACGTAAATGAAAAGCACGCAATACATGAATAGAATGAACAAAATACAGTCATGGCCGAAAGTGCTGTTACCCTTGAAATTGTTCCAGAAAATGTAGTGTTTTTCCTAGAAAATTATAGGAAGTACACATGTCTTGTCATACACATATTTATTTCCTTGTCTGTACTGGAACAAAAAAAACTGAGAAATAAAGGCAAATCTCACAAAAAAAAAAAAATGGGCCAGACAAAATTGTTGGCACCCTCAATTTAATATTTGGTTGCAAACACTTTGGAATAAATTACTTCAATCAATTATTTCCTATTAGCATCAACAAGCTTCTTACACCTTGCAAATGGAATTTTGGACTATCCTTCTTTTGCAAATTGCTTCAGATCCCTCATGTATGAAAAGTTCCTTCTCTCAACAGCGATCTCTCCACTGGTGTCTAATGGGATTTAGATCTGGACTCATTGCTGCCACTTCAGAACTCTCCAGCGCTTTGTTTCCATCCATTTCTGGGTGCTTCTTGAAGTATGTTTTGGGTCATTGTCCTATTGAAAGACCCATGAGCTAGGATGCAAACCCAGCTTTCTGACACTGGGCACTGCGACACAAAATCCTTTGGCAATCTTCGGATTTCTTGATGCTTTGCACACAGTCAAGACACCCAGTACCAGAGGCAGCAAAAAAACCACAAAACATCTTTAAACCTCCACCATATTTCACTGTATGTGCTATGTTCTTTTCTTTATAGACCTCATTCTGTTTTCGTTAAACAGTGGAATAATGTGCTTTACCAAAAAGCTCTATCTTGGTCTCATCTGTTCACAAGACGCTTTCCCAGAATGATTTTGGCTTTCTGACATACATTTTGGCAAACTGCAGTCTAGTTTTTTTATGTCTTTGTGTCAGAAGAATGGTCCTCCTGGGTCTCCTACTATAGTGTAGAATTTCATTCAAATGTTGACAGATAGTTCGCAATGACACAGCCTGAGCCTGTAATACAGCTCAAATTTCTTTTGAACTTGATTAGGGCTGCTTATCCACCATTAGTTCTAACCTGCATTGCAATCTTTCATCAATTTTTCTCTGCTTTCCGTGGCCAGGGAGATTACCTATAATGCCATGGGTTGTAACCTTCTTGATTATGTTTTACATTAGGATCTTTAGAGATGTACTTGAGATTGTTTATATTTTGTCCACAATTTTGGTTATCACGTCCTCAGATAGTTCTCTTCTCTTTCTGTTCCCCATGCTTAGTGTGGCATACACAGACACTCAATGCAAAGATTGAACTTCTCTTTTTTTAATCTAGTCTCAGGTGTGATTTTGCCACATCTGAGTGTAAATGAGCATCACATGCTCAAAAAAAATTTTTTTGCTGAAAATTTGGTAAAGTTGTAACAATTTTGACGCCCCCATTTTTGAAGCCTTGTGTGAAATTATGTCCAATTTGCCTTTTTTCCCCTCTTCTTTTTTTGTGTTGTTCCAATACACACAAAGGAAACAAAGATGTGAATGAAACATGTGTCATTGCAAAAAGTTTCTGGGAGAAATACTTCATTTTCTGGTACAATTTTAAGGGTGCCAATACTTAAGGTCATGACTTTATGTTTTTGTGCTTAAAGTGATTATTTTGTGGAATTTCAGCTAAAGGGAATGTTGAAAGAATTACAATTTTATTGAGTTTTATGTGTATATATATAGTACAAACCAAAAGTTTGGACACACCATTCAAAGAGGTTTTTTTATTTTCATGACTCTGAAAATTGTAGACTCACATTGAAGGTATCAAAACTATGAATTAACACATATGGAATGAAATACTTAACAAAAAAGTGTGAGACAACTGTAAATATGTCTTATATTCTAGGTTCTTCAAAGTAGCCACATTTTGCTTTGATTACTGCTTTGCACACTCTTGGCGTTCTCTGGATGAGCTTCAAGAGGTAGTCACCAAAAATGTTTTTTACTTCACAGGTGTGCCCTGTCAGGTTTAATTAGTGGAATTTCTTGCCATATAAATGGGGTTGGGACCATCAGTTGTGTTGTTCAGAAGTCTGGTGGATACACAGCTGATAGTCCTACTGAATAGACTGTTAGAATTTGTATTATGGCAAGAAAAAAGCAGCTAAGTAAAGAAAAACGAGTGGCCATCATTACTTTAAGAAATAAAGGTCAGTCAGTCCGAAAAATTGGGAAAACTTTGAAAGTGTCTCCAAGTGTAGTGGCAAAAACCATCAAACGCTACAAAGAAACGGGCTCACATGAGGACCGGCCCAGGAAAGGAAGACCAAGACTCACCTCTGCTGCGGAGGATAAGTTTATCCGAGTCACCAGCCTCAGAAATCACAGGTTAACAGGAGCTCAGATTAAAGACCAAGTCAATGCCACACAGAGTTCTAGCAGCAGACACATCTCTAGAATAACTGTTAAGAGAAGACTTTGTGCAGCAGGCCTTCATGGTAAAATAGCTGCTAGGAAACCACTGCTAAGGACAGGCAACAAGAAGAAGATACTTGTTTGGGCTAAAGAACACAAGGAATGGACATTAGACCAGTGGAAATCTGTGCTTTGGTCTGATGAGTCCAAATTTGAGATTTTTGGATCCAAACGCCATGTTTTTGTAGAAAAGGTAAACGGATGGACTCTACATGGCTGGTTCCCACCGTGAAGCATGGAGGAGGAGGTGTGATGGTGTGGGGGGTGCTTTGCTGGTGACACTGTTGGGGACTTATTCAAAATTGAAGGCATGCTGAACCAGCATGGCTACCACAGAATCTTGCAGTGGCATGCTATTCCATCTGGTTTGCGTTTAGTTGGACCATCATTTTTTTTCAACAGGACAATGAATTTGTCTTTGAATGAGAAGGTGTGTCCAAACTTTTGGTCTGTACTGTGTATATATATATATATATATATATATATATATATATATATATATATACTAAATTTTACCTTTGCTGATATACTGGTACAGTACAGAGAACCAGCATCTCAATTGTTTCTTTGGACAAGGGCAGCTCAGTGTATGTGTTTGTCTGTGAGGTTATGCTTTAACCCCTTAAGGACGAAGCCAGTTTTGTACTTAATGCCCAGGCCATTTTTTGCAATTTTGACCAGTGTCACTTTATAAGGTTATAACTCTGGAATGCTTCAATGGATCCTGGTGATTCTGAGACTGTTTTTTCGTGACATATTGGGCTTCATGTTAGAGGTAAATTTAGGATGATATTTTTTTATTTTATTTGTGAAAAAATCTGAAATTTGACAAAAAAATTATGCAATTTTCAAACTTTTAATTTTTATGCCCATAAACCAGAGAGATATGTCACACAAAATAGTTAATAAATAACATTTCCCACTTGTCTACTTTAGATCAGCGCAATTTTTGAAACAAAATTTTTTGGGGTTAGGAAGTTAGAAGGGTTCAAAGTTCATCAGCAATTTCCCATTTTTTCAACAAAATTTACAAAACCATTTTTTTAGGGACCACATCCCATTTGATGTGACTTTGAGAGGCCTGGGTGACAGAAAATACCCAAAAGTGACACCATTCTAAAACCTGCACCCCTCAAGGTACTCAAAACCAGATTCAAGAAGTTTATTAACCCTTCAGGTGCTTCACAGGAACTAAAGTAATGCGGAATGAAAAAAAATAAAAATTAACATTTTACCTAAAAATGTTACTTTAGCACTAATTTTATTACTTTTTCAAGAGGTAACACCAAAAATTGGACCTCACACTTTGTTACCCACTTTCTTATGAGTGCGCCGATACCCCACATGTGGTCAGAAACCTTTGTTTGGGTAAATGGGAGAGCTCGGAATGAAAGGAGCAATATTTGAATTTTGGAAAGCAAAGTTGGCTGAAACAGATTGCGGGCACCATGTTGCTTTTACAGATCCCCTAAGGTACCTAAACAGCAGGAACCCCCCTCAAGTGACCCCATTTTGGAAACTAGACCCCTTAAGGCTTCTATTGAGGGGTATACTGAGCATTTTGGACCCACAGGTACTTCACAGATTTTGATAACGTTACTTTGTCATATTGAAAATTGTAATTTTTTCTCAAAAATGTTGTTTTAGCATCAATTCTCTCACTTTTTCAAGAGGTAATTCCAAAAATTTGACCCAAATGTTTGTTACCCACTTTTTTATGAGCACGGTGATACCTCACATGTGGTCTGAAACCTTTGTATGGACAAATGGGAGGGCTTGGAACGAAAGGAGCAATATTTGAATTTTGGAAAGGAAATGTGGCTGAAAAAGCTTGCGGGCACCATGTTGCATTTGGAGGACCCCTAAGGTACGTAAACAGCAAAAAAAACACCACAAGTGACCCCATATTGGAAACTAGGCCTCTCAAGGAATTTATCTAGATGTTTGGTGAGTACCCTGAACCCCCAGGTGCTTCACAGAAGTTTATAACGTTGAGCCATGAAAATAAAAAAATAAAATTTTACCACAAAATTGTTACTTCAACCAGGTAGCTTTTTTTATCATAAGGGTAACAGGAAAAAAATCACCATGAAATTTATTGTGCAATTTCTCCTGAGTTTGGTGATATCTTATATGTGGTGGAAATCAACTGTTTGGGCACACGGCAGGTCTTGGAAGGGAAGGAGTGCAATTTGACTGAACATTTGGCTGGAATAATTAGTGGACGCTATGTCGCATTTGGAAAGCCCCTAAAGTGCCTAAACAGTGGAGGCCCCCCACAAGTGACCCCATTCTGGAATCAAGACACCTCAAGGCTTTTATCTGGGTGTATATTGAGCATTTTGAATCCACGAATACTTCACAGAATTTGATAAGCTTAGGTTGCCATATTGAAAATTTTCATTTTTTTCACAAAAATGTTTCTTTAGCATCACATTTCTCACTTTTCCAAAAGGCAACAACAAAACGTGGACCCCACAGGTTGTTATTCAATTTCTTGTGAGCGCAGAGATACCCCATATGTGGCCAAAAACCTCTGTTTGGATATATGGGAGGGCTTGGAATGGAAGGAGCACCATTTGAATTTTGGAAAAGTTGAAATAAATTGCGCGCACCATGTCACATTAGCAGGGCCTCTTGGGTACCTATACATTAGAAACCCCCCACAAGTGACTCCATTTTGGAAACTGGACCCCTCAAGGATTTTATTCAGGAGTATAGTAAGCATTTTGAATCCACAGGTACTTCACAAAAATGTTGCTATAGCAACAAATTTCTCACTTTTAGGCTATGTGGCCATGATCCAGCGACACGGCGTCTAGTACACAGTGTCAGCCTTACTGCAGAGATGTGAGTGTTGTCCACGGGAGAACGCAGCTGCCCATGCCCATGATTTGGGTTCAGGCTGCTGTGGACTTTAGTTCTATTCTACCTGCAGAGAACACTCATCTCCGCAGCATAAATTGACATGCTGAGGCTCGGGAAGCTGCGCCACAGGTCAGTTTATGCTGCGGAGAAAAGAAGCACAGTGGGCATGGGATTTCTAAAAATCCTTCCACTGTGCTTCTACTGCACAACACAGCGTTATGGACGCAGGGAAAACACTCTGCACCCAAAACACTGCAAACCCTGATTGTGGGCACATAGCCTAAAATGCTACAATGGATGAATGGATAGATGTCAAACATATATAACGTCCCACCCCCCTGCATATTCTAAGCTGGCGCCCTTTAGTGCCTTTCATGTGGCACTAAAGGGTGCCTAGCCTTGTATTTAGCCCAAAAAGAAAAAAAAATAATTAAAATAAATGACGTGGGGTCCCCCCTATTTTTGATAGCCAGCTAGGGTAAAGCAGACAGCTGTAGCCTGCAAACCACAGCTGACAGCTTCACCTTGGCTGGTGATCAATTTGGAGGGCTCCCCAAGCTGTTTTTTTTTTTAATTATTTATAAATAAATAATTAAAAACAAACAAACAAACATAGGGTCCCCCCAAATTAGATCACCAGCCAAGGTGAAGCTGACAGCTGGGGTCTGGTATTCTCAGGGTGGGAAGAGCCATGGTTATTGGACTCTTCCCAGCCTAAAAATAGCAGGCCGCAGCCGCCCCAGAAGTGGCGCATCCATTAGATACGCCAATCCTGGCGCTTCGCCCCAACTCATCCCGCGCCCTGGTGCGTCGGCAAACGGGGTAATAAATGGGGTTGATACCAGATGTGTAATGTAACCTGGCATTAAGCCCAGCAATTAGTTATGTCACGGCGTCTATTTGATAGCAGACATAACTAATTGACAGTAATAATAAAAAAAAATTGACAACAAAAAAAAAATTTATTTGAAAAAACACTCCCCAAAAACATTCCCTCTTTTGGCCAATTTATTGAAAAGAAAAAAAAAATCTGGTCCCTGCTGTAATCCATTGTGAAAGTCCCGCGGCGATTCTGGACCTTCTAGAATATGGGGGGCAAGTTCAGGGAACGTATCCCCCATTTTCTAGGAGTGCAGACCATCCATTTGAGGAGAGTGGGTGCAAAGAATTTGCACCCACCCTCCCCGGGTCACAGCTGCAGACTCTGTGCAGCAGCAGCAGCAGCAGCCAGCGTCTGAGTCAGACACAGGAAGCTGTCAGCCGCGCTCTGCACGTGTGACCGGCGTGCACTGTGAAGGAGGAGGGGGCCGCGGGGGATCAGAGCTGACAGGTACGGGGGACACCGGGGAACACCGGGGTGGGAATAGGGGGTGACCTGCCAGGGCCTGGGGAGCAGGTTTCTGTCGTATGTGTCATAGCACATGCGACAGAAACCATAGGAAAGGGGGAAATGCGGCCGGCGCGCTGCTGTGCGTGCCGGTATGTGCAGCGCCATGTTAGATTTTCGGGAGGGAGGGGGTGTGGGGGGACACTTTGGCGACACCGGGGGACCCGAAAGGACCGGGGGAGGAGATTTATCTCCCATCTGACATGTTTGTTTATGCCAGATGGGAGATAAATGATTTTTTACCGGCGCGGTCATTTACTGTAACCTGATCATCGGTATACGGTGTATACCGGTCATCAGGTGAGCAGGGACCGGAAAAACCGGCCAGAATCATGATCTCCAGGGTCTCAGCTACCCCCGGCAGCTGAGACCCCGGAAATTTTTTGACTCTGGGGGGCGCTAGACCCTTTTTTCCGACCGCCGTTAAAAAGCGGCGGATCGGAAGAAGTACCCTAATTTGTCGCCGTTAAAAGGCGTATCGGCGGTCGTTAAGGGGTTAAGCAATGACATGCTCTGTATTGGGCATCATGGATTCAAAGCACAGTAAACTGCAACTGCTTATGTGACCTTTATTGCAATCTTTGAAATAAAGTTGAGGAAGGATGTGAGCACAGATTTTGGAAAATCTTTAAAACTTGGTGAAGCTACTTAGGTTTAGTATTTATTAGAAAATTATGTTCTACTTGGTCTATATTGAGGAAAGATAAGGAGGCTCCGGAATCTTTGGCTTATGCATTTTATCTATCTATGTATATATATATATATATATATATATATATATATATATATATATACATACACACATATATATATATATATACACACTCATATGTATAAACATATAATGTTCAAGAGGGGTACTCAACGAATACTTACCAATATTATATTTACATTTTAGAATATTACTTATGCTCATGAGATGATTGGCCTACCTGGATATTAGTCAGTAGTGTCTCTATCGAAGACAGTCCATCAGGAAAAAGAAAGGGAGAAGGAAAACCAGGAGGTAGCGGTTGCCCATGTCCAGACAGAGAGAGTTTGTCAAAGCTGTCTCTCGCAGTTGGTGTTGAGAGCGGGGTCTCATCTGTATGTGATTGAAACAAAAATATAGAACAAGTTACGCTTGTCTGTTTTTATTAGACCTCAGTAATGGTTTCCCTAGTGGTTTCCAGAACATTTATTGCAAATTGGTTCTTGCTATCAAGAGAAAATGCTTTCTGCTGAATTTTCTTTAATGAAAAAGCTGTGGAGATACAACAAGATAAGATTAATGAGTAACTTTATAAGCCTTTTAAATGCGGTCTCTAATGAGACTGAGTTTACAATGCAAGAGAATCTTTCTAAAACAAATATTATCTCACATATACTTGTGATAATATATTCAAACTGACTTTATGACTACCTCCCAATTATCCAATTTTAGCTTGTGTTGTACTGTGCAGAGCTTGACAAATAATGGAGAATATTTAATGGACGGAAAAAAACATTGCTGTCTGTTAATATTTAGTCTTTTAAACAACTACTTGAAAGAATAAGTAAATAAAAGATATGGCTGGGTACGAGATGTGTCATGTTTGCTGACAGTATAAAGTGTGTTCGCAAAAATTGTACAAAAATAAATTAATACATATATTTATACTTAATAATCTATCATTTTAGCAATATTACATTGTCTCAATTATTAGGTAGGTTTTTAGGTGCTACTATGTTTTAGACATGAATTAAAACCAGCATTTTGAAAAGTTTGGCGCAGTGGGTGCATGACACCACATGTAGTTTAATTCATGATGAGCTGTGGCATTCCATGTGCCAGAAATCTTACTTTAGTCAGGAACTGGAGTAAAATTTGTGAATGATCTGTCGGATCATCTGTTGGATGATCCAGATTCAGTAAAAGACTTATGCTTCTTAAGGCCGCTTTACACGCGGCGATTTATCGTGCGATTGCATGTGCGATCGCACCCGCCCCCATCGTTTGTGCGTTACGGCAATTTGTTACCTGTGGCGCACGTCGTTTACCCCATCACACGTATTTACCTCCCAAACGACCTCGCTGTGGGCGGCGAACATCCTCTTCCTGAAGGGGGAAGGACGTTTGGCGTCACAGCGACGTCACCCAGCGGCCACCCAATAGAAGCGGAGGGGCGGAGATGAGCGGGACATAACATCACTCCCACCTCCTTCCTTCCGGATTGCCGGCGGCCGCAGGTAAGCTGCAGTTCATCGTTCCCGAGGTGTCACACGGAGCGATGTGTGCTGCCTCGGGAACAATGAACAACCGGCGAGCAGAAGGACGATCAATTTTTTTAAAATGAGCAACGTGTCAACGAGCAACGATAAGGTGAGTATTTTTGCTCGTTCACAGTTGCTCGTAGCTGTCACACGCTACGATATGTCAAACAATGGCGGATGTGCGTCACTAGTGACGTGACCCCGACGACATATCGTTAGATATATCGTAGCGTGTAACGGGCCCTTTACTGAATCTGGGAGGTCTGACTCCAACATGCTCATGAAGTACAGCAAAAATAAAATTCTGGTCTTGGTGAATTGGGTCATCATGCTTACTCTCCTTCCAAATTGGAAGATATCCAGCTGGGCTATCAGCTCAGAACTAACTGTAAACAATGGTACCCAAGAAAACCCATCTACTGTTTGGAGAAGTGGGGCCAAAAGTGGTCTTCATGGAAGAAAACTATACCTTCAACATGGAAACAAGACCAAATGACTTAACTATGCATGAAAACATAAGAACTGGAGTGTGGAATAATGGCTGCAGTTGCTCTGGTCTTATGGGTCAAAATGTGAAATATGTGACTGTAACAGAAGGCAGTTTGGTCACTGAAGGGATGGAGAGCAGTACATTAATGAGTTTCTTAAGGCAACAATGATGAATGCTAGAGATTATTTAAACGTTTGAGGCTGCATGTCAGCAAATAGATTGAAAGATTTCTTCTAAATAATGGTATCCTCAATGCTGAGAAGTACAGGAAAATACTTATCCATGATGACCTACCATCAATGAGGAATCTGATTAGCTACAAATTTATTCTGCAGCAGGACAATGACCCCAAACATACAGCCAATGTCATTAAGAGGTATCTTCACCATGAAGAAAAAAAAGGTGTCCTGGAAATGATGATATGACACCCAAAGAGCCTTGATCTCAAATTTATTGAGTCTGTGTGGAATTACATGAAACAAAACCTGAATTTTGCAGGCCTGCATCCACAGAAAATCAGTGGTTAGTTCTCTAAGATGTTTGGAACAACAACTCTCATCAATTACTTCAAAATCTGTGAGCAAGTGTAATTAGAAGAACTGAAGCTGTGATGCTGTTTGCAAAGGGTGGTCTTTGCAAATATTCTTTTGATTTGTATTACTTTTTTTTTCATTCACTTTGCATTTTGTTAATTGTTGAACATAAACTATTAACTCTTCTATTTTTTAAAGCATTCTTTGCATATTTTTCTCCATACCTGCCTTGAACGTTTGCACAATACTGTACATATTTGAACGTTTGCACAATACTGTAAATATAAGTGAATAGATAAACTTTAGCTTTTGCTTCACTTTTTATAAATGGCCACAACAAACTATACAGTTAAATATAAAGACAGTTGCTGTGATTCTATTTGTTTATAGAATGTAAACCTACAAATGAATTATAATGAATATAAATATTTTGGAAAATAAATCTATCTGTAGTAATGTGTACAATGTAATCTCACAGCGACAACAAATCAGATTCTATCACATTCACCAGCAATTGCTAAGCTTAATAAAACCTGTGTCCGGTTCTGTAAAGCTGGAAAATGGGTGGTAAACCTCGACAAATGTGCCATTGGGGCTGATAAAATGCAATATAAAAGTATCTGTGCAATGAGAGTGAAGTACTTAGTAAAATAAAATATATTGCTCAAGGGGAAAATTTTTACTCTATAGTTTAAGTTTCCATTCCGACTTTTCTTCCTAGCAATGCCTTAGACTGGCACGTATACTGAAGATTATTTACAGATCAAATAGCTTTTCTATTAAAGAAATTACTGTAAAGCCACTAGGATGAGCGGATCTGTGGAAGTTTGTGTTTGCCACGTTCAACAGGACTTTAGTCAATGGGGACCCAAACTTTGGTGCTGTAAAAAGACATAGTAAGTGCTATGCGGCTGCAAAAGAAAGCAAAATGAGGGAAATTGCTCTGCAAACAAATGTGGATAGGGAATAAATTAAAAAAAAAATTACATGGGTCCTCTCCTATTTTTAACAACTATCACAGGTAAAGACGAAAGCTGAGGGCTGCAACCCTCAGCTGTCTACTTTAGCTTGGCTGGTTACCAAGAGTAGAGGGGACCCTGCTCCATTTTTTTAAATTATATATTAAAAAATCCTCGAAGTTCCAACGTATTCGAACTGGGGAAAAAAAAAGAATCCCCCCACACTCCCTTGTTCTTCAATGTATAAATCCTTGAAGTTCCTCCGCAATCCAATGATGTAATGTCCCATGAGGCCCATTGAGTCCTATAGAGTTTCGTTCTGAGAATCTTCTTAGAACGATTTTCCATACGTCACTCCATAGGTCACACTCCTGAGAAATTCCATACCTACTGCTGACTGGGAATGACCTATGTAGCCTAATTTTCAGAACATTCTCAGAACAAGGCTCCATAGACTCCTGGTCAGTGGCAGGTACAGAATTTCTCACAAGCGGAAGAAATTCCGGATTTGCCATTGACCATAGGTTTCTATGGACTTGTGGGATATTACACCAATGGATTAAGTCGGAAGGTTTTATTTTGAATTAATAAATCGGTGAACGAGGGAGTGTGGAGGAGTTTTTATTCAAATAAACTATTTTTTTCCTATGTGTGTGTTTTGTACTTCTACACTTCACTGGTTAGTAACGGGTGTGTCTGATAGCTGCCTCTCCGTTACTAACCCCTGGGTTTGATTCCAGCTGTCAATTCACAGCTGACATCAACCCTAAAAGTATTACCCCGATTGCCATCCCACTAGGGCAATCATGAAGAGCTGGGCAAAGCACCAGAATTAGGTCTTCTAATGGATGTGTCATTTCTGGGGTGGCTGCGAGCTACTATTTTTAGGGTTGGAACTACCAAATTACCATGGACCATGCCAGCCTCATAATACCAGCCCCCATCTGTTTGCTTTACCTTGGCTGGTTATCAAAAATAGTAGGGAATGTTATTTTTTTAAATTATTTATATAAATAATTGTAAAAAAACGGCATGGGATTACTTTTATTTTTGATAACCAGCCAAGATGAAGCAGACAGTTGAGGGCTGCAGCCAGCCGCTGTCTGCTTTACCTGCACTAGATATCAAAAATAGAAGGGATCCCACTCCTTTTTTTAAATTTTGTACCTTGGCTAGTTATCTAAAATAGTGGGGACCCCACGCGATATTATTTTAAATAAATAATTTATAAAAAATGGCATATGGTCCCTTCTATTTTTGATAATCAGCCAAAGTCAAGCAGACAGTTGAGGGCTGTAGCCCGCAGCTGTCTTGTTTACCTATGCTAGATATCAAAAATAGGAGGTAAACCATGTATTTTTTTTAATTTTTTTTTTGTTCACAGCAGTATACAGGCAGTGTACGAAAAGCTTGTTGATTGGCTTTCAGCAAACTTCATTAACACATGAACAGCACCTAAACATCGAACTCGGACACAGACTTTTTTTAAAAGTCTGTAATCAAGTTCGAGCCCCGAATAACAGATGTCTGGTATGAACCCCGAACTTTACAGATCGGGTTCGCTCATCCTTAAGAGCCACGTCTTAAATGTAAGTTAAGTGGCAATGGAAAAATGGCAGAACAAAATATTTTAGTATGAATTTTTACCATTTTCCAAGAAATAAACTTATGCTGAAAACGCATGTACATAATCTTTTCATGTTTATTTTTCTGCTGTGTAATAGGAGTTCCAAATCTTTAATCTGATACACAAAAATGGACCTGATCAACCCCACAGGCTTATAATGGTATCCACTGGGTTCTGTCATTCTATTCCTTATTTTAATGAAAAAAATACAGCTTCACGGTGCACTGTTCTTATTGTCAAATATGCCAGAATCTTAGATAGATGCTCTAAACAGAACTTACAATCCATATGTGAACACCTCTTTAACATTTATTAAGTTTTTGTACTACATTGAGTGTCACAAATATTCAGGTATCTCCATGTTGTTATTGCCTAATTCCTGTACTGACCATTGCACCTAGAATATCACTAATCCTGAACTATGTGTGCTTTCTGTGATGCGACAGCTTCAACTGTTGTGCAAGTTACATGTGACAGATTCAATAGCAACTGTCAGACCATATATTTCTTACTGATAAGTTTGTCAAGTAAGAGGAACATAGCAGGTTTGTGAAATTCAAAGCATCCCTATGGATTGCAAGTGTCATGAACTAGAATATAAACACAAATTGCACTAAGAGCAAATAGAGGTACCCTAACTCAAGATCATTAAAACATAACTTTTATTAATTAAATAATTGGCTAAGTTTAAAAAAATAGAGAGCGATAGGATATTAGAGAAAGCACTTCCTCACATAGGTAGCGTAATTGGCTGCGGACCAACTGATATAATGCCTTTCCTATATAGCCATAATCATTTCCTACCCCAACATCTGCTAAAATAAAAATTTCTAGCTGGGAGCCTGCCCAACATGTTTTGGCATTGCTGGCTTCATTAGGGACTAATGAGGGCGTCACACGATACGATCTATTGTGCGATCGCATGAGCGATCGTACCCGCCCCCGTCGATTGTGCGTCACGGGCAATTAAATGCCCGTGGCGCACAAAGTCGTTAAATCCCCGTCACACGCACTTACCTGCTTAGCGATGTCGCTGTGGGCGGCGAACATCCTCTTCCTGAAGGGGGAGTGACGTTCGGCGTCACAGCGACGTCACACAGCGGCCGCCCAATAGAAGCGGAGGGGCGAAGATTAGTGGGACATAAACATCCCGCCCACCTCTTTCCTTCCGCATTGCCGGCGGGACGCAGGTAAGCTGTGTTCATCGTTTCCAGGTTGTCACACGGAGCCATGTGTGCTGCTCCGGGTACGATGAACAACCGGTGCAGAGAAGAAGAAACGACTTTTTGAAAATGAGCGACGTGTCAACCAGCAATGATAAGGTGAGTATTTTTTCTCGTTCACCGTCGCTGTCACATGCTACAATATATCAAACGATGCCGGATGTGCATCACTTACGACGTGACCCCGCCGACATATCGCACGATATATCGTCTCGTGTGACGCCAGCATTAGACTTAAGCAGGCTTTACACACAGCGACATTGCTAGCGATGTCGCTGGAGAAAGCACCCGCCTCCGTCGGTTGTATGTCATGGGCAAATTGCTGCCCGTGGTGCATCGCTAGGACCCGTCACACGGACTTACCTGGCTAGCGACGACGCTGTGGCTGGCAAACCGCCTCCTTTCTAAGGGGGCGGTTCGTTCGGCGTCACAGCGGCGCCACTAAGCGGCCACCCAATAGAAGCGGAGAGGCGGAGATGAGCGGGCTGAACATCCCGCCCACCTCCTCCCGCCCACCGCAACGACATCGCTAACGAGGCCGGATGTGCGTCACAAATTCCGTGACCCCCAATGACATCTTGTTAGCGAAGTTGTTGCGTGTAAAGCCCGCTTTAGTCCTTGATGAAGCCAGCAATGGTGAAACATTTTTGCAAAGAAGCAATGCTTTCAGAAAACAATGATTACAAAACAGTACCATAGACTCATGTAATAGAACATTGTGCTGCAGATCTGATTCATTTATGTAGCTGTGCGCCCACCATGTCTTTAAACTTACATTAGCCAGGTGCCAAAGTACTTCTGCATACTTTTTAATTTTGTTAAATCTACTAATCTAAAACCTAATTTCAAATTTATTCTCTATATTTCTATCAAGAACGCTAACATTTAAAGTGAAGCTTTAATTTTGTGGAGCCTCATAAGTTATGGCACGGGTGCACCTAATTTAGTCGAAACCAAAGTGGAAATATTTCAGATGACCACCAGCAGATAGTCATACTTTATATCGTAATCACAAATAAAGTTTTACAGATCTTTTGAGCTGATTTTACATAGCGTAGACCACAGATCAAGTTTAGATGGCTATGAAGATGAGTTGTCTTGGGAAACATGAGATTGCTTTTTTTTTTTTTCTTAAATGAATCCAATTTCTATCATGAAAATAAAGCACATAACTTGTAGCACAATGTTCTTTACAGATTACAATATCAAATATCTTCTTAAATCTTCCAAGCATATTAAACAAGATGCATGAATCAGTATTACAGATCAGTACATCTAAGGTGAACCTAGATCTGCAGGTTACAATTATACAACAGATGTTTAATGCAATATAAAAATGTCTCTTGTATATGACTGATTAGTCTCTTTCCATTTCAAAATACTCTCGCATTATTTATTTTGTTCTGGTCATTGCATGAAAGCCTCCTACTAAATCAAAACAATTGATCTTGTTCAGCTTTTTCATGTGTCTGTAATATTTATGTATTTATGTTCCTTTCTTAAACAAATGGAAACAAAGAAGGGCAGATAAGTATTTTGTTTATGCCTACAAATCAGCACACGGGTTTAAATGTAACGTTCCCACCTCCATTAATGCTGCCATGCATTCACATTTAAAGGCTACCTGTCAGGTGCAATATGCACCCAGAACCACGAGCAGTTCTGGGTGCATATTGCTAATTCCTGTTTACCGTCCCTGTATACACTAGCATAGATAAAGGGATCTTTAGAATAAGTATTTCTAAAGATCGTTTCTTGTATGCTAATGAGGCCAGCGACCAGTCGCAATGGTGTTACTTCCCTTGGCTAGTCGGTCCATATAACATGCTAGCATGCTCCTGTGGGCGTATTAACATGCTACTGAATGCGCAGCGACGCCGCACATACCTCAGTCTTGATGGTGGTTGGTGGTGGATGGATGTGCACTGGGTATGATCTGGAGTCCTCAGCACTTCCGGTAATACACACTATATCTCACTGAAGCCAGGAAGTTTACACCATGTATCAGTTTAGTGTGCATGATCAGAAGTGCCCGGGACTCCAGATCATGCCCAGTGCGCATCCATCCGCCTCCGGCTGCCATCAAGGGTGAGGTATGTGCACGTCGCTGCACATTCATTAGCATGTTAGTACACCCACAGAGGTATGCTAACATGCTATGTGGGCCGACTAGCCAAGGGAAGTAATACCCTTCCGACTAGTCGCTGACCTCATTAGCATATAAGAAACAACCTTTAGAAATACTTTTTCTAAAGATCTCTTTATCTATGCTAGTGTATACAGCAATGGTTAGGCAGGCATTAGTAATATATAACCAGAACTGCTCATGGTTCTGGGTGCATATTGGACCTTACAGGTTCCCTTTAAAGATTAAAAATAGCAGATTGTGGGGAGTCTTTTAGATCTTGAAGTGATCATAACACAGTGACAAGATATACTGAACAGTGTGATTGAGTCAATGATTGAATAATCACCGATTTTTGACAACTAACCATATCACCAAAGAAATGAGAAAATTGCTCACATGCCAAATTATACATACAGTTATACCAATGGGTTAAATGTGCATGAACCTTTTGGTTGGGAGAAAATGCAGTCACACTTGAAGATGTTTACATTTTGGTCTTGGAAAAGACTGGGCAAAAGTAAAAAAGTGTAATGGAGAACATAAAAAAACAGATATTTAACTTAATTATGGCGTAGCTTATGACGACATAATGTTGTCCATCAAAGTCTCTGCATATAACATGACGTAGGTCACAATTATGTTACTTGGGGCCACCGTAGAAAATGACATGGCCTTTATTTCTATATGGGCACTATAAGTGAGAACACAAGCCACCATAATGCTTACATTTTATCACAATGCTTTCTTACCATGGAGCCCTTGTGGTAATCTCTAATCCTTAAAGAAAAAGGGAAGGTTGGCTGCAAGACACCTTTGAATACTTATCGCAATAGAAACAAAACAGAATTAAATTTTCCTATACAAATTATACTAATGTCCTCCAAACTGATGGTTGTCAATGGCTTGGCTTACAGTCTAATGTGTTTGGACATGCCTGATTTCGAACTGTCAATTGTAATGTCAGATGACAGCTTATGTCGGGGAAACATGTCTGGCAATGACTCTGGTAAAAAAAAAAACAGGTGCTTTTGGCCAAACAAACGCTAGTGTGTTTGGGAGAACTGGCTGAGGTAGATGCCGGTCGAATGACTGGATTAACTATCTTTAAAGGGAATCTGTCAACAGGTTTATGTAATCTGAGGACAGCATGCTGTAAGGGTTAAAAAAATATCAACTATGTCTCTATAATAAAGCTGTAAGCTAAAATAAAGGCTATATCACCTAGTAATTATCATTGCTGGACTATAATGTCATGGTCACAGCAGTCCGGCATGCCCCCTCCTCTGATTGACACCTTGCTGTCACTACAATCTCTTTGGAGAGCCTGGTGTGGGCAGGTGCAGTTCACTGAGCTCTGCTGCTTTGCTAAATCTAAAAGCTCTGATTGAACGGCTCCACCCAGTTCTCTACGTAATACATTACTAGAATCAAGGTCTATTTACAGTACCTACATCATGTTGCTCTCAGATGAGGTAGTAAAAACCTTCTGATAGATTCCCTTCACACCCGGGCAATTTTCTGTTTTTCGTTTTTCCACCCTTTCTTTTAAGAGCCATAACTTTTTTATTTTTTTTCAGCAATATAGCCATAAGAAGGGCTTGTTTTTGGGGGGGATGAGTTGTACTTTTAACATCACCATTCATTCTGCCCCATATTGTACTGGATAACGGGCAAAAAATTCCACGTGCAGTGAAATTGTAAAAAAAGTGCAATTGCACCATTGTTTTGGGGATTTTTTTATTTACCATGTTCACTATTTTTTAAAACTGATCTAGAATTATGATTTCCCAGTTCAGTACGAGTTGGCAGATATCAAACATACATAGTTTTACTTTTATCTAAGGGGTGAAAAAAATTCAAGTTTGTTAAGAAAAAGAAAAGCGCTTTTGTCGCTATTTTTTGAGACCCATAACATTCTCATTTTTGGGGATTTGGGTTCATTAATGGCTTATTTTTTGCATCTTGAGCTGGCGTTTTTAAATAAACCATTTCTGCATAGATGCAATGTATTAATCTCCTATTATTACATGTTAATGCAATGTTGTGGCGAGCAAAAAAAAACCCATTTTATTACAGTTTGGAATTTTCTTTTCACTACACCATGTACCGATCAGATTAATTGATTTTATATTTTGTAGCTCGGGCATTTCTGAATGCAGCGATACTAAATATTTTTTATTATTATTAATATTGTTCTATATTCCATGGGGCAAAAGGGGGTGAATTGAACTTTTAGGGGTTTTTTTTATATCTTTAAAACTTTTTTTACATTTTTTATTTGTTTTACTTGTCCCTCTAGGGGATTTATGGCTGCAATCTCTGATCACTTCTGATCAGAGCAATGATTCAGCATCACTTTGATGAGGAAAAATGCTGAGTTACCGTGAGTGCCAGGGTTCTGCCGGCATTCACAGGAAATATGTCATGGCAGCGACAGGGGTTATCATCTGACCCCACGCTGCCATGGCAACCTATTGGTAACATGTGATCGTGTCACAGGGCTGCTGATGGTGGCAGAGAATAGCCCGATCCCCACAGGAGTACTTTAGATCATGCTGTCAGAGTTTCACAGCACAATCTAAGGGATTAACTTGCACGGGTGGATCAGAGATCCACCTGTGCCTGTTGTTAGGTACAAATGTCTGCTGATCAGATAAGCAGACATGTCCAGGGTGTAATGCGGGTTCTTCACATGAGCCCAAATTAAAGGGACAGACACGGCCAAGGGCTGACAGGGATGTAATACAGATGACTTTTGGGTTTTCATTGGCTGTAAGCCCCAATCATCAACATTAACAGAACACTTGAAATAGATCACTCTGTTTGTAATGACTCAATATAATATATGCATTTTTCTTTTTGTATTGTATTACTGAAATAAATTAACTTTTTGATGATATTCTAATTTATTGAGATGCACTTGTATGTATTGGGAGCTAAACTAGAACAATCTAATCTAATATTTATTCACAGGCACATTGATAAAAGGTTGCCTTTAATGGTTCTTACTACTGATATTATTGCATTAAAACATTTTTGACACAATATCTAAAGTAAAACTTTCAGTTACGCACAAGCCTATAAAATATATTTCACGGTGTGTAATACAGCGTAACCGTAGACAAGTCTATTAGCTAATACAAACAATGACTTGAACTTCCTTATAAAAGAAATGAAATGGTAAGGAAAACAAGGTCTAAAAGAACAATAAAGAAATGCAATGTGTACATTTTTCCATTTAGCTCGTGTCACCAAGGTTCACCATTTAGATTCCTTACAAGTTTACCGTTCAGTCATAGAGGTCATATCCATTATGATCCTTGTCCTCTTTTTGATGACATCACAATCTAACCATCAAAGGTTTCCAGAGCAGCCTCTTTCCATCTGCTCATAACATCTCATCACACAAAGTCATGGGATAACAATTACATTACACAAGCATTACAATTCCAGTTATTGGCTCCAATATTTAGTTATTTTCTTAAATGTTGCAACCTGGAAATGTATTTTTCTGTTACGATGCAGGATTAAATACAATATAAATGGAAGCAATGTTGGGAATTGTCTCTAGAGCGGAATGCTATTTACAGACAGCGCAGTCTGCATTGTAACTGTATATTTACACTGAAATATGCGATATCAACAAAAACATATTTCTTTAACATAAATATGTTTCATTATTTAGATTAATGGAGAAAGTACTATTGGCATTTTCCTTTGGCACATATTTCATTTCAGCTGTGATCAACATTGTACTAAAATAAAGTCAAGTATAACAGCCGCTCTCTGCCCATCAAAACTCACAGACGTCTGCCAAGTACTTGTAACAGCTGGTGTTACATTAATTAGTTTAAACTATTTATTTCATCCATCTCCAGAGCAGATTGAGCAAAAACATTAGAGATTATTCTAGCATCTGTAAGTATGCTGCAAACATTCACTAAAAGAAAGTTGGAATATTAGTTGTAAGCTAATACATGATTTAAAGCTGAAGATGGTTTGTTTGGAATGTAAAACAGCGTTATCCAGTCATCTGCGCAATATAAGCCCAGTGTACATCTCTAAGACTACGGTAAAAAGCATGCAAATTGCTCTTTGCAGTTACCAAAAAAAGTCTTAGAAAATATAATTAAAAAGAGATAGTAATTCTTGGCAGAATGGCTCATTAAACAATGTATGTCAACTACTGGATGACTCAGAATATTAGTCAAAAATTTTATGTTTATTAACTGGAATGAAGCCCTAAGAACGATGATCAAACTGCTGTTATAAGTGGTTGTAACAATCTCAATTAAAATTACTTTGATGGACTGAGATAAATATTTAAATGGAATTATCCTCCTAAAATCCATATCCTCTTGCCTTGCATCTTTTTAAAAGCATACTAATACAGTTTATGATATGTTAGCTCAGTTTAGGTGCATTCACTAGACCAAAGGAGAACAATCTTATAAATTGCGTTAATTAAATAATCATCTATAAAAGAGGTGTAGCTCACAAAAAAAGATGGGATATGCTTATCGGACAAAAAAACCCTTAAAATCTGAATTAATTTAAAACAGATAATTTGCTGCCTTTTAGATTGGGTGAGAACAAAGTAAGAATAGAAAGGTTTAACTCCTTCCTACCCTGTACCATAATAGTATTTCAAGGGAATTATGGAGCGCAATTCCTATAATATTAGCTAGCAGAGGTGGCCTAAGCACAATTCATAATTAGAGATTAGCGGACCTGTGGAAGTTGGGGTTTAGCGGGTTCAGCCGGACTTCAGGCTCAGTTCTGTTTTGGACCCGAACTTGATCTGAACCGCATTGGAGGTCACTGATTTGACAATTTGGCTCTCAGCCCCACATACAGCCAGCCATAAACAGAGCACCTCCTGGGAAAGTGTTTTTTTCTATTTTTTGTACACATCAAATCCGATAATGCTAATTTTACCCCAGTGTTTGAGAGAAATTCAAACACTGCATGCGGCTCGCATTGGTCTGAGCAATGAGCATACCAGAACACATTGATGCTTGTTCAATGAGCATACCAGAACACATTGATGCTTGTTCGAGTGGTTTGCATATGTAAAGGACTCAAACTTGAACACAGATTTTTTTGCAAAGTCTTTTGGTATGAATCCCAAACTTAAAGGTTCGAGTTATTATTATAGAGCCATTTATTCCATGGTGCTTTCCAAGCGAAAAGGGTAAACATAAAAAACAAGTACAACAATCATGAACATTAGAAAACAGACTGGTATAGGAGGAGAGGTACCTGCCCGCGAGGGCTCACAGTCTACAGGGAATAGGTGAGGATACAACAGGTGAGGACAGAGCTGGTTGCACATTGATCTACTGGTCTGAGGGTTTTTGTAGGTTATAGGCTTGTCGGGAGAGGTGGGTTTTCAGGTTCCTTTTGAAGGTTTCCACAGTAGGCAGGAGTGGGATATGCTGGGGTAGAGCATTCCAGATGGGGGAGAAACCTTGTATGCGATTGTGGGAAGAGGAGCTAAGTGAGGAGTAGAGAAGGAAATCTTGTGAGGATAAGAGGTTGCGTGCAGGTAGGTACCAAGAGACTAGGTCACATATGTAATGAGGAGGTTGTTAATGGCTTTGTATGTCATGGTTAGTGTTTTGAACTGCAGTCTTTGGGCAAAGCCAGTGAAGGGATTGGCAGAGTGGCGAAGCCAGGAAATAGCGAGAGGACAGGTGGATTAATCGGGCCACAGGGTTTAGGATCAATTGGAGGGGTGCAAGAGTGCTGTAGTTTGCTAATCTCTAGTTGGAATACAACTGACAAACCACTATAACAGCCAGGATGAAACTAAACTGATCCTGACCTGAATTTATCTCTGACCACAGTATCTAAATAGTTAGAAAAAGGAAGAGGTCACCCTCTGGTGACCCCATAGTCCTTACATGATACAATTGCATGGTGCCAATTAATTGTTATTGCAGTCAAAGACCTTTTCTTATTTGGTCACTCCACCTTCCAAAAAATGCAACAAAAAGTGATTGGAAACATATACAGTATGTACCCTAAAATAGCCTAATGAGAACTACAAGCTATCCCAGAGAAAAACAAGCCCATTCACAGCTCTGTGAATGGAAAAGTAATAGATCTCACAGAATAAAAACATCCAATAGTGTCCTGTATCACCAGGCCTTTCCGATCACTTAAACGTTACATACAATAATGACATTTTAGCCAATACTTGAGAAATAATTTATTATAGCAAAAAATGTATTGACTTTTTACACATTTGTGCTGGTGCAATACTTTTGTAAAATATAGGAAAAAAGGAATGTAACCAACTATAGCATAGCAAAATTCATATAATGAAGCCCAGAAAACTGGTGTTGACTGTACAACAGCAGCTCATGACTGGCATTAATTTTGTTTTCTGGCGCACACACAGCCCAATGATACAGTATATCATATTTATTAAGCGGAAGTCTCCTCTTACTAACCTTGGGACACCTCATTACAATGAGCTTTTGGATCAACCTTAGTAAATTCCTCACAGAGTCCAGGATGAATATATAGTGATTACATTTCCACTATAAACAGGTGTAACTGCAGTGCAATCCAATCTCCTAATCAAAGACACAGCTGTCGACATCAATATAATCATATATGTAAGGCCTCATTCAGATGTCCGTGAACCCCATACTTTTTCTGTCCATAATTTTCACAAACAGAACACATACCCCTTAAATTCTAAGCTGCTGTTCATATGTCCGCAGAAAAATCATAGAAACGGGTCCCACTTTGATCCCATTTTGAGTGCAAAATCATGCATACAAGTTTATGGGTCCATGAAAATCATGGAGAGCACATGGATGCCTTATATGTGCAATCAATGTGCTGTCCATTTTTAACATTGTAGTGAATATGAAAAGCTCTGCAAAACATTTTTAACAAATGAGAAAATTAGAAAAAAAGCAGACATCTGATTGAGGCCTTACAGATCTTAGGCAACCACTTCCAAGTGAATGTCATGATTCACCCTGTGCATATACCTTGTAAATACAATGCAATTGTCATGCGCGGTCCAGATCCGCGTTTCTGGATCGCTACTACCATGTTGGACTCTGTCCACAATACTGAGTCTGACAAACAACCTATCATATGCTGCCCAGAATGGTACCCGAAGTTTGCTAGTACCAGATTAGACTCTGTATGCACTTCAGATTTCAACAAGTAACCTGGCTTCTATTGAGGAGCTCTGTTCTGACGGGCGTTGGCTGTTATACTACCACTGCTTTGGGGAGTTAATGCCTCCTGGAGCAGTGTGAGGCTTATCAGAGAAAAAGGTTGCTAATCACCATCTTTTGCTTTTCTTATCCTACTTAAGTCTGGCCAGTTCTATGACTTATTGACAAAGATAGCATCTGCTTGGCCTTTGCGATATCTTGGCATCCGTGGCGAACTTCCTGTTGGTCACCAGTGACTTGTTATTTGTTCTGTGTAAAAGTTCCATGGTGTGTCTTTCTCTCTCCCCTTTGGTTTGGTTTGTCTCTACTCTGTGGATATCTGCTGTGTGCGAGAGTTTCAATTTACTACCTTGTCTTTGTATCATGGGAGGCTTATTACTTTGTGTCCATCCCACCCCTGAGTGGGGGGTTGTGGGGGTATTAGATCAGGGCCGAACAGGAGACAGGGCTAGGTCAAAGACCCGGACCTCCCTACCTTCAAGGGTGAGGGTGAGCACAGAGGCCCCAGTCTTAGGGCCAGCATAGGTGTCCCTGTGTCCCTTAGTCATCCGTGACAACAATACTTATCTTGTACTGATCCTGGTAAAAGTCTGTGTCATAGACTGTTACTCAAGTTGTTTTTCCAAGATGTGTGAATTAGGCCTTATATTGCATACAATCTTTAGACAATGTGCATATGAAATACTACTTTGTATTTATAAAAGTCAATGGAGTATGCTTACTAAATTGTGTAGTTAGCATGTTATACAGCACATGCTAGGAAGAATACTACAGTGTGCAGCTCTGTTTTCTCCAGTAAAATGAAGAAGCATCATGACAGAAACCCTATATAGTTTACTGGGTTTGTGGGGTGCTGCTGGTGTTCATTATTTGTTGGTTCCAGACTGACTTATTCTTTCAAGTGAGAGGTGGGGGGATGAATAATCATGTTAATTGACTTAAAACTTGGATTCTCAGGGTTAGAGCTTGGGTTTAAATAGCAATATTACCCTGGACAAACTCTTTTATGATTTACATTTACATTTGCGTCCAGCCAGAATCTCACATTAGTATTTAACGAGTACAACACCTATCACTTTAATTAGTTAAAAGTATTCACTAGCCTTAGAATATAAACTTTGAACAAATATTTTCCATTAAACAAAATTAAATACATATAAGTTAATGATCAGGAAGCATATTAACACCCCAATCTTACTGGTTTTTGAAGCTGCCATTGGCTGAAGGGGGTAAAGGAATGAAGCGAAACATAGATAAACATAATTGTGCAGGAACAGCATATTTCAGCATTAGCTCCACTTTAAAATGTGGATATTTTACTGCAGTTTCAAATGACAATTACTTATTACAACTTAATGCTTGGTCACAAACACATTTAATTACAGTCATTTATTTTGCAGAACTATGCGCACAGGTTTCACAACCATTTGCTTGTTATTACCCTTGGGCAGCTTACGACAGGATGGGACATAAACCACTGTTGATTAAATATCATAAAGGGTTGACGAAGTACAGTGATAGGTTGCATTACAAACCTGTTTTATCTTATTTTAGGATCTTGAGGAGAGTATGAAAAAATCCACACAATATAAATACTGTAGGTGGATCAAAATATTAACGTTACATAGTTACATAGATTGAAAAAAGACCTAGGTCCATCTAGTTCAACATTCCTCGAAAATTATATATTTTG
Organism: Anomaloglossus baeobatrachus; assembly: GCF_048569485.1. Taxonomy (NCBI): domain Eukaryota; kingdom Metazoa; phylum Chordata; class Amphibia; order Anura; family Aromobatidae; genus Anomaloglossus; species Anomaloglossus baeobatrachus. Next base: position 596,292,659 of record NC_134354.1, on the reverse strand, counting down.
TCACTATATCATTTATGACCGACAATTTTAGTAAAAATTTCAATAAATGAGAAGTCTACTATGACAATGATTCTAGTACTGTTACGGGGGGACCGGCAGATTAGGACCAGGGGGTATATATCCTAATCGCCAGTCGGGGCCCACCGTGCTCCAGATGACAAAGGAGCTGCTGGCACCTGAGGGTTAGGTGGAGACTATAGAGCTGGATGGCTCTGAGATAACCCAGGAACTCTGGGAACCGGTCACGTGTGTTGGGACACGTCAGACCGGACGACAACCCGATTAGCGTTTTGGTGCACCTAGCGCTACACCAACCACGTGTGCAGGAAACACGTCAGGCCGGGTGGTAACCAGGTAGCGTTGACCGGAAGACCGCCACGAAAGCGCCCTGTCGGCCACGTGTGTAGGACACGTCAGGCCGAGCGGTCCTCCGATTAGCGTTTCTGGCCACCTCTCGACTGGCCACGTGTGTGTAGGACACGTCAGGCCAGATGGGTACACCAGTAGCGTTGACCGGGAAGCCGAGGAGGATAGGGAACAACCTGTTAACTCCACAGGGGTCCTGGGGTACGCTGTCCGTGCGCGTAGGGGGCACAACCGGACAGGTGGCGCAGCAGGTGCGTTGTCCGTGTGCGTAGGGGACACAATCGGACAGGTGGCGCAGCAGGTGCGTTGTCCGTGTGCGTAGGAGGCACAATCGGACAGGTGGCGCAGCAGGTGCGTTGTCCGTGTGCGTAGGGGGCACAATCGGAAAGGAAGCACAGCAGCCGCAGCCCAGTTAACACCACTGGGCTGCTATAGCAAGACTGGAACAGCAGGAGGGAAGCACGGCGCCTGATCCTGATGTGCCGAGCCACGAATCTTGGCATGACAGGCACCGTTCGCCTAACCCTACCTACCGCTTCCCAACATAGGCTTATGCCGCAATGAGGCTCTAACATTGAGGTGTGCTCTGACTGAGCAAAAGTGAAGACTGCGCACCTCCATGTTGTCTCCAGCCCCTTTTATAACCTGGGTCCGCCCCAAACCCAGGGTGGAACCACCAAGGTCCAATAGCAGAGTGCCATGTCATCAGTGACGTCACATGCGACCTATCCGGAACCGCCACGTCATTGATGACCTCATGGCAGCCACGCCCCAAACACTTCACCAGTCATCGTCTGACGACCAATGCTGAGGTGCCAGATCATAGGGGCGGGCCTCTGCGAGCCAGTCCGGAGTTGCCACGTCATCAGGACACCTGACACCCTCTGCCCTATCAGGGCCTGCCACCTCACGGACATGCTGAGTGAGGTCCTTACCGGACCTAGCCTCTGATGCACTAAGTGCCTGAGCATGCTCAGTAGCCTGAGCCACAGGCTTAGAAAGCAGACTATCAGTTTGAGCATGCTCAGTAGGCACATCCCAGAACTTAGACACAGCACGAAGTCCAAGTACCTGTGCAAAGAGGCTGTTAGGGTTAATTGTGGGAGCATGCTCAGTAGCCTGAACTGAGGACTTAGTCTCAGACATAACACAAACAGGCTGAGCATGCTCACTAGGCAAAACACCGGGCTTAGACTCTGGCTGGGGTAAATCGGCGCACGCATGCGCACTAGCCGCCTCTCCACACTTAGACGTGGTGGAAGGAACAGCCAACTGGACAACCCGAGGCACGGCCAAGAACGGCAGCCGGCGCCTGGGCGCAACAGGAACCGCAGCAGGCTGCTTGCGGCTATGGTGGCGCCGGTTCGTAACAAGTACAGTTAAAGAACATTCTCTATGTATTCTGATGTTAAAGACATAATTTTCTTACGCAGTAAAACCTTAACTTTGCATAAATTCATAATACCAATGAAGACAAGAAATACATACTATGAGATAAAAATGACCTTTTCTACACTGATCTGGTTATAATGTCCACCAATCTCCATCTCCTCAACTATTCACAAACTCTAAATTCACTTACAAAATCTCCGTCTTCATGAAATGATAGTTTTAAAGTTTCCCATTAAAGTATATTAATAGGGAGTACAAAGTTACTGCTGAGAGAACAGACAGACAAGAGATGCTGCTGCTTATTCACATAAGAGGTTTACTGTTCCATATTAAAGGAGCTGTCCACTACTTTTATATTGATGGTCTATCCTTAGGATAGGTTATTCAATGTCTGATTGGCCGGGATCCTATATAACACACCCATGATGATCAGCTGTCCTCGGTGCTGGTGTTGGCAGCAGGTGGCCAGAAATGCTCAGTTCCGAAGTTGCTCCATCAACTGACAGGCTACAGCTGGGTCCTGCCCAACCACCTCCCATTCAAATCAATACCAGGCAGATGTGCAGTGTCCGGCTGTGACTCTGTGACTGCTATCAGGAGAAAGGGCAGTTCTGGAACTAAGCATTTCCGGCCGCTTGCTACCACTGGCACCAAGAACAGCTGATCGGTGGGGGTGCTGGGTGTCGAACCCTGGATGATCAGACAGTAATGACCAATCCTAAGATTGGCCATCAATGTAAAAAATGGGAATTCACAGCTACATTGCTCAGTACTGATGTTTATTGATCCACTGATTCTGAGTCTATGTAAGATAGATATAGGAAAGCAGAGTCTATTCTTCTCAGTGTGCAATGTTATGAATAAACCATTACAATTATTTATCTGCTAATGCTCTGCTTTGTGCCCCACTTTCTTTCCATATTACTCTATGGTAAATTGTAAGCTGATCACTCAGTGAAGCTAAAAAGGTGTTTCCTCTCAGAACAGATCTGACAAGTGAATTCAGATTATTTCGACAGTTTAAGAGATAGAGGAAGGGAGAAATGAATGGAGACCTTTGAAGTAAAAAGATTTGCTGAAATTTGTTTTTCATTGCATTTACACTTTAAGGGTATTTCTGCTTTTCAACAATTGTATCTATAACCAAATATCACCAGCTATTAAAATCATGAATATGTATAAAATATTCCTTTTCCAAATGCTAGAAAAGAGAAGAATATTCTATATTGTTCTACTGTATTGAAGCCTCAGTCATTCAAAGTTCTCAAGTTTTATATTTTTAATTTATATATGTTATAAAACCTAACAATGACAATTTCTGTCAAATTAAAATCTCCATTGGTGGTAAAATTGATGCGACCTGGTGATTATTGTCGCTATGAGTATAAATTTAAATTTGTGACTACAGCGACGACCCCACTGCGTACAATCATGGTGTCCTATTTTTATTGCAAAAACTGTTCCCAATATGAATTCTCTTATTAGTTTATTTATTGTGTTTTTTTATTTCCTATTAGTAATCCCTAATAATCTTTACACTGGCAAAGTCCATTTAGAAATAATATAACAGCGTAATGCAGTATATACTACAACTGGCAACAATACAATATAGGTATAAAACAAAACCTAGGAGAAACCTGATGCAATGTTCTACCTGACACTTGTTCTACATTTACAGTCACGTCTGAATAATAAGTGAATTGGTAAAAGCATTTCCATACTACAATTCTCTCTACTGAACTGTGGAATTGATAGTTTAGGCAGGTGGTCCACGTGTATTCAGATAGTAGGTAAGGCTGGCAGAAGAACAATAAAATTGGAGCTCATTAAAGTACACATGTGCACATGTTAAGTATTTGTAGCACAAAAATCTGCTTCAAATACTGATGTGGTGGCAGGAAAAGCAATGCATAAAGTATGTGTGGTTTTGTCACATTATTTACACATGTTTTTGATGCGTTTTGTTTACTTGCTTTTTTCCTATGCATTGGAACGGGTGAAAAAAATGTTGCAAAAATGCTGAAAGAATTGTGATCTCTACAACTGCACTAAATTATAGACCACAATACACTAAAAAATTCCTAATTTCTCTGAAACCAAAACCATTTCAGCCTAAATACAAGGCTATATTATAAGTAACCAAGAATTAATACACTGCCCCAGTTGAGGCAACAATTCTAGAAAACGTAATGTGGACCATACAAACTGTACAGGATTATTTTAAAATGAATAAACATTCCTTCACGCTATTATAACTAGTAACACAGTCCTACGTTCTGCAATTTTTTTTTACTCCATATGTATGTTTCACAGTAAAACCTACATACTGTGCTCTAGCTGCAATTCTCTGTGAGTAAAGCTTGGAGAGCAGCAACCTAATCCCCAAAGACTAACAATCTACTGCCAGAGATCTATAGGGTGAAGGGTTTATATTGGAAGTGTTACGGGTGCTGCGAGCACTGGAGACTATGTCCAGATTTCTTGCTACTGCACATGTGCGAGCGCTGGAGACTAAGTCCAGATTTCTTGCTACTGCACATGTGCGAGCGCTGGAGACTAAGTCCAGATTTCTTGCTACTGCACATGTGCGAGCGCTGGAGACTAAGTCCTATCTTGGAGCCATTGCACATGTGCGGGTGACATCATCGCTGACACGAGGTCACATGTCTCTGACACCTTCTATGCCGATTGGTCGCTGGTCATGTGCTTGTGACGCCTTGCTCGGTGATAGGCCAGCATGACGTCACTCTTGTCGTTCTGGCAGCGGATTGGCTCTGGTGTCCTCCATCTTGGATGAGGCACAGAGTCTATATAAGACCCTGACACACGCCGCATGGCGCTCAGTCCTCTTGGTTCATGCATAAGAGTAGACGCTCTGTGTGCGTTCCTCTAGGCATTCCTCTGTCTATGCTAGGTGAGCGCTACCGGCAGGGTAGCGTTCTTATACCTTACAGCTTCGACTGCTGTCCGTATCCTTACCTCTTATGGGAGCGGACATAGGTAAGTGCCTGAGGCACATGGTCTGGCTGGGCCTTGTGATTCGACTCGTAGGTGGACGTTGCCGCTAGGGTAACGTTCCTTATACTGCGTCTGGCAGTTGTTCGTATCCTCGCACACTAGGGGAGCGAACAGAGGTAGGAGCTTTGTGCAGCTTACGCTGCTGTTCGTCTCTTTTGCACCACTAGAAGAGCGGACCTAGGCAGGTGCCATATCTAGTGGTTCGTGTCCTCGCACACTAGTGGAGCGAACGCAGGTAGGAGCTTTGTGCGGCTTACGCTGCTGTTCGTCTCTTTTGCACCACTAGAAGAGCGGACCTAGGTAGGTGCCATTTCGCACACATTGCCTTTGTCTCTGTGATTATTAACAGAGATCATTCCACACACCCTCCAAGTAAGGGAGGAATTGCTTTACTTACTTATTATATCCTTCTGTGAGTTAACAGAGGTATTGCACTCTGCCATAGTCTGCAGCAGAGTCTTTGCACGGTGGACCCTGACTGTCTGATACTCCTTTAGGTTATTATCAGACAGCCCCCCGTAACAGGAAGGTGGTGCCTCCCTTCGGTGAATTATGTATGTAGGCGATTAGAGTGCACAATTATACACTCACCTTTGATTGTTGACTGCTGCAACTCTTCCTGTAAGGGTATATGCACTTGACAGGAAAGTCCAAGCTTATGGACACAGAGTGTTTTCTCTTCTGGATACGATAGCGTACTGGGTGAGAGACTGGGCCATCCATGTACACATCAGGGTCACTGACAGTGTATTTTCGCTGTGTTCTCCTGCCCAGAATGCAAGTGTCTCCACAAAAATAAATTGTCATGCTGCGGCTTGGAGCCACGCCACATGACAGTTTACAGAGTGTATAAAAGAAGCACAGAGGGCATGGGATTTCTATACATCCCATCCAGCGTTTTGGACACAGCGAAGACACGGTAGGTCCAAAACACTCCTAATTATGATCGTGGGCACGTAACATATATGATCAGGTATTGGATATGTTGGGTTGTGATAGTAGGAAGATAGGAGTGCACTGTTAGCATCCATGGAAGACTAATTCCAAGTAGCAGGTAAGTATACAAACAATAGTTTACTTAGGTAAAAAAAAAACACTAACCAGTTTTCAGCTCCGGCATAGAGCCTTCCTCAGGTGCATATGTGAAGTTAAGGTGCTACAAGCGGATTAAATCCCCATTTTGTTGAAAAAAAATGTTATTTTGGTGGCAAATTTCCATGTGTCAGCGTGGTTAAATTTTGAAATAACATGTACAAGGCAATAGATAATTGATACAAAGCAATAAAATTTGTTTTTATGCTAAAATATGTATTTATACTACTACTGTATTATTATTATTATTATTATAAAAATAAAATAAAACTGTATTAAAAATTAACCGTAATTAAAACTATGAATAATTACTTTAGAAAAATCTAACATTTATTCCAATGTAAATTGTATTGGTGTTTATACTCGGAAATAATCGCCCGTGTTTTATTTACAGCGCACTCCAATATTCCCATTAAAAATCCCAGCATAGGGTAAATACTAGTTCTTACATTGTGCCTTTCTGAACAGTCCCTAAGAAACAATTGTCATGCACAAGATAAGTTTATAACTAGGGTAATTTTATTTATTTGTTTTGCAAACTGTTACTGCTGGTTTATATTACCTATCCAAAAAGTGCTAACTTCTAACATATCTGATCACCAAGAATAGGGTCTCCTGCCCTAGCACAACTCAATGTGGCATTAGCACTCTAATGACACCGTGACTGATGGAATCAAATAGCCCTGAATAGGTGAGAAGTAAAAGTCATCATGACACATCTGTAGCAACAAGTTACTGGTGACTGCTCTTCTCCGTGATCTTGCCAAATGTAATTGACAGGTGGTTAACCTGACTGCACACAAATATTCCCTGGGTCAATAAGCACCAATGTTGTATATCGGAGCTCAGATTCACTGGAGCAGTTGTATGGCGCAGGTTTTACACTGATAACACAGATAAGATAAGGATTGGTTTTGAAAGTCACTGAATCTCAGTTTCAAACTATCCCCTTATATACATTTATATATAGATTCATGCACTGATCTACTGCTGTAGCATAAAAAACAATATTTTAACTGCATTCAAAAATGTATAGCTTTAAGATATGCGAGCATGATGGTGATGAAAGTGTATTATCTATACTGCACATGTAGGCAAAATAGGCCTAATGTACCAATGTGTCCAACCGTACATGTTCTTCCGTTGGTTAAGGACTTATTTCTCACAAAACAAATATTGCAGCATACTACCAAAATCCACAACGGGCTGCAATTCACATCCCCACCAGTGGGTGGCCATATGTTGAAACACACAACATACACATATTGTGACAATGTATCACAAAATCATTTTGATTTTTAAAACTGGTAGTCTTGAGCCACACGTCTCAAAAAAACGTCTTACAATAAAATGAAAACTTAATACTGTTTATATAAATTCTACATATTAAAATACCTTGACTGATGGCACAATATGTTAGACTGGAAAATATTGAGGTCTGCAGTACTGGGCTTCACAGCACGCAGCTATACCAGAAGAAAGGAACACTTAACCCCTTACTGACCATCCACACACCTTTTTACTGACCTGAAATCTAAAATATTAACATGCCTGATGGGGAAAAGTGCAGCAGCAGACATCCTGCTGCATCAGTGTTGACATCCACCATGGCTGTTTAACCCTCTAGTTGCTGCTATCAATAGTGAAGATGCATCTACAGTCATGGCCAAAAGTTTTGAGAATGCTACAAATATTAATTTTTACAAAGTCTACTGCTTAAGTTTTTCTAATGGCAATTTGCATATACTCCAGAATGTCATAAAGAGTGATCAGCTTAACAGCAATTACTTGCAAAGTCAATATTGGCTAAGAAAATGAACTTTAACCACCAAAACACATTTCAATATCATTGCACTCCTGCCTTAAAAGGAGCAGCTAACATTGTTTTAGTGATTGTTCCATTAACACAGGTGTGGGTGTTGATGAGGACAGGGCTGGCGATCAATCAGTCATGATTAAGTAAGAATGACACCACTGGACACTTTAAAAGGAGGCTGGTGCTTGGTATCATTGTTTCTCTTAAGTTAACCATGGTTATCTCTAAAGAAACACGTGCAGCCATCATTGCTCTGCACAAAAATGGCCTAACAGGGAAGAGTATCACAGCTACAAAGATTGCACCTCAATCAACAATCTATCGCATCATCAAGAACTTCAAGAAGAGAGCTTCCATTGTTGCCAAAAAGGCTCCAGGGCGCACAAGAAGGACCAGCAAACGCCAGGATCGTATCTTAAAACTGTTTCAGCTGCGGGATCGGACTACCAGCAGTGCCGAGCTAGCTCAGCAATGGCTGCAGGCTGGTGTGAGTGCTTCTGCACGCACTGTGAGGCGGAGACTGCTTGAGCAAGGCCTGGTTTCAAGGAGGGCAGCAAAGAAGCCACTTCTCTAAAGAAAAAACATCAGGGACCGACTGATATTCTGCAAAAGGTACAGGGAGTGGACTGCTGAGGACTGAGGTAAAGTCATTTTCTCAAATGAATCCCCTTTTCGATTGTTTGGGACATCTGGAAAACAGCTTATTAGGAGAAGAAGAGGTGAGCGCTACCACCAGTCTTGTCTCATGCCAACTGTTAAGCATCCTGAAACGATTCATGTGTGGGGTTGCTTCTCAGCCAAGAGAATCGGCTCACTCACAGTCTTGCCTAAAAACACAGCCATGAATAAAGAATGGTACCAGAATGTCCTCCAAGAGCAACTTCTCCCAACTGTCCAAGAGCAGTTTGGCGCCCAACAATGCCTTTTCCAGCATGATGGAGCACCTTGCCATAAAGCAAAGGTGATCACTAAATGGCTCATGGAACAAAACATAGAGATTTTGGGTCCATGGCCTGGAAACTCCCCAGATCTTAATCCCATTGAGAACTTGTGGGCAATCATCAAGAGACGGGTGGACAAACAAAAACCATCAAATGCTGGCAAAATGCAAGGATTGCTTATGCAAGAATGGACAGCTATCAGTCAGGATTTGATCCAGAAGTTGATTGAGAGCATGCCAGGGAGAATTGCAGAGGTCCTGAAGAAGGGTCAACACTGCAAATATTGACTTGCTGCATTAACTCATTCTAACTGTCAATATAACCTTTTGGTACTCATAATATGATTGCAATTTTATTTCTGTATGTGATGTAAACATCAGACAAACACAATTGAAAACCAGAAGGCAACAGATCATGTGAAAATATAATTTTGGTGTCATTCTCAAAACTTTTGGCCATGACTGTAGATGCTTAACAGAGCATGAAGGCTCCCTTTTTAACCCAATTGTCACCCTGAGATCACAATTGATGCATCCTGGTGATTGCCATGGAAATTCAAGGCTAATAAATAGCCTTAAGGGGTGGCTTGTTCAGATGTTGGCAACACTTTAGTGGTAAAAATATTATTTTTCATTCCTGCCATTACACTTTGCGTTCATTCCTGAACAGCACCTAAAGGGTTAACAAACTAGATGAGAGCAGAACTGAATATGTTGAGAGGTGGGAGTTTTCCAATATACAGGTCCCCCAAAGTAAATTAAAAACTGAATAGGTCACTAAAAACATTTGGGGGGAGGGATAAATTTCCTTGAAAAACTGCTGCAAAATTTTAAAACCTTCTTACATCCTGACAAAATGAAAGGACATGACAAATAGTGTTGATGTAAAGTAGACATAAGGGAAATATTATTAACTATTTTGTATGCTACAACTATCTTGTTGAACTGTAAATATTCAAATATAAAAATTGCTGTTTTGTTTTTATGGCAAATGTATGATTGTTTTATAAATTGAAGCAAAATATATCAACCTAAATTTAGAGCATAAAGTATAATGTATGATGAAAAACAATCTCAAAATCACTAGGATGTGAAACATTCAACATGTCAGAGTATAGGTTGAACTTGATGGACTTGAATCTACCTTCAACCTTAAAAACTATGCAACTATTCCAGAGTTATTCCACATAATATAACTCATGTCAGATTTGAATAAACTGACTTGGTCACTAAGGGGGTAAAAAAGAACTTAATTGCAACATATTCAGGATCAGACTGACTCAACAAAGGGAGGGAAAATCCAATCGAGACATTAGACTCAGAGATAGTGATGAGCAGAAAAGATGCAGTAGAAGAAAAGAAGATTTGGGGCAGACATTGGAGACATTTATAAATACCCCTAGATCAGTTTTCTGGTATAAAGCAAGGTTCACATCATAGCACACAACATAGTCACTCCATGATTTCTGAATTTTTGTTATTATGATACACATGGAACTTAAGAAAAGTGGGTAGAACTTACTCGTAAGGGAAGGGCCATGACCATCCTGTAAAATGTACTAGTTATTTTAAAGGAAACCTGTCATCAGGTTTTTCCCTTATGAGCTGGGGCCACCACCAGTGAGCCCTTATAGACAGCTTTCTAGAACACTGTATATAAGAGCCAAGGCCGCTCTGTAGAACATAAAAACTTTTATAATACTTGCCTAGGAGGCGGTCCGGTCATATAGGTGTTACAGCTCTCGGTCTGGCGCCTCCTCTATCCTGTGCAGCCGCCGTCTTCCTGCCCAGACCCATGTGCATGACGCTTCCTATGTCATCCACAGAGGCCTCCATTGTGCTCCTGCACAGGTGCACTTTCATCTCCCCTGCTAAGGGCAGAGCAAAGTACTGTAATGCGCAGGTGCGAGGAAAGGTGAAAGATTGCCTGCACATACACACTACAGTACTTTGATCTGCCCTCAGCTGGATAGAGAGAAGTGCACATGCGCAGGAGCATAATGGAGGCCTGTGGATAACATAGGCTGTGTAATCCACACAGGGCTGGGCAAAAGGACAACAGTTGCACAAGATGGAGGAGGCGCAGGATCGAGAGAAGCGACATCCATCGGACTGGACCGTCCCGTAGGTGAGTATTATAAAGGTGTTTTTTACATTTTACAGAGTTGCCTAGGATCTTATATACAGTATTCTGGAATGCTGTATATAAGAGCTCACTGTTTGTGGCTGCAGCTCATAAGGGGAAAACTGGTGACTGGTTCCCTTTAAGCCAGAAAATGCCTTAAATTATATTGCAAATCTGGCACTGTGAGGGCCAGTTCTGACATTGTGCCGGTGTGTGTGGTTCTGCCACACACACTGGCACCTGGGCTGCCTTTATTCGCAGCTGTCAGTCCTTGCAGGATGGGAGCGGTTCAGACATGTCTCGGGTAGGTGGTATTTCTTATATGGTCCTGCTCATTATATGATGAGACCTTATGGTACGATAATAATTTATAACATAGTGTAGGGACCCCCCTATAGAGATTTGCCGTGATGGGGCAGCGGGGCTCAAATCATTGATCAATCATTTGCAAAAAATCTCATTGTTTTGTTACAAAAGGAATGAATTTGTGAATATTACACTTTTTATTTTCTCATTGTTGCATGCCATTCATGAGCAGTGCTGGCTCCCCTCCTCTTTAGGATCTTATATACAGTATTCTGGAATGCTGTATATAAGAGCTAACTGGTGGTGGCTGCAGCTCATAAGGGAAAAACTGGTGACTGGTTCCCTTTTAGCCAGAAAGTGCCTTCAATTGTATTGCAAATCTATGACAGCTAATGGATTTTTCTGGCGCATACACAGTGCAAGATAAGCGTAAATAAGAGGTGTGCGCGTCTTAAAAAAAATTAGGTGCATTGTACTACAGCGTGCTTTTTATTAAGACCAGTGTAAAGAATACAGGTTTTTATAATTTCCCAAACCTGTCAGGGGAGATAATATGATCACTTTTAAGTGTATTTGTAACACGAAAGCCATTTTGGCAATATATTCTTTACACATTTGACTATTTTACTTTAACTGGAATAATGCAAGTTTTATTGTTAGAATTATTATCATAAAAATTTTGCCTGGAATGTAATTCTTACTACCCACATACTGGAATACTCATTTATTGTATGTGGCATTACGGACTGGATGATTGATCTTGTTCTGTACAATACATTACTGATACGGCCTCTATAATCATTTGTATTCAAATTATTTCCTAAGCAGGTAGGAATTTATCGCAGTTTGGAGGCCAACTTGTACCATTCATTGTTATTTAATACGGCTCAGGTTAAAAGGCCAAATGTTGTATTAACTTTACAAAGCTATTGAAAGTTGATATTTCAAAGACATTTTTCTTGTGGTAGTCACATTGTTTGTCTCATTCTATAAGGACACCAAATCCTAAAAGCTGGCAGGAATGCATATGTTTATTTCACCACTGCTATGCAATTATTGAACGCCACTTAATTATAGCAACAGATGCTCGAGTGTAGGAACCAGAAAAATCAAACGCCTCATTTCCAGGTTATTTTTTTCCATTGCTTCTGCCAGCAGCAGATGTGTGAGCCCCTTGTGCTCTGGCGTAAATACTTATCAAATCCTAACAGGTCACCTATGTCACAAACAACATTTCAGATGCAACTGTTTCACCTGATAATGGGCTCTGAAAATAAAACTGTGAGCTGTAAATACATTGTATTACGAATGAAATGCCATAATGTGAAATTGCTTTTTCTCTGACTACAACAAAAGTCCTTGACAGTTCCTGGCAGTGATAAATCACCCTCCCATTAATTGTCTCCTCTTTCATTGGAAGGTGAGACACTAAAAGGGGCCGTCAACTAAAATGACTGTAAAGAAAACTTGGCAAAAAAAGTAGAATGTCATTCTGTCGTTTTTCAAATGCTAGCGGTACTGTTCATACAAATCAAAATATTCCACCTGATGTCTTTGTTAGAGGCTCCATGTCTAATATTAGCACCGGCTTTTATTTCTTAAACATTATATACTTAGGTCATTGTAGTATGCAGTAAAAAATGCTTCAAAGTGAAACATTTACATTCGAGGTGTGTGTATAAATTAGCAGTAGTCATTTTTTCAATGAAAACTAGCTCTATTAAAAATATGTTGTATTTATTTCCATCTTATCTTTGCTCTCATGGTCAATGTATGTTTTCATTAAAATCATATTTTTAATTTGCAACCTAATTTCCATATTTTCTTAGATACAAATAAGACAAGATGCCAATGTACATGCGATCTGAAGTATAAATATATTGCTATAAGACTTTGTTCACACTTTTTTCAATTATTTCAATCCATTAGAGGACTTGAAAAATGTAAATAAAAAAGACCAGTAAGGCCCATTTCACACATCCGGCATTTCACCGGACTGCTGGATCCGACACACTCCAGTACAGTGTAATATAGTACAATGGCATCGCTGCAACCTCCGATCAAATGCTGTCATGTGACCGAAGTATTTGACCGGAGGTTGACGCAATGCCATTTTACAGTATTTACACTGTACTGGAGTGTGTCGGATCCTGCAATCCGGCGAAATGCCGGATGTGTGAAACGGGCCTTACACGACTCATTCAAAGTCTTTAATTTCATAAAATGTCATCCATTTGAATAAGGTGGCATTTTTTTACGGACAAAAACCAACATATTTTTTGCTATTGGACAAATGCGTTTTTTATTTTATATTATAGTTTATGGGAAACAGGCTATAATGGATTGTCATGCCTTATAACATCCATTTAGAGCAGTGAGCCCCCAATCTTTCTGACAATGAGAGCCACATTCAGCTCTCAGAGAGGTTTAGGAGTGATATCCAGCTCTAATCTACCTTGCAGTAGTGACACCCAGAGTCCCCATTACCGATGTAATGACAGCCAAAGATTTTCCACAGAAATCACACTAAAGCAGTATACCAAAAATTAAAGGGTTCCACATAACCCTATTCAGTATTCTTGCAGTAAGCATTCCCACCACACTGTCACATCAAACTTCAAGCAACTCCTCTAGACGTATCATCCTGTCTCCAGTTTACCATACCCCCAAGGCCACTATATGGCCATCCATATCAGCTCTTCTGTGTGGGGCTAATCACATAATTCAACATCTGGAGACCAGCTCTTCATAGCTGTTTACTAGAACAGGAGCTAATGTAACTAGCTGTCAGACAGCTGCGAGACACACTTCATAGGACTACGAGCCCCAGGTTTGGGAACCCTGGTTTCATGCTAAAAAAAAGTACAGGTATTAACAGACACATCTAGGAAAAACTGAACTGCAACAAAAACTGCTGCAATTAGATGCCGAACTGGAGTCAAAGTTTTAATTTTTACAGCAGGTCTGTCAAAAGGATCCATTTCTAAACCTTTGCTGTCCTTTAGGCATCCATTTCTCTTATGTTTCTTTACCTGTCTCTGTTAGAAACAGATCTCAAATGTTAGTGTAGACGTATTCTGAAATTGTAACATATGTTAACAGGTAAAGCAAATGACAGGTTTTGGCAACTCTTTTGTTCCACGTTGTAAAAAAGTAAAGCCATTATTGTGAGTGTACACGAAGGCCACATGTATATAGAGGCACAGACTTCTCGACAGGTTAGCAATACAAATGAGTCCTGCAGAGCTCAGAGTGCCACTTTTGTGGACCCTAGTAGTCTTCAATAAGAGCAATGCTTCTAGGGGAGAATAAAGTCCGTGCAAAAGTTCATGATGAAATATTATTTTTATGGATTATGGCTGACAAAAACCTGTATGTTTTTCTGTATGGTGGTATAAATTATACATAGCCACGTTGAGCGCTAGCAGAAGCTCACTGTAGTTTTTTCTTTCACATTGCTGTTAATACCTACAAACAACCCTAATAGTTAAAGCTGGACATACTCATTAGATAAATAGCTAAACCGACAGATTTTTGTTTTTTAGGATTGTCCAAATATATGACTTATCAGTTGCTGTAGTGGCAGATGAGCTGCCACCAAAGATGTCCAGTAATGGATTGCCTCGTCTTCACCATAAAATAAACATACATGCTCAGCCAAGCATGCATATAGATGAGGAAGATTCTGTGATAGCTGTTGTAGAATGAATGTCACATCCTTAAAGGGAACCTGTCAGGTCCAATATGCACCCAGAACCCCGAGCAGTTCTGGGTGCATATTGCTGATCCCTGCCTAACCGTCCCTGTATACATTAGCATAGATAAAAGGATCTTTAGAAAAAGTATTTCTAAAGATCTTTTATGATATGCTAATGAGGCCAGCGACATGTCACAAGGCTGTTAATTCCTGCACTCATTTCACCCTTTTAGCATGTTAGCATGCTTACAGGTGCATGCTAACATGCTATTCAATGCAGCATCACCAGAGGTGATGCGCGTACCTGTGTCCACTGTGACTGCTGATCTAAATGCCCAGCACTTCCAGTCATGTGCAGTATGAAGCCGGGTGTACGCATCCCGGCTTCAGTGACGTCTACTGCGTATGATCGGAAGTGCTGGGACTTCTGCTCAGCCGTCACAGTGAACCCATGTACACACGTAACCACTGGTGATGCTGCATTGAATAGCATTTTAGCACGCCCTGTGTGTCTGCTACCATGCTAAGAGGGCGGAATGAGTGCAGGAAGCCCTTACGACTAGTCCCTGGCCTCATTAGCATATTATAAAGGATCTTTAGAAATATATTTCGTAAAGATCTCTTTATGTATGCTACTAGATAATTGGGCAGATAGGCAGGGATTTTCAATATGCACCCAGAACTGCTCGTGGTTCTGGGTGCATATTGCACCTGACAGGTTCCCTTTAAAACATGGATCCTGAAGCTTATGTCATTGCCATTGCCCCATTTTGTTTTTGATCTCATAGAAATACCATTTACGTTTTTCCAAATCTCCTAAATCTCAAGGTCCTTCATACACATTAGGCCAACATCAGTCAAACTAACAGTTAGAAAGAGATTTCGCAAACTGTCTAATGTGCATGGGCGTGCTCAACAGATGATGTTGTGAAAGATTAGGATGCCACATGTCCCATTTCAGATAGCCACTTTTTTGTTCATTAACAGAAAAGCCAATCACTGGCAGAGATGTCTGGAAGCAGCTCTCTCACAGAGAACACGTGTGCCTGACAAAGCGTATGTTCCTGTATATGGGACAAAAAGGCAAGATAGATGCTGGCTGAATGATTAACCAATCTTTCGTTCATCTGAGAGTTATAGAAGGCATAAGAAGGGCTTCACACTTTATTATTATTATTATTATTATTATTATTATATATTCTGGAATCATCAAATATTACAGTATGAAATAAACTCAATTTCATAAAATATAAGAAAAATATAATATAATAACAAGATCAAAATGTCAATAGAAGACATAAATGCAAGCAAAAAAAAGTATACAAAAAAATATATACATGTATTATAATTAGAAAACAAAGTATATTCCTGTTGATAATACTTTGTTATCAGAGTAGTTTTAATAGCTTTCCTCCTTTACAGATTATTTGATTTTGAAATATAAATCAAACTGAATGTCAAATATAAATAAAAAAAATGTATTCCACTCCCGGTTTTGTTTGTACAGTTTGCTCTTTTTAATCAAGTTAATATCATCTGGACATTAAATATTATGCACTAACATCCTGTAACAGCTACATTTCCTTGCACTGCATATTGAAACTAGTCTTGTGTAAAATTCATAAATATAAACTCGTTATTTTTTGAAGATTGCTCAGCCTTCAATTTATTATTTTTTACATGATAATTTCCTAACTTCATGTTATATAGGAAATTATAACTAATCAGCCTGGGAATATACAATAAAGTATGAGCTCTGTTTTATGGTGCATTTAATGTGATTCCTTGGATCTTATGCAAATTTTGGACTTTCATAGAAAGTAGTGTCAAGCAAATATCCCGAAAAAACCCACAAACAGATCGCACACATGCATCTAATTAAAAGTACTGTTGTCATTAAAACCTGTAATAAATTGATCAGATTTAAATAAGCAAAGATGT
This sequence comes from Anomaloglossus baeobatrachus, assembly GCF_048569485.1. Taxonomy (NCBI): domain Eukaryota; kingdom Metazoa; phylum Chordata; class Amphibia; order Anura; family Aromobatidae; genus Anomaloglossus; species Anomaloglossus baeobatrachus. Next base: position 596,275,966 of record NC_134354.1, on the reverse strand, counting down.
TTCAGAAATGTTTTCAAGTCTAATTATGTATGACAGAAAATGTTTTAGAAGACAGCTTTTTTTTCCAATGTTGCTTTTATTTTTTGTAATTAATCTATTAATATATTGTCAGTAACAGATACTGGACTTAAGAAAAGGCAGCTTTAATATGGCAGACTCAAGGGGCAAGATTACTGTGAACGAGCATTCCTATGGATGCTCATACATGATGATCTTGGAGTAAAAACAGGCTGTCAATCACCTGACAAATGAGCAAAATTGTCATTCGTAGGGTAAAATGAACTTTTGGTTTGCTCAAAAGATCATCATTCTCAGTAAAGCAATTATTGAAGTAAACAGGATCTACATCTCCAAGAACAGTGGCCGCCTATGACATCTACAGCGCCCTCTGCCTGTGTAAACAGGTTATTAAACCACTTGAATGATGATCATTTAAAATTAAAAAATCATCTAGTTTAAATGGGGCTTTCACCTCTTTACAACCTAGGATGTACCTGTACATCCTAAGTCACCTCCCTCTCTCTAATGTGGGCTCACGCAGTGAGCACGCTTTATTCCCTGCACAGGGATGGCTAACAGGTACGGATGGATGTTTGATTCACACACCCCTGTTAACTGGTTAGATTGTGCTGTAAAAATTTGGCCGCAATCTAACATGTGTGATGTGATCATGGGGCGCCAATTGGTTGCAATGTTAGCGTGGGGTCAGCTGATGACCCCTTTCGCTGTCATGACTCACTTCCTGTGAATGCCAGCAGAGTGCCGGCAGTCTCAGGAAACCAGCATTTCTGCTGATCAGAGTGATGCTGAAGCATGGCTCAGTACACCAAAAGCGATTGGATAGTCCCCTAAGGGTAGTAGAAAAATCAATTAAAAATGTAAAATAAGTTTTGAAAAGTAGGAGAAAATAAAAAACCTTTAAGTTCAAATCACCCCCCTTTTGCCTCATTGAAAATAAAACAATAATAAAAAACCCACCTAATTGGTATTGCCGCTTTCAGAAAAAACAAATCTATCAAAATATGAAATCAATTAATCTAACTATGGGGTGGGGAACCTTTTTACTGCCGGGTGCCATTTGAAAATTTCTGCCAACCTTCGGGGGCTGCACAAAATTATCAGTGTGAAAATGAACCGGCTATAATTGGTCAAAAAGTTAATTAACTCACCCCTACTGTGGTGGCTGGAGCGGCTTCTCTTTTGTGCGGCTGTGATGTTCAGTGATACTTATGTTGCTTCTCTCTTTTTCAGGTTTGTCATGGTCTGGAGCGCAGGCAAATCTTTGTGATAAGATTGGTAGACTATATACATCACACAACAGACACAGGGACTGGAGTATATAAATCACAGGAGACATATACATGACTGAAGGGGCAGTTGGCATATACATCACATAGGAGACGCTGGGACTGATGTATATACATCACATAGGAGACGCTGGGACTGCTGTATGTACATCACATAGGAGACGCTGGGACTGCTGTATGTACATCACATAGGAGACGCTGGGACTGCTGTATGTACATCACATAGGAGACGCTGAGACTGCTGTATATACTGTACATCCAGGAGACACCTACATCACTGGAGACACTGGGGGCACATACATCACACGAGGGTCTGGGGACATGTATATGACCCCAACCCCCTCCTGTGATGTATATGCTTTCAGCCTCTCATTTGATGTATATGTGCCCAGCCCCTCCTATGAAGTATATGCACCCAGCCCCTCCTGTGAGATCTATGAGCCCAACCCCTCCTGTGAGATCTATGCGCCCAGCCCCTCCTGTGAGATCTATGATATGTATGGCCCCAACATTTCCAGTGTGATGTATATGCCCCCAGCGTCTCCACTATGATGTATATGCTCCATCCCCTCTTGTGATGTATATGCTCCTAGCATCTCCAATGTGATGTATATATCACAGGAGATGCTGGGGCATATCCATGACAGGAGGGTCTGAGAGCATATATATGACAAGAGATGCTGGGGGCATATACATGACAAGAGGGGCTGGGGAACAGACATTACTAGTTCACTGGGAGGCATAAGCATTGCTGTGGGGCACAGATGGCACTGGGGGGGGCACAGACATCACTAAGGCGACACAGAGAGCACTAGGGGGGCATGGACATCACTAGGAGGCCACAAGCATCACTAAGGGGGCACAGGCATCACTGATGGGGGGGCGCACAGACATCACTAAGTGGGGGCACATAGACATGACTGAGGGGGGAGCACATAGACATGACTGAGGGGGGCACACAGACATCACTAAGGGGGGAGCACATAGACATCACCAAGGTGGGGCACATAGATATGACTGAGGGTGGGCACATAGACATCACTAAGGGGGGGGCAAACAGACATCACTAGAAGGAGACCGGGGAGGCTGCACATAGCAGTGGAGGGGGCATACTGCACCGGAGAAGGGGCGGGGAGCGGGTGGCACACAGCGCCGTGGAGCTACACACAGCAGTGGAGGGGGCGGGGAGCAGACAGCACATAGCGCCGTGGAGCTGCACACAGCAGTGGAGCCGGCAGGCGGCACATAGCGCCATGGAGCTGCACACAGCAGTGGAGGGGGCGGGGAGCAGGCGGCACATAGCGCCATGGAGCTGCACACAGCAGTGGAGGGGGGCGCAGGCGGCACATAGCGCCGTGGAGCTGCACACAGCAGTTGAGGGGGCGGGGAGCAGGCGGCACATAGCGCCGTGGAGCTGCACACAGCGGTGGAGGCGGCAGGGAGCAGGCGGCACATTGCGCCGTGGAGCTGCACACCGCAGTGGAGGGGGCGGGGAGCAGGCGGCACATAGCACCGTGGAGCTGCACACCACAGTGGAGGGGGCGGGGAGCAGGCGGCACATAGCGCCGTGGAGCTGCACACAGCAGTGGAGGGGGCATACTGCACCGGAGAAGGGGCGGGGAGAAGGCGGCACACAGCGCGGTGCAGCGGTGGGAACACAAGCGCTGGAGAGTGGGCGGCACAATGCTGGAGGCGGTGAAGGTGATGTGGGACGGAATCGCAGAGCGATAAACCCGCCCACAAAGTAAGTCCTGAGCACGCTGGCACCTGCCACCGAGAACGCTCATTGGTGCGCGCAAGCAGCGCATGTGAAGATTTAAAGGGCCGGCAACTGGTAATACCGCGGCGGCCGTAGCACTGCCGCCCCTGGAAATCTGCCCGCGGGCCGCAGAAAAGGTCATGGCGGGCCGCATGCGGCCCGCGGGCCGGAGGTTCCCCACCCCTGATCTAACTAGTAACAGGTGTAGTGAGAAAGAGAATCAAAAAGCAAGAATTGTTTTTTTTTAGTAGCCGCAACATCGCATTAGAATGGAATAAAAGGTGATGATAACATCACATGTACCTAGAACTGGTATAATTAAAAACGTCAGCTTTAGGTGCAAAAAATAAGTCCACACACAGCTCCAGATCTCAAAAAATGAGAACGCTACGGGTTTCAGAAAATGGAAATGAAAACACAATTTTTGGGGGGGCAAACTTCTGAATTCAAAAAAGTACATCTCGTCCAGCAAAAAACAAGCTCTTATACATCTATATTGACAGAAAAATGTAAAAAGTTATGGCAGTTGGAAGAAGGGCAGGAAAAAACTAAAATAAAAAACGGAAAATCAACAGGTGGTAAAAGAGTTACTGCCCAGCCTCATCAGGGGTGCCCCCAATATGCCTGAATGTTTGGGTTGACAGACTCCCTTTAAAGTGAACCTGTCAGGTGCAATATGCACCCAGAACCACGAGCAGTTCTGGGTGCATATTTCTAATCCTTGTATCTAGTAGCATACATAAAAAGATAGAACAAGTATTTCTAAAGATCCTTTATGATAGGCTAATGAGCGCAGGGACTAGTTGCAAGGGTGTTGGTTCCTGCACTCATTCTGTGTCCAGTGTCACCGCTTCAGAACGCTGGGTCAGTGCGCATGATCAGAATACCCGGCACTTTTGGTCATGCACATTAGACCTCTATAAAGCCAGAATACGTCCACTCAGCTTCATAGTGCGTAGGACCAGAAATGCAGGGCATTCTGATCATGCACACTGACCATAAGCCAAGGGTACTGAAGTGGTGACAATGGACACAGGTACGTGCATCACCACTGATAATGCTGGGTAATGGGCATTGAATAGCATGTTAGCACACCCCTGTGGTCGGGCTGAATGAGCTCAGGAACTAACTTCCATGCGACTAGTCCCTGCGCTCACTAACATATCTTAGAAGATCTTTAGAAATACTTGTTCTAGAGATCTTTTTATCTGTGCTACTATATACATAGACGGTTAGGCAGAAATTAGAGATATGCACCCAGAACTGCTAATTTTTCTGGGTGCATATTGCACCTGACAGGTTCCCTTTAAGAGTCATCTTAAGGTATCAATTTGAATTCTCAAAAGTCTAATCTTATGTTGTGACACCATATCACTAAGGTAAGCCATCACTTTATAACCAGTTGTGGGTCAGTCTTATAATTTTCTGAAGGGGATACAATTTTCTCCTTGTGGAGACTGACAAACTAATCTGGCTGCCAGTGAGGAGTCTTATAGCTGCAATGCTCCTCTGGGAAATATTTAATTTGTCTCTTCAGGGACACAAACTCTAGTGCCACCTATTGGAAGTAGTAATCTTAAAAGTCAAAAGTGGCCCTTTAATGAGTCTTTCATATGACTTAGGATTTATGAGATATCAGAACCTCAATTTGCAGACACAGTGTTTTGGGGTGATTGCCCCTCGTCAGTGCAAACTATGAGATCTGAGCTGGCTGTATGAGAAGCTATAGTGGGGTCTAAAGCTATTTTATAACACTTTTATTTTGCATTTTTTTGCACTATAACACTCTCGGCCACCCAGCTATGCAAGGAACTGTATCCAAGTGAACAGGGTTACTCTGCAAGGAAACATCAGAAGGCATCAACATACTGAATCAGCACTACATTCTCAGGATCAAGGGGGTCCCAGAGGTTGGCTTCGACTGTATATAAAGCGATGGCGTTTTCTAGCAATAAACCAAAAACATGATGGAAAACCAGTTGAAAAGGTAGAATTGATAAAAGTACAATGCCAGAAAGTGTCCATGTGTCAAATAACAATTCGATATTATGGACTGAGGCTTTTATGTTAGCAAATTCCCTCATGGGAAAACAGTTAGAATTAATTTACTGTGTGGCACTGTCTCAAACATTAATCTGAATATACTGAATTGAAATAAATTGAAAAGTAGATTATTTTTTAAAAAAAAATCTCTTCTAAATCCTTGTCCTTGCAGCAACTAACTTTTTATATTAGAAAATCTTACAAATGTGCCAAAATGAAAAGGGCTATTTGGTGACAGATACCCTTTAAGTAGTTAAGCATTTAATATAACACCCTTCAGTATGTATTCATTTGTAAATTGCTTGAGAGATTTAAAATATTTTATTCCTGGTACTGTATAAGGATTAACATTTTAAAGCCTTGAATCCAGCATATGGAGATAGCATATTTGCAAGTCCATCTCTAGAGGAATTCAAAATGCCCTTAGCTTGTGAAAAACAGCAATGTTATTTTTTTTTTAACATTTCCTATATTTAGAGATTAAATCGCTCACTGCACAAATCCATTTGGAAGAGGCGAGAAGGTGAAAAGGATAATCAGTACAGTCACTGGTCCGTGTTTCCTAAACGTTTCTGAAAACATTACTGTGTGTAGGCATAAAATTAGCGGCAGGACCTTAAAAAGGCTGGCATTTAGCGTGACTTTTTGGAAAGTGACACCCTCATTTTTTTCTTGTAGGATATCATTAAATTTCAATCGCCCTATGGCAGTGCCTTTCCATTAATAACCAATTCACTGTGTCACTTTGGCTCTCCTTTGAAATAATGAGTCTTTGCTTCGCTTTAATAAATTTAAACATATTCTCAAGGCTAGCAAAGATAGCAAACTGCAGATGGGCTGCGAGAAAAAAAACATGATTCATAAATCCTTAACTGCCTGAGATTGTTGTGAGCAAAACAAAGTAACACTCATAAAATATTAAAGAATCCCAGCTGTATGACTGAAGCGTCATTAACAAACATTGACTATTTACCATGATAACTAGAGCGGGTGGGTGGATTGATACAATGAAATTTGCTTTCTAGGGCACACTTCCATTCCACATCCATTCTTTAGCCAGCTTGACAAAATGGTAGAAATATGTTATAATTATTTATCATGTGTTCGAAGATAAGATGATTTTAATAAATATTTATCTAATTAGTGAGTTTGATCACAGAAATTCATGGCTATGGTTCTGACTGTAATTAGATTGTAATACATGTTGAAGTAATTGGCTTATGCAAACATAAGTTTTGTTTTTTTAGACAAAGAGGCTAGGGGCTACAGATTGACGTCAATCAGAAATTTTTAGTCCCACAGCCAAAAACTGTGCAACTTGTCATAGACTTAAGGCCCCATTACACGCAATGACATCGGTAACGAGATATTGCTGGGGTCACGGAATTCGTGACGCACATGCGGCGTCGTTAGCGACGCCGTTGCATGTGACACCTACGAGCGACTGCTAACGATCCGAAAAACGGCAAAAAATGTTGATTGTTGACACGTCGTTCCTTTCCCAAATATCGTTGCTCATTTTGGATGCAGGTTGTTCTTCGTTCCTGAGGCAGCACAGATCGCTAAGTGTGACACCCTGGGAAAGATGAACAACAGCGTTCCTGCGTCCTCCGGCAACGAGGTGGGAGTGATGTTAATGCGGCTGCTCTCCGCCCCTACGCTTCTATTGGTGGCCCGCTGTGTAATGTCGCTGTGACGCCGCACGAACCTCCCCCTTAAAAAAGAGTTTGTTCGCCAGCCACAGCGACGTCATTAGGAAGGTATGTGCGTGTGACGCGTACTAGCGATATTGTTCGCCACGGGCAGCGATTTGCCCATGACACACGCACGACGGGGGCAGTGCGATCGCTAGCGTCGTCACTAGTGATGTTGCAGCATGTAAAGAGGCCTTTACTGTCACTTGACTATTTTAGAGCTGCGATTTTGCTGTAAAAAAAACAAAGATATTGCCGACAAGTTGCGATAGGTAACACGTCATAGAAGACTTAACAAATCTGGAAACATTTGCAACCGTAGCAGGTTGCAATGTGAGACCACAGAAAATCAATGGATGTGATGTCCCAATGTGACACCACAATCTTAATATTACGTGACCCATATAGCCACCATACTGTCCTACCTGCACCCTGTAGTTTGCAAATGTTGTACATCACTCTTTGATTTGATTAACCCATTGAGTACTGTGGTGGCGTAGATTAAGTTAAAACACGATCAAAAAGTAGCAGACTGAAAATAATGGATCCCACCAGAACATTCAGAAATAATGATGACCAATACACAGAGAAAGTGAAAAGCAATAAATAGTAAATAATAAAAAAAGTTACATTTTAAATTAGCGAATAAGTATGGCCAAATTAAAAGAGGAGGTCTAAAAAACAGTCTAGTCTTGAAGAGGTAGAAAAGGGTGAGTTTTTGCTCTCAGTTCATTCCTCCTACTCTCCTGAGTGTGACAATTTTTAGTTTTTTCTTCTTTAATATTCACCATACATTTCCAAAGATTTGCGCTTATTTGTAAAGTGCTGATATTTATTATTTTTACCATGGGGACATAGCTCACAGGGTAATAATGCAATTAAAAGTGAACTCCTGCGCTGTCGTAAGAAGATGGTCAGCAGTAATGGTTAAACGTGATTTTATTACGCGTTTCAGACATCACAACTCCTTCCTCAGATAAATCACACATGTACAAGATCACATACATGTGTGATTTATCTGAGGAAGGAGATGTGATCTCTGAAACACGTAATAAAATCACGTTTAAACATTACTGCTGACCATCTTCTTACGACAGCGCGGGAGTCCACTTCTAATTGAATTTTGACGCCAAATCCTCATGGTGCCTGCTGCAGCCGTAACTTACACACTTTCAATAGCAATTGTGACTATTTCACAACTGTATCAGGTGGGCAGATCTGATTTTATTCCACAGACGTTTGTAACGTTAGTACCCTATTAACGTCTTTTGTCTTTTCAGTCTCCTTCACATTGCGGGTAATAATGCAAACACATCTAAAGACAGTCTCCCCCTCCATTAGTAAAGACCATAAAACTTAGCACAAGAAAAAAAGGCCCTAAAACTGTATGGTGTATTTAAGAAGAAAAAACAAGAAGCAAAAATAAAAAGGGAGCAAATACTGTAAACGTTTCACCTGATGATAAGTCTTTCTTACAAAAGTCCACAAAATATTGTGAAATTATTGTGCATTTGACTTCTTTAGTTATTTATGTATAGCTCATGATTTAGTGATTGAAAAAAATGGTAATACAGCTTCACTTTGATGCAGATGTAGTGGAGTTCTTGTAAAAGGAATCTGTCAGCAGGTTTTTGCTATGTAAGCTGAAGACAGTATGCTGCAAGGGTTAACACATAGAATTCATGGATGTCTGTCTTGTCAGAGTCCAATCTGTTGTTTGTTTGCTATGTTTTTATAACTAGCAGGACTTTTCAGTGTTCAGACTACAATAACCCCTCCTCTGATATCTCACTGTCAATGCTCAATCTCTATAGAGAGCTTGAGCAATAATATCTGAAAAGTGGTTTATAGCATATATTAATCATATACTTATTAAATTATAGTCACCACTCCAGGCTGAAGAAAGCCAAGTGCACATGAAAAAGGGAGGAATTTCCAACTCATAACCTTCAATATTAAACTATGGCGGATTTGATACTCATGATTTCTTCATTAATAATTCATTATTATTCATCAAGCTATAACTTGTATTTTTTTTAAATACAATTTATTGCTACAAAACCAAATAGACTGAATATTTGAACATTTTACCAACTTTTCGGTAACAATACATTAGATTCAAGAAAATACAAGTTATTGCTGGTAATAATTAATGCAAAAGAACTAACATCTACTAAGTTATTGAAAAATGACTTACTCTGGTGCACAAGCAAAGAAGATGAAGAGAAAGGATAAGTATACCAAAGTTTAACATTAGGTAGTTAACATATATTTAAACTAATCTACATGAATGATATTTATATTTATTTATAACCTACAGTCTACAAAATAATGACTATTCAGATAGATACAGTTATGGATGAAAGTGTTGGCACTCATGAAATTGTTCCAGAAAATGAAGTATTTTTCCAAGAACATTATTGCAACAACACGTTTTGTTATTCACATGTTCATTTCCTTTGTGTGTTTTGGAATAACACAAAATAACATAGAAAAAAGCAAATTGCACTTAATTTAATGCAAAACCCCAAATATGAACTGGACAAAATTTTTGGCACCCTCATCTTAATATTTGGTTACACACCCTTTGGAATCAATAACTCCAATTAATCACTTCCTATAACCATCAACAAGCTTCTTACACCTCTCAACTGGAATTTGGACCACTCTTTCTTGTAAACTGCTCCAGGTCTCTCCTATTTGATGGGTGTCTTCTCCCAACATCAATTTTTAGATCTATCCACAGGTGTTCAATGGGATTTACATCCAGACTAGCCATTTCAGACATCTGCAGCTCTTTGTTTCCATTACGATTTCTGGGTGCTTCTTGAAGTATGCTTGGGGTCAATGTCCTGCTGGAAGACTCATGACCTAGGACACAAACTCAGCTTTCTGATACTGGGCACTACATGGAGATCCCAAAACCTTTTGCAATCTTCAGATTTTATAATGCCTTGCACACAGTGAAGGCACCTAGTTCCAGAGGCAGTAAAACAACCTCAAAACATCTTTGAGCCTCCACCATATTTGACTGTAGGTACTGTATTCTTTTCTCTATAGGTCTCATTCTGTTTTCAGTAAACAGTAGAATGATGTACCTTACCAAATACCTTTATCTTGATCTCATCTGTTCACAAGATGGCTTAAGGTACCGTCACACTAAGCGACGCTCCAGCGATCCCACCAGCAACCTGACCTGGCAGGGATCGCTGGAGCGTCGCTACACGGGTTGCTGGTGAGCTGTCACACAGGCAGATCTCACCAGCAACCAGTGACCAGCCCCCAGCCAGCAGCGACGCGTGGAAGCATGCTGTGCTTGGTAACTAAGGTAAATATCGGGTAACCAACCCGATATTTACCTTGGTTACCAGCGCACACCGCTTAGCGCTGGCTCCCTGCACACCTGGCCACAGTACACATCGGATTAATTACCCGATGTGTACTCTGCTACGTGTGCAGGCAGCAGGGAGCCGGCTTCTGCGGACACTGATAACCACGGTAAACATCGGGTAACCAAGAAGCCCTTACCTTGGTTACCCGATATTTACCTTAGTTACTAGCGTCCGCCGCTCTCACGCTGTCAGTGCCGGCTCCCTGTTCCCTGCACTCCTAGCCACAGTACACATCGGGTTAATTACCCGATGTGTATTCTGGCTATGTGAGCAGGGAGCAGGGAGTCGGCACTCGCCGCGTGAGAGCGGCGGACGCTGGTAACGAAGGTAAATATCGGGTAACCAAGGTAAGGGCTTCTTGGTTACTCCATTGGTTACCAGCGTCCGCAGAAGCCGGCTCCCTGCACATTCAGTTGTTGCTCTCTCACTGTCACACACAGCGATGTGTGCTTCAGAGCGGGAGAGCAACAACTAAAAAGTGGTCCAGGACATTCAGCAACAACCAGCAACCTCACAGCAGGGGCCAGGTTGTTGCTGGATGTCACACACAGCAACATCACTAGCAACATCGCTGCTATGTCACAAAAGTCGTGCCTCAGCAGCGATGTTGCTAGCGATGTTGCTTAGTGTGACGTGGCCTTTACTCACAAACAATTTGGCAAATTGCAAACTAGATGTATCAATGTCAGCAGTGGTGTCCTCATTTAAATGTTGTCGGATAGTTTTCACTTACACTGATGCACTATGAGCTTGGAGGACAGCTTGAATTTTGTTTGGCACTTGGGCTGCTTGTGCACCATTTAGACTATGCCGAGTTGCAACTTTTCATCATTTTCTCTGCCATCCATGTCCAGGGAGATTACCTACATTGCTATGGGCTGTAAACTTCTTGATTATATTGTGCACTGTGGACAAAGGAACATCAACATTTCTGGAGATGGACTTTTAACCCTGAGATTGTTGATATTTTTTAACAATTTGGGTTCTCAAATCCTCAGACAGTTCTCTTCTCATTCTATTCTCCATGATTAGTGTGGAACACACATACACACAATGAAAAGATTGAGTCAACCTCCTCTTTTTATCTGGCTTCAGGTGTGATTTTCATATTGCCCACACCTGCAACTTTCCACAGGTGAGTTTGAACGAGCATCACCAGCTTGAAACAAATTTGTCAAGCCACAATTTTTTACAGCCCATTTTGGGGCTTTGTGTGAAATTATGTCCAATTTACCTTTTAATACCTGTTTTTTTGTGTTGTTCCAATACACAAAACGTAAACAGACATGTGTTATTTCAATACGTTTTTGGGAGAAATATTTTATTTTGTGGAACAATTTTAAGGTTACCAACATTTTTGACAATTACTATATATCCTTCCTTAACCTTTTGGGGGCTTAACAAATCCCAATGAATGCTGTGAAATGAACAGCCTGCAAAAAAAACAAATTTTAAATTATGAGAACTTAGAGTCTATATCAAAATTCATGAAAAATAGGAGGCTTTCACCCCCGGAGATGAGGATGAAGATCCACGGAGAGTCTTCAGGGTAAGTTATTTTATTGTTACTGTACTGATTATACAACGCATTTTGGCATGAAATTAGGCATTAGGTATCAAACATAAAAATATGACATCAACTCAACACCCCATATAAAATAAAAACAGTCTTACCTTCTATTGTGGCCCAGTCCAGAGAATTCAGCGCCACTCTTACTGGAGGGTGATGTGACATTGTTGTGTTGTATGTTCTTTCCGTATACGTGCGGATTTTCTCTGGGTTCTTTGATTTCCTCCCAGACTCCAAAGTCATACTGATAGGGAATTTAGATTGTGAGCCCCAATGGGGATAGTGATGATCATGCCTGTAAAGCGCTGTGGAATTAACAGCGCTATATAAGTGACTAAAATAAATAAATAAATAAATGTGCCATTAGCTGCAGCACATCAATAGTTTGTCAGGGTGGATGTCAACTCTGCTGAAATAGGAAAGCATGCAGCCGACAAGCAAATTACCTGCAGCCAGCATGTGACAAAACATTGTAGCGTCACTCTCCAGGAAAAGTGGCTCATTCCAGAGATATTGGTGGGAGGCATACAATGTTTTTATCTGTTACAAGGTCCTGTATTGATTAACCCTTTATGAACATTGCAGAATTGCACTTTTATTTTGCCATATTTGGAATCTATTTCTCGCTTTCAAGTACATCCCATGATTAAATGAATGATGTCATACAAAAGTAACAGTAATTTTGCAAAAAGCAAGCCCTAAAACGGCTATGTCGATAGAAAAATAAAAAAGCTGTGGCTCTTGAACTAAGCGAAGGAAAAAACTAAAGAGTAAAAAACAAAAATTGCCCCATCCTTAATTGGTTAAGTGGGGATTGTCCAGTAGTGGACAACTCCTTTGAGTTAAGTTTACTAACTAACCTGTTAAAAGGGAACCTGTCAGGTACAATATGTACCCAGAACCACAAGCAGTTCTGGGTACATATTAGTGATTCCTGCCTAACAGTCCCTGTATACATTAGAATAAATAGACAGATCTTTAGAAAAGTATTTCTAAAGATCGATTATTATATGCTACTGAGGCCAGCACTTAGTCGCAAGGGTGTTACTTCCCTTGGCTAGTTGACCCTCATAACAAGTTAGCACATCCCAATAACAGGGATGTGCAAATATGCTATGGAGCAAACTAGTCAAGGGAAGTATTGCCCTTGCGACTAGTCGCTGGCCTCTTTAGCATATAATAAACGATCTTTAGAAATACTCTTTCTAAAGATCTTTTTATCAATGCTAATGCATACCAGGACTGTTAGGCAGGGAGGGATTAGCAATATGCACCCAGAACTGCTCGTGGGTCTGGGTGCATATTGCACCTGACAGGTTTCCTTTAATAACTAAGCTATAAAGGTTAACTTGCATCTATTTTCCAGTAAATATTAAAGAAAACCTCATCATGTACAACAACAATATTAAAGTACCTATTGACTAAGAAAAAATATTGAACATCATAGGGTCAAAGGATATCTTACTTTTTTTAATGCTCATATGATTAATGCTATAACTAAACCTTCCCAGTAACTGAAGAATAGAGTATTATTGGAAAGATAAATCGGAAAAACATATGTTGTGGAATATGTCACTTTCCATTAATCCATATTAACAGAAATTCTGTGATATGGTAAAATTTATGATTTGATAGAACCGTTTTATTACAAAGACCCTCTAAAGTGCAGTCATTATAATGATAAAACTTGAGCTTCTCATATGTCTGGTATTAGCCATCCATTGTTCTAATATGGTAGATTGTGCTAGATAAAGATGAAAAAGAAAGTTTGGCCACATCTTCTAGAGTTAGTAATGAATTAGTTTAATACCTACATCTGTAGTACATGTGTAGCAGGCTGAATTTGGTAATAAACTTTCCTTTAAATTGCTGAATTTTTATAACTCAATAACGCTATAAAAAAATCATATCTTATATTGCAGAATATATAGAAGAAAGCCTTTTTTTCTGGAAGGCATTATTAAATGACCAGATAAGTATAGATATGCGTAAAGCCTATGAAAAAAATGAATTCAGCAAGTCTGAAGAACAGTTAATGCAAAATAATATCTATAAAACAAAACACTAATTAGTTCCAGAGTCTTCCCTTTGCCACAGAAAATAAAATCTCTATTTGCTGACTGTGCTCAAGCAAGGCATTTTTGATGTACACTCTATGATTAAGTTGTAATCTAATGTGCAGCTCTTCTGTGTGTAATAGTTTACATCCAAGTAAAACAGCATCAATATGTTTTCAACAACCTAAATGTCATGCTTAACTCATATTTCAATTAAAATTATGCTAACTAAATCTCTGGCTGGAACTGAAATTAAATAATAAAAGTTTTGATTACTTCCTTCATCAGATCATGTGCTCCTAGATTGAAAAAATATGTGATTTACAGGGTTGGAATTGATCACTTTCTACATCTACTCCATTCATTGCCACAAAAAAAACTAGATTTAAAGCAATAGTGAAGAGATAAATTGTCAGAAAATTATTTTCAAAAAATGAAATGGTCTATGACTCCCTTCACTTGGATGGTCAGCCACCATTGGGCAAACACTGGTGGCCTGGTGGTATCCGGGACAGTTTTCATTGGTTAGATGATAAATTCTAGATTGTGGGAGTCCAAACAGATGCATCTGATTTGTATCATCATCAGTCCCTTTAACTGAAGTAGAAGGTCATTGGCTTGACCACTACTATACTTGAACTTCTCCTAGCTGTGGCTTTGGTTTAGCCGAGGGACTAAAGCGGGCTGTACACGCAACGACATCGCTAACAAGATTTTGTTGGGGGTCATGGAATTCGTGACGCACATCCGGCCTCGTTCGCGACGTTCTTGCCTGTGAAACGCACGAACGTCTGTTAACAATCAAAATTACTCACCTAATCGTTGATCGTTGACACGTCGTTCTAATCCCGATTATCATTGCTGTTGCAGGACGCAGGTTGTTCGTCGTTCCTGCGGCAGCACACATTGCTATGTGTGACACTGCAGGAACGAGGAACATCACTATACCGGAACATCACCATACCTGCGGCCGCCCACAATGAGAAAGGAAGGAGGTGGGCGGGATGTTCGGCCCGCTCATCTCCGCCCCTCCACTTCTATTGGACAGCCGATTAGTGACGCCGAACAAACCACCCCCTTAGAAAGGAGGCGGTTCCCTGGCCACAGCGACGTTGCTAGGCAGGTAAGTATGTGTGATGGGTGTTAGCGATGTTGTGCGCCACGGGCAGCGATTTGCCCATGATGCACAACCGATGGGGGCGGGTGCTTTCACCAGCGACATCGCTAGAGATGTCTCTGTGTGTAAAGCTCGCTTAAGGCCACAATTTGTTGAAGTCCAGGGGTCTGACCATTAATTATCTTGCATTTAGTGAATTGGTGATAAATGATTCTCACTGGCACAGCTTTTAAAGTAGATGTCGTGAAAAGCCCTTTAACTGGAAAAAATAATTTAGTGTTGTTTTATGTGCACACAAGTAGTAGTCAACTCTTTCATCTCAACATAGATATAGGTTCATCTAGGAGTCATAGTGGTCCCAGCAGTAAGATATTTACTCATTGGGTTCTAGTATTGACTACTACTAAAAGGGAGGTCTCATCTTGACATCCACTTCATATATTACATTTTAGGGTATATAGATATCATAAGACAGTCCCTGTTCCTAAAGAGGGGCAGCTGGCACCCACACTGCAAAGTAGAAGAGCAGCATGTGCGACAGTTGGATTAGTGTGATATAATAAAGATACAAGGTTATACCTTACATGAGTGCCAGGATTTCACTGGTTTTACCCTCTTTGTGCACCACCGGTATAGTGGACTTCGGATAACTTTGAAAGTCATGAATTTGGGACTCCCTCTATGAGTCAGAAAGGAGTGCCGATAACAGTTATTGAAGGATTTTTTTTATATGTTACATTCATTTGAATGGTTGTATTAACTGAGCAGGTTGTGGAAAGGTTCTTTGAAAACAATATACTATATGCCCTAACCCTTAATAGTCAGGCCAATGTAAACCAACGCCTTATACAGAATCTGTCACCAAATTTCACAAAACAAACTGGATACAATACTAAACAAATGTCAGACCTATTGAGGCTGGTGTTCTTACTTTGAAAATCCATGTTAGAATGATTGTATTTCTTTTCTAAAAGTTGAAATCTAGTAAAAGAGTGAAAGTGTTAATGAATCCAGGTTTATTCCTGAGCTCAACTACAATATTGCTCCCCTATCTTGACTGACAAGCTGTAGCTTATACAGAGCAGTCTAAGATTATATCAACAGCAGGGAGGAGGGACACTGAGGAACCTGTCAGTAGGAATAAGTCAGAGAGTAATTTCAGTTCATGAATACACTTTGTCTCATAGGTTCAGTCTCTTGCTGATACCAATTTTCAAAGTAAGTACACCTGCCTAATAACATTTACAAAATGTGTTTAATAATGTTTGCAGTAATGCAAAATCTGCTGATGGCTCAGTTTTAAATGGAATCTGTCATTGGGTATTTTGCTAATTAATCTGAGAGCAGCATGATGGAGAGTCAAAGGCGCTGATTGCAGGGATGTATCACTTATTAGGCTGTGTACTGTAGTTTCAATAGCATCAGTATTTTATCAGCAGGATATTATCACTATAGGACTAGGTATCTCATGCCAGGCAGTCTAGCTAATCTGTATAATCCAGCCCCCACCACTGATTGGCAGCTAGCTGACAATTTAAAATGTACAAAGGAAGTTGTCAATCAGGGGTGTGGTCGGAACTATTCAAAACTACTGGGCGTTCAACAATAGATAAAACAATGTTTTTACCAAAACTACACCAAGCAGTCCAGTAGATAATATATGCCTGGAATCAGGCTCTCTGCCCCTACATTATTCTGATCTCAAATTACATAGCAAAAACCTGATGACAGAATCCCTATAGAGGAATGTTTCTCAAGAAAATATATATTCAAACTCAGTAATCATTTGATTATGAGTAACATGAGGCCGATTTGTTTACAAGGTTATTATAAAAAATGATGTGGACATCCTGGCCAAGCAGTGAAATGTTTTAGTACAAGACCTCCAAATATTGCCAACTTTAGCATTTCCCAATAGTGAAATATTATGGAGAAAGTCACCATATTTCTACCTTTACTGCACAATATGGCCAAATAAATCTTCCAATATAAAATGTTTACTATTATAATTCTACTTCTATTATAATACAAAACATCTTCTAAGTTATAGCTTAAAGAAGACAAATATTTTGTTTCTTGATACTTATCAATCAGTGGAATATTAAATTTTTCTGGGAAAGCACAAATGCAGGTGACAGGAAATGATACTTCTTATCTTTTAGACTGTCAAGCATGGTTCAATAACATACATTCGCTGAGTAAGTACAGTGAATCCCTTAAGAAAATTCAATTCTCACTATTTTTCAGAAGTAGAGAGCACTTATATTTCCCAAACAGTTTAAACTGTGTAATGTGATGAGAAATCAAAAAATCTGACACAAAATAAAAAAGGTAATAAAGGGACATTTGAAATGTTTTCACTGTAAAACATCCTGCCAAGTCGCTTTAACATTCATCTTCAGGATGTCACCGGCTTCAGCGAGCTTATGAGAGCTGATACAATGTCTTGATAATATGATATTCTTTTTGCAAAGAAAATTACTTTCATGAAGATCCATAGGCTTTATTTGTCTGTTCAAATCCTAGAAACAGTGTATTTTACAATCAATATATAAAAGTCCTATCAGCGCTGAACATGTAACCTATTTTATGAAGACCTGTGGATATGAGACATTCGGACTACCGTATTTTTCGGACCATAAGACGCACTTTTTTTCCCCCAAATGTTGGGGGAAAGTTGGGGGTGCGTCTTATGGTCTGACTATAGGGCTGCGGCTGGGAATGAGGGTGCTGCAGGTCATCGGGGGCACGAGCAGGCAGCAGCAGCGCCTGCCGTGACCACATGGGCCCGCTCATTACATATGCACGCCCATCCTCCCACCCATCTCTCAGCGCTGAAGCCGGTGATGACAGGTGGGCGGAAGGATGAGCGGGGACGCGCACATAGTAAAGAGCCGGCCGCATGATCACCCCTGGCAATTACAGCCTGGAGTGATCATGTGCGGCTGTATTCACTGCTCCCCGCGCGTCATTACCAGCGCGGGGTGCAGTGAATCAGTACACTCACCCGTCCCCGTGTGTGGAGCCGGCCCCCTGCAGCACGCGATGTCTTCCTGTCTGTGCCGGTCAGCTGATCTGTGCCGGTCAGCTGATCTGTGCCGGTCAGCTGATCTGTGCCGGTCAGCTTATCTGTGCCGGTCAGCTGATCGGCACAGACAGGAAGACATCGCGTGCTGCAGGGGGCCGGCTCCACACACACAGATCAGCGTGCCAGAGAGGAAGATGTGATCGGTGCTGCAGGGAGTGAGGAAAAGGTGAGTATAAACGTTTAGTTTTTTCTCTGTGCTATAGGATACAGGCCATATACCAGGATGGTATATGAGCACGATGGGGGCATATAGCAGGATGGGAGTACCGTATATGAGCAGGCAGGATGGGGGGTATGTGAACAGGCTGGATGGGGGGGTATGTGAACAGGCTGGATGGGGGGGTATGTGAACAGGCTGGACGGGGGGGGTATGTGAACAGGCTGGACGGGGGGGGTATGTGAACAGGCTGGATGGGGGGGTATGTGAACAGGCTGGATGGGGGGGTATGTGAACAGGCTGGATGGGGGGGGTATGTGAACAGGCTGGATGGGGGGGTATGTGAACAGGCTGGATGGGGGGGTATGTGAACAGGCTGGATGGGGGGGGTATGTGAACAGGCTGGATGGGGGGGTATGTGAACAGGCTGGATGGGGGGGTATGTGAACAGGCTGGATGGGGGGGTATGTGAACAGGCTGGATGGGGGGAGTATGTGTGAACAGGCTGGATGGGGGGTATGTGTGAACAGGCTGGATGGGGGGGTATGTGTGAACAGGCTGGATGGGGGGGGGTGTGAACAGGCTGGATGGGGGGTGTGTGTGAACAGGCTGGATGGGGGTGTGTGAACAGGCTGGATGGGGGGGGGTATGTGAACAGGCTGGATGGGGGGGGTATGTGAACAGGCTGGATGGGGGGGGGTATGTGAACAGGCTGGATGGGGGGGTATGTGAGCAGGATGGATGGGGGTTTATAGCAGGATCATATACAAGGCAGGAGGATCATTACCAGGATGGGGTACCTTAGTAGAGAATTTGGGGACATTACCCCCATAACAGTGTCAGCAGCAGATCCTCGCCCCATAACAGTGTGTCATGACCACATTTTTTGCTTAAAGTTTTATTTTCCCATTTTCCTCCTCTAAAACCAGGGTGCGTCTTATAGTCAGGTGCGTCTTATAGTCCGAAAAATACGGTAATTGATGGTTAAAAAAACATAACAATGATATATTCACAATGAAAATATTGAGGACTTAAGTATTTACTCCATTTTTATATGTACTTATAGCCTTGACATGTTTATCAACTTAAAGGGAACCTATCAGGTGCAATATGCACCCAGAACCACGAGCAGTTCTGGGTGCATATTGCTAATCCCTGCCTGACCATCTCTGTATACATTAGCATAGATAAAGAGATATGATATGCTAATAAGTTAGCTCCTCCGCTCATTCCACCCTCTTACCATGGTAGCCTACCCATATTGAAGTACTAACATGGTAGTCAACAGCGGTGACATGTGTACCTTTGTCTGCTGTGACTGTTGATCTGAATGACCAGCACTTCCGGTCATGCACAGTATGAAGCCAGGTGTATGCGTCCCGGCTTCAGAGAGGTCTAATGCACATGACTGGAATGGCCAGGACTCCTGATCAGTGGACACAGGTAGGCACATCACCACTGGTGATGCTGTATTGAATAGCATGTTAGTACGCCCCTGTGGGCGTGCTAATATGCTAAGAGGGTGGAATGAGTGCAGGACCTAATGCCCTTATGACTAGCCCCTGTGCTCATTAGCATATGATAAAGAATCTTTAGAAATACTTTTTCTAAAGATCTCTTTATTATGCAAGTGTATACAAGGACAGTTAGGCAGGGATTACTAATATGCGGCCAGAACTACTCATGATTCTGGATGCATATTGTACCTGACAGGTTCACTTTTAGGATGGCCTATCACCAGATCAAAACTGGTCATGGTCAGTTTTTGCTTTTATTTGATTTTTGCCACTTTCTGAGACCCATTTTTTTAATCTTATATTGATGGAGCTGTATGAGGGCTTGTTTTCTGCACGTCGAGTTGCCATTTTTATTCATATTACTTTGGGGCATATACACAATTTTGATAACTTTTTATTGCATTTGTAGGGGGAATTGCATCAATTAAAAAATTCATTTCTGGCTATTTGGTTTCTTTATTTTTTTAATTTCGGCATTGACGGTATGGGATAAAAAATTATATGTTATTTGTTCTTGCAAATATACATGCAGCAATTCCAAATATGTAATTTGTTCTCTATATTTTGCTATTTACATTTGTAGAAAAGGGGTGTGATTTGAACTTTGATTTGCTTTTTTATTTGTACTAAATAATCTTTATGAATTTTACACTTTTAAATAGTCCCCTGAGGACCCTGTGATCACCTATGCAATACATTGTAACACATCAGTGGCAGTTATCACTTCCGACCGTCAGTGGCACCCTTCGTGGCATGACCACATGGCAGCCGGGGTCCTCTAAATGCCCACATGTCTGGTGATCTCCCATGAAACCCAATATTGCTGCTATTATATTATTGCAGTGTATTGTGAACCTGACAATCTTTTATGAAGCCACCTGTTGGGCTTCATAAAGGATCTTACATGGCAGACTTGGGGGCCCTCAGAAGACCCGAGTCTGTTATGGCAATCTATCCCTCAGATGCTTTGTGGATGGCTATCCGAAGTGATAGTCACCAATATGAAGTCTTTGTGAGGTTAAAACTATATGGCATTAGCTTACTTTTGGGTGCTATCTAAATAAAACAGCTGGTACCACAATGGTGGCGGTCACTAAGGGGTTAAGATAGGGCTCATTGCTACCAAATATAATATGAAAACATGTAATTACAACGTTTTTTTCCACAATCAATATTTATTACCTATCCACCTCTAGGACTTGCACCGATCATTAGTATGTTTCAGTCTTAACAACATGGCAAAAAACAGTATTAGAGTTAAAAATGAGTTTGAGTACTGAGGCACATGCAAATTTTGGGGAGTTACAAAATATATCAATAAAGAGCAACTAAATAGTTTCATAACCCCTATAGAGATGTATGGAGAGGCAATGCAGATGTTTGTGCAATTGCTGGTGAGGATTTTTTGTGACAGGGGTTGTGCTATGACATTGACATATTACATGGCAACAATGTAGTATTTAGACAGCTTGAGACTGCCAGAATGGTCCCAAAAACTCATGTGCCGGTCCCCCTCTGTTATGAACAGGAATGGTCTGCATGTGAGAACCAATGGGAGATTTTTCCCATTCATCTAGACAAGAATATGTGAGGTCTGGCATCGAGTAAATCTTAAAAGATTTCGATTGAGTTAAATTCACGACTGTGTACGGGTCAGTCAAGCTCTTTCACCCTAAACTGTTTATGGACCTTGCTATGTACGATGGGGCACACTCATTCTGGAACACAAAAGGGGCAAGAATATAATAAACACAAATAAAATGTATTGGTATGCTGATATATTAAAGGGTTTTTCCAGGAATTTTTTTTCTAAATTTAATAGACTCCCACAGGGTAGAAATAAAAATTGGGGATGTACTTACACTCTCCTGTTTCGGTGCTAGTTCTTCAGCACTGCCTCTGGTTCTTGTTGTCAGGCCGCAGCTGTGATGTCACTTCAACAGTGTTGCTGCCAGTCACAGGGTTAAGCTGCTCATGTTGTCTACTTTGCCAGGGCCACTGAGACCAAAGATTATCTACAATGCTGTGATATTAAGAAATTGCTGCAGCCTGTCAGTTAAGACTGCAGGCAGCGGTGAAGAGCTGGCGGTGGAGTAGGGGAGAGTAATTAAAGCTCAGTTTGTTATTTTTACCCAGCAGTACCCTATACGACAAGATTTCCTTTGAGATTTCCCTTTACTGGATCTCAACAGCGTGGGTCAACCCCTGAAAAAAAACTATAGTCTTATTCCTCTTCCACCATTTTTAAGTTGATACAATACACCAAACAAAGATCTGTCCATTAGACATTAAACTGCCAGATAGATAAGCGTGATTCATCCACTCCACACAACACTTTCTACTACAGTCTCATCAGAATCTTCCATAGCAAATGTAAGCTCTAAAAAATGTACACTCACCTCAACACTAAAGCGGGCTTTACACGCTACGATATTTCTAGCAATTGCTAGCGATATCGTACGCAAAAGCACCTGCCCCCGTCGTGCATGCGATATCGTGTGATCGCTACCGCAGTGGACATTATCGCTACGGCAGCGTCACACGCACTTACCTGGTCGTCGTCGTCGCTGTGACTGCCAAACAATCCCTCCCTCAAGGGGGAGGTGCGTTCGGCGTCACGGCGACGTCACCGCGATGTCACTAAGCGGCCGGCCAATCAAAGCGGAGTGGCAGAGATGAGCAGGACGAACATCCCGCCCACCTTCTTCTTTCCTTATTGCGGGCGGGACGCAGGTAAGGTGAGGTTCCTTGCTCCTGCGGTGTCACACACAGCGATGTGTGGTGCCGCAGGAACGAGGAACAACGTCTATAAACAACTATTAACAATTTTTGGTTTTAGGACGACCTCTCCATGGTGAACGATTTTCCCCACTTTGGAGGACGTTTAAGGTCACTGGTAAGTGTTACACGCTGCGATACAGTTAATGACGCCGAATGTGCGTCACTAACGACGTGACCCCGACGATAAAACATTAACGATATCGTAGCGTGTAAAGCCCCCTTAACCCTCTACAAGTCCTTCACTCACCTCTGTTATCCATCCTCGTCGCATCATCTTATCACCACCACAACCACAGGCCCTTTTCGCATGAGGCTCTCATGATGTCTGAGATGTTTCTATACAAGAGCACTTAAGATCATGACAAACTTAGGGAACACACACTGAAACATCCTGTACCTCATCAAAGCCAGATGTTCCTGCCTAGCTTGTTATAGCAACGATATGGTGCAACAACAACTGGTTTGATGACAGTGAGGAGCAAAGGGACTGCATGAGTGAGCTGTACAATGGGCTTATGAATTATTTTTAGTTTTACCATTTTTATGACCCTTTACGATTCAGCAAAATGGCAGCCATTGGCCCACCATGTTGCTGAATATACATGGAAGTGAATAACAAAAAAAATCAACATTTTGGAGATTTCGGATTTTTATAATATTTAACTAAAATTCAGTTCCTCTCATATATATATATATATATATATCTATATATATATATATATATATATGCTCATCTCTACTCATCTGCTTATTTTGCATTCCTACAATTCATATATCGAGACTAGAGATAAGCAGATCTGATGATATTCAAATTCATCAACTTATGTGGATTTTACCAGGAAGTTCGTTTTGCAGTGAATTAATATACTACACAAATTGAATGTCCCTTAATAAGCTCTGGGTATGGAGAGACCCCAAAGCATAATAAATGTTAAATGTGAACAAAAAAAACAAAGAAAAAATACTCACCTCTCCTGTTCACTGTCCCCTGCACAGTCTTCATTTTTCTGCCGCTAAAGGCTGAAGTCATGGGCATCTTCATGCTAGACTGAGATTTCTGGCTGCAACTAGGCCTGAGATGTCCTTGCCCATGTCCTGTGCTTAGCTGGAGGACCCAGCCTAGAAAGTACCATCAAAAGACTATGGAGCAGGAAAAGACATTGCCACGATTTTATGATGCACATGAACCTAGATGTCCTAGGCCTAGTCACAGTCGGAGTTCTCGAACTACTCTGAAATGGTCGAGGTTTTCTGGACCTGGGGTGCAGTTGTGAAAGAGGGAGAGTGAGCAGCGGAGGTGGCTGGAGATGTGAGCAGTGAAGTATCGATTTTTTTTTGTTTTTGCTGATGTGCTATGGTTCAGCTAAATGGCAGCCAGCCAGAAACCATTATACTGGATTTCAGTTGAGTGAAGTAAAAAAATCAGAATTCTGTAGAATATGATTTTTTTTGTAGAATTCTAGTGGAATTCAATTCTACTTGATTAAATGAATCCAAAGGCCGCTTTACACGCTGCGATATCGTGACCGATATCGCTAGCATGCACACCCGCCCCCATCGTTTGTGCGTAACGGGCAAATCGCTGCCCGTGGCGCACAAAATCGCGCGGACCCGTCACACATACTTACCTGCCTAGCGACGTCACTGTGAGCAGCAAACCGCCTCCTTTCTAAAAGGGCGGTTCGTTCGGTGTCATAGCGATGTCACTAAGCGGCCGCCCAATAGAAGCGGAGGGGCGGAGATGAGCGGGACGAACATCCCGCCCACCTGCTTCCTTCCTCATTGCCGGTGGCCGCAGGTAAGGTGAGGTTCCTCGTTCCTGCGGTGTCACACATAGCGATGTGTGCTGCCGCAGGAACGTCGAACTACATCGGACACAAAGCAGCAATGATAATCGAGATTAGGGGGGCATGTTACTGATTAGCGATTTTGAACGTTTATGCGATGATTCAAAATCGCTCATAGGTGTCACACGCAACAACATCGCTAAAGCGGCAGGATGTGCGTCACAATTTCCGTGACCTCAACGACATCACTTTAACGATGTCATAGTGTGTAAAGCGGCCTTAAGTCTAGTAAGAACTGCTAGTCTTCAGCAAAGTGATGGGGTGGTCATGTGCAATCAGTGCCAAAAGAAAGTGAACATAGACTGTAGCTAACTCTGGTTTGAGGTAGGCAGTTACGTGCCAAAATAGTTGAGCTACAACAATCAAGTTTATGCCTGCACAATATTCTCCAAAGGAAGGTTCCACTTTACTTAGAAACTCACAATCGCTCACAAAAGAAAAATTAAATACAAAAACTGCTCAAAGTTCATTATTCCCATTATTGCTTTTCATGATTGAGACAGGAATATTTACTTCCAGGTCCTAAAAACTAGAGACACGGGGTACAAAAACAAGCAGGTGCAGCTGTGGTACCGGTTGCTTAACTACCGTAAAAATGACTGCCAGTTACAGAAATACCAAAGCACAGGAGTTATGCCAATAGTGTTATTTGCTTTGCTATACTGTTCCTGTAACTCCAACTTTTCTATAGGAGTTAAACAAAAAGCATAGTGCACATCCCCCAACTGTTTTTGTAATTCTGCCTCTGGCTGTAGAGATCTGGGTGCAGTTGTTCCTAGCTCATCAATGAAAGGCAAAGATTAGAATCACACTTTAAGAGCAGACGAGGGAATGAGTAATGTGGAAGAAGTTGTAGTGTCTAGAGTATGTACTAGGTGGCAGTGGGAAGATTCCAAAGGCCACTTTTCCTTCTCCAAGGTAAGGGTAGACTGTTAACTGAATCTTGTCCAAGTTAGTGGAAAAACTAACTACAATGCAATTAAAAACAAAATAGGAGGGGGAGGCAGGCAATCAGATAAAAAAGTATAGGCAAGCAATACTGCACTGTGTAGGCACTGCAGAGCCGCTGTTAGTGTGCCCATTGGGTACTATTGCATGGCAAATTCCACACATGGCAGCTTATAAATGGAAGCAGACTTTTACTGAACATTAAAGAATACTTTCATTGCATGCAGTAATACAGAAGAGTATGATGACGGGAGGAGAGAGGAGCTAGAGGCAGAGGGAGGGGCTAGAGGCAGAGCTCCGCCTGCTCATCCCTCTTCCATCTACATAGAATCTCATCAGCATCAACTGCTAGCTCCCATCTCAGTAATTGGAAAGTCGTCACTGAATACAGATTTTACCTCAGAACTGAGAATTTGGATAATCACTGATCAATTCTGGCAAAGAAAAAAGCTAATTTATTTGATACGATATAATACAAAGTCACTTACTTTCATGTGACTATTGATTTATGAAATGAAAATTAAAATTATGGTTACACTTTAAGTTTCCAAGTGTTATTGCAAATAATATTTAGATTATTGAAGAAGTAAAGAGATCAAAATAGAGAAAATCAAAGCAAGGTGTATATAAATGAGTCCCTATTCTCAATGTAACCTCTATTATCCTGAAGTTTATTGTCATATATTGTAACACACAAATCTAGAACTGTGACTATTTGCCAAGGAACCTTGGTCAGCAAACCCTCTTGGAGAGATGTATTTGTCCCTCAGGCGATACTTTGAGAGACTTTCCCTCTTAACATGTCTACTAAATGTATCTTGTTAACAGACATTACTATCAACAGGAGTTAAGGCAAAGCCGTCTAATCTTTGCATACAATTCCAAAAGTCCATATGTTACAAACACTTATATGACTGTTACTTAACAAGGCTAAATAGCATGTTGTCAGACTTTGTAGACACTTTTAATCGGATAATCCTAACAGTATGTGGAAAGCGAGGCAAAGGAAAAATCTGCTGTAACAAAGACACAGTTACAGTTCACCTTCAGTGAAGAACAATAATGCATTATTAAATTCACTTTCCTGCTCAGTGGTTACACTTAGCTGACCACAGCAAATTTGCTTTCTGCCTGGTCTTCACAAGTTGGCAGAAAAATAGATTCTGTCACATTTAGTGGGTTCTGAAAATGACAGGATGCCTCTCATGGTTCAACTATAAACCAAAATCTTTCACAAGTAAATATAATTACAAATGCCTTTTGTCACGTATTTCTTCAGAAAGATATTATGTAGGGAATATTGTTGCAGCAAATATCAGCAGGAGCTCAAATGTCAATATAAGAAGAAGTGATACTGGACAAAGGATTTTATGGATGATTTTAACACTTGTTCAAAGGTTAGATTCTAATATTATAGACTGGAATCTCTGTCTATTTATATATCATCTATCTATCTATCTATTTATCTATATATCCCTCTATCTATCTATCTATTATCTATCTATCTATCTATCTATCTATCTATCTTTGTCTCATGTCTATCTATCTATCCCTCTATCTATCTATCTATCTATCTATCTATCTATCTATCTATCTATCTATTATCTATCTATCTATCTATCTATCTATCTATCTATTATCTATCTATCTATCTATATATCCCTCTATCTATCTATCTATCTATCTATCTATCTATTATCTATCTATCTATCTATCTATTATCTATCTATCTATCTATCTATCTATATATCCCTCTATCTATCTATCTATCTATCCCTCTATCTATCTATCTATCTATCTATCTATCTATCTATCTTTGTCTCATGTCTATCTATCTATCTATCTATCTATCTTTGTCTCATGTCTATCTATCTATCCCTCTATCTATCTATCTATCTATTATCTATCTATCTATCTATTATCTATCTATCTATATATCCCTCTATCTATCTATCTATCTATCTATCTATCTATTATCTATCTATCTATTATCTATCTATCTATCTATCTATCTATATATCCCTCTATCTATCTATCTATCTATATATCCCACTATCTATCTATCTATCTATCTATCTATCTATCTATCTATCTTTGTCTCATGTCTATCTATCTATCTATCTATCCCTCTATCTATCTATCTATCTATCTATCTATCTATCTATCTATCTTTGTCTCATGTCTATCTATCTATCTATCTATTTATCTATTATCTATCTATCTATCTTTGTCTCATGTCTATCTATCTATCTATCTATCCCTCTATCTATCTATCTATCTATCTATCTATCTATCGATCTATCTATCTATCTATCTTTGTCTCATGTCTATCTATCTGTCTATCTATCTATCTATCTATCTTTGTCTCATGTCTATCTATCTATCTATCTTTCTATCCAGTGGTGTAACTAGAGTCCGATGAGCTCCAATGCAAAATTGGTTCGGACCTAACCCTCCCTTCATTATGTAGTAAATACCCCTTCCTGTCCCCTATCTTGGGCCACTTTCTGGTAAATATGTTGCCCCATCAAAATAAATATGTCACCCATCCTGAGCCTCTTCATAGTAAATATTTCCTCATCCTGGGCCCTTTTTAGTAACTATGTCCCCCATCCTGGGTCCCTTTCTGGTAAATATGTCCCCCCATCCTGGTAAATATCCCCTAGCACAACATTATAAGCTATGCGAAAGCAACTGCTATCTATTCCAGTCAATTTTGTCAAATGGTGTTCCCCCCTTCCAAGCCCTGCTATGTGACAATATAGTAGTTTTCCTTCATATATGGGGCATCAGTGTGCCCCGGAAAAACTGTACAACAAATTTTGTGAAGCACCTATGGGTTCAAAATGCTCACCACACCTCTAGAGAAATT
Organism: Anomaloglossus baeobatrachus; assembly: GCF_048569485.1. Classification (NCBI taxonomy): domain Eukaryota; kingdom Metazoa; phylum Chordata; class Amphibia; order Anura; family Aromobatidae; genus Anomaloglossus; species Anomaloglossus baeobatrachus. Next base: position 596,247,817 of record NC_134354.1, on the reverse strand, counting down.
CCTTGAGGTGTGTAGTTTCCAAAATGCGGTCACTTGTAGGGGTTTCCACTGTTTAGGCACATCAGGTGCTCTGCAAGCACAATATGGTGTCCACTATCTACTCCAGCCAATTTTACGCTCCAAAACTCAAATGGTGCTCCTTCCCTTCAGAGCTGTGCCGTGTGCTCAAACAGTAATTTTTCACAAAATATGGGGTCTCAGCGACCTCAGGAGAAATTGCACAACACTTCTATGGTCCACTTTTCCCTGTTACCCTTGTGGAAATGCAAGATTTGGGCTAAAATAACATTTTTGTGGGGGAAAAGTAAAATGTTCATTTTTTTTCTTTTACATTTAATTCTGTGATGCACTTGAAGGGTTAAAAAACTTGTTAAATGTGGTATTGAGCACTTTGAGGGGTGCAGTTTTTAAAATGGCCACAGCTCCTGGGGACACAGACTGCAATTCAGCTTTAACGTGTATACAAAAGACAAATACAGCATTAACCCCGGAGGGTCTGGAGCACAAATTCATTTTATGAGCCCACTCCTAAGACACATGCATTAATTACTTTAAGGATCTTCCTGCACTTCTATACAGGCGATTAATTTTCCCTAACTACCCAGGAAGGACAGGATATTCCTACCCTGAACTCCACTGTGGAGGGAACAGGAAAAACCTCACCATATTGCCACTTTTTTTGGATTTCTTTATACATATGCCTATGAGTAAGGAGGCTACTGTCTGTTAATCATTAAAGAAACCTCCAAAAAACACTTTTCTTCATAGTAATTTAGCGACTAATGTGATCAAGGTCCTGGAAGACCGAAACGTTATTGTCGCAAAATTGTCGCAAGTGTCACATGTCTTTCAATTATTGCTATCTTGCCTTCTGTATTAAAAATCTATTAGCATTGAGAAAAAGAGATATCTTTATTCATTCTTGCCCCTTGAGAGTGCAGTGTTATATTTATATATGTTTTTTTAAAATGGTGTTACTTTTGGGTAATTTCTGTCACATAGGCCCCTCAAAGTTACTTAAAATGTAATGTGGTCTTTAAACATGTTTGGTTTTCTAAATTTTGTTGGAAAAATTAAAAACTGCTGATACATTTTTAACCCTTCTAACTTCCTAACAAAAAAAGTTTCAAAAATGGTGCTGATGTAAAGTAGACATGTGGCAAATGTTATTTATTAACTATTTTGTGCAGTATAATTATCTGGTTTAAAGGTATAAACTAGTGTTGAGCGGACCCGAACTGTAAAAGTCCGGATCCGCGCGATTTCAGGATCCGATCCGGGTCCGACTTGGATCCGGGAATCCGTCTGCACGATCCGGGTCCGTTTTTTTTTTTTCTTTTTTCTCTCTCTCTCGTCCCCGGATCCGCTCCCCCATTGACTTATATAGGTCCGAACTCCGGATCCGATCCGGACTTCTTTGCCAACCTGCGGCTGATCCGCCGGACCCGGATTATTCACGATCCGCTCAACTCTAGTATAAACAATTCAAAGTTTGAAAAGTGTTACATTTTCATATTTTTTTGCCACATATTAGATATTTTCATAAATAAACACAAATAATACTGAGCAAACTTTGCCAACATGTAGAACAACATATCATGAAAAAACATTCTCAGAATTACTGGCCTAATATTGAAGCATTACATAGTTGTCACCTCATAAAGTGAAGCTGGTTATATTTGAAAAAGGAGGCTCGGTCATTACCGTAACAAGTGGCCCAGTCCTTAAAGGGGTGGTACACTACAAAGCATAGTGGCCACATCGACGTGACAGAAGGATTTTTTTAAATACCTTCTGTTGTCATGTTTACCTGTTAGCAGCGCTATGGCGATCAGCTCACCTTCATCACGTGACCCGGGCTGCAGTGACCTCTGATGTCCAGTGATGTCACATCAACTTTCTGAATTGGAAGTTGACCCGGCATCCCTGAGGTAGGACCCAGTCTCTGTGAGTGATGGAGCTGTGGGCGGAGTTTTACCGCACATCACAGCCCAGCATCACTCGTGCTTGCGGTGCTCTGTGGTGCAGGAGACAATGCACAAGATGATACGTTCAATGAAACCCAGCATAGGCATTGTTTAAATCAGGGTCTTGTCGTCAGTGTATCTTATTTTATTTATTTAGCGCGATGTTTATATATATACATGTATATATAAACAAGACCCTGATTTAAACAATAGGTAATACCTTCTCTTTAGATGTAAATTATTATCTGAAATAGTGAGCCATGATAAACAGTTTTAATTAGCAGCAGCGCATTAATGTCAATAAAGCAGTGTCAAAAAGAACAGGTAAACAATAAAGGTTTATTGAGGATGAGAAATTGGGTTCACTTCTGTTCTAAAATCAGTTTCACCCCTGCCCTTGTATCCCTGTCAGCCAGTGTGTGCGTACCGAAACAGTAAAGTTTGATGTTTGTACCAAACACAGAGTTTATAAAAAAAAAATCACTGTTGAAGTTCAGAGTTTGGGTGCTTTATGTATGTTAACCACTTGATCAAGCAATATTGTGCTTGGGTACACTGGGTGCTCGGCTTAGTGCGAACCTCTAGCAGTGTCTAAATGGCTCTCACTGGGGTTAAAACAGAGTTATTAAATGTAGTGTGTACAGAAAAAAAGAAACTATATTACCCTGCTTCCCCCGGAAGTGCTCTAATTATAACTGGCTGTATGTGGGCCTAGAGCCAAACTGCACAATTAGTGGCTTCCAAAGGGGTTCAGGTCAAGTCTGAGTCCCGAACTGAACTTTTCCCGAACACAGCTTCGACAGGTCAGCTCTACCAGAGATGACCAGAACTACCATACCACACACTGAAAAAAGAGGCTTCAAATGAGATATAAATTCTCCAAATGGCACAAATTTTACCAGGAAATACAATTCGCATTGACTTTAATCTCTATGTATTGAATGTCCCTCAGGTGGCACTAGAAGTAAAAAGTGGCGCCAATGACCATATCGGGGAGAGCTGAAGTGGCCAGAGTGGTGAGCTGTGAGGTCAGAAAAATGGGGGCCAGCTGGAACAGTGTGGAGTAAAGGCCCCGTTACATGCAACGACGGATCTAATGATATATCGCCGGGGTCAAGGATTCCGTGACGCACATCTGGCATCATTAGCGACGTCATTGCGTGTAACATGCATGAACGACCGTTAACGATGGAAAATACTCACCAAATCGTCCATCCTTGACACGTAATTCATTGTCCTAAAATAGTTGATTGTAGAGGATGCAAGTTGTTCGTCATTCCTGAGGCAGCACACATCGATATGTGTGACACCTTGGGAACGACGACCTCCAACTTACCTGCGTCCACTGGCAATGAGGAAGGAAGGAGGTGGGCGGGATGTTATGGCCGCTCATCTCTGCCCCTCCGCTTCTATTGGGCGGCCGCTTAGTGACGCCACTGTGACGCCGCATGAACCGCCCCCTTAGAAAGGAGGCAGTTTGCTGGCTACAGCGATGTCGCTAGACAGGTAAATCCGTGTGACGGCTCAGAATGATATTGTGCGCCACGGGCAGCGACGGGGGCGGGTACGCTCGCAAGCGATATCGCTAGCGATATTGCTGCGTGTAACACCCCCTTAAATGAAAAAAATCTGCATTCTGGGGAATATGGATTTTTGTAAAATTGAATTTCACTTACATAAATTGCCAACTCTACCTTTGATGGAAATTTAAAATATATTTATATTACTAAATTACTTTAATCTAGTATGTGATGATTAAGAAAGTCTCATAAAATGGTGTCTGTTTTCAGCACAAATATAAAAAATTTAAAAAATAAGACAAATCAGAGACTGCAGTTTATGAGATTCTTATAAGCAAAAAGAAATCTATCTTCTAGTTTATTTACTACTGCATGGTCATACAATAATTCCAGAATTTCTGCTAATTCAATTTTCATCGAGTACTAGGGAAGTCGGATTAAGGGGAATATTACATGTAATAAATAAATAATTGTAACTTAATACATTTCTGCTCATTAAATAGACTTCACACGTACATAAGATGTGTCTTTAAAAAACACATAAACTTAAATTCCTAGCATGTACAGTAAAGGAAGGAAATCAAGGTGGCAGCTGCTGTATGAATACATTATTATCCAGCTGTAAAAATAAAAATGGCCATTATAGCTGATTATTTATGAGTCATACATTGATTTAAGGATCTGATTCAGTGATTGCTGAGGCGATAATTGCACTTGTTAATTAACAACTTGTTACTTACAGACATGAACTGTAAAACCAGAAGGGTTTTTTGTAAATATATTTTAATGTATAAGTGTATATTATTAGGAAATGGTAAGGCTAACTGAAAAGCAAGAAGGCAATAATCATATAATAAGCAGTCAACCATTATCTATTACTATAGTTACCCAACCTATTTATGTATTTTTATTGTGTTTGGAAGAGTTTTCCTAAACTTGTTTATATCTAGCAAATTTACGTATTACTATGACTATAACGTTTATGGGTGGATTTAAGGCCTCATTACACATAGCAATGTCATTAGTAAGATCGCTGAAACGCCACAGATTTTGTGACGTAACAGCGACTTCACTAGCGATCTCACTACGTGTGACACATAGCAGCAACCGGCCCTCTGCTGCGATATCGCCGCTCGTACCTGAACGTCCTGGTTCGTTATTTGATCTTTGGTGTCCCACTGGGCAGCATGCTTCACTGTGTTTGATGCCATAACAACAACGAGCGACCTCGTTGGCACGCCTGGGTAGAAACACTACGGCTCTATCGAGGTTGAGAAGTCAGAATAGCTGCTCTGTGACAGGGTCCCAACGACTGCCAAGGTCGTTATATGGATTGCAGCATCGTTGCTGTGACGTTAATTAGATCTGCCTGTTTGCCAGCTAACTAGCGACCATGTAGTGACATACCAGCGATCCTGACCAGGTCATATCGTTGTCGGAATCGCTGGAACGTCGCTACGTGTAACGGGACCCTTAGGCTAAACCTATATGTCTGACTGAAAAATTGGCCACTGTTTATTGCCTTAATCCAATAGATAGCAGCCTGATATACTTACCTTCCACTCTTCTAGGCTGCCAGTTAGTTACGAGCACCACTGTACTGGGTACTAATATTGTGCAGTGTCAGGATGTGAAGAACAATAGCATGCAAGAGACTGTGCAGTGGCACCCATAGCTAACATGGGAAGGAAGGTAAATATAGTTTCTTCTGATGTCATATCATAGGAAAACTTAGGAGATTGACACTGACCAATTTAGAGGCAGCACAAAATATTGATAGGCTCATCCAAAAGCAATAGCATGGGTAACTGGGTACCTGATCCTAAAGCAAGGAGAAAAGATTGATGGGCACCTCCCTCTGACTTCTCCCTGCCAGACTTGGCTGGACTGAAAAGTCTTTCCATCTTTGCATATGGTTTTATCCTGAGGAAGAAGCAGGATTGCCTTGAAACCATTTTAATCCCACTTGGATTCATTTACACGTTTTTTCACAGCAGTGTTTAGGAACCACATATTCTCTTAAATATCATCTTTATATACAGAGAGAGATTAATAAAGCTAAGCAAAGTTGGAAGAAAACATTGGGTTGGGGTAAGGGGAACATACTGGACATGATTCTGCCCATGTTTCAGGGATCATGAATGTCTTCTTTTAATAAAATGGTCTGAAATTAATAATGATGGGTCAGGATACATTAAAATGATTTTATTGGATTAAATATTACTGATCTGGGATCTGCAAATAATCTAGGCAGCTACAGTTTGATACTAATATACAGCTCTTGGCAAGAGTTTGAAATTCAAATAACAATCTGATGTGGGGTTGGCTATTAATACAGAGGTTCTAAATTCAAGTTTTGCCCTGTCCTTTTACATAAAGCCATGGACTTTGAAAGTCTACTTTTACGTCTGCTATGACAGGCTGCTTGCATCTTGATTATGCATGCATGATCAGGATAAACATTTGTTTAACATTTTTTTGGAAATAGGATTAGTCAGAAATTAACAACTCAAGATTTGCTACACAAAATTTTGCACAAACTTCACCAACTGTCATGTCAGCATCGGGCTCTGTTCACATTGCAGATTCTGACAATCCGCTCAATGGTTTCTCTTGTGTCTGGCATCTACATAGGCAGACTTTGAAAAGAGAGCCAGCACGATCTGAAATTGGCATGCATCATATAAAAAGTGCAAATTCACAGATTTATTCCAACTGTACTATAATAAAAAAAATGAGATTTTTAGCAAATAATTGATCAATTCTTTGAGCCACCCCTGCCAACGTCACGGCAAATCTCAATAGGGGGGTCCTAACCTATATTATTATCAATTAAGCACCATACTTGGATCTGGTCCGCCTTTATCAATGGTTGCTGTCTGGCACTGGGAGAGTCAGTTCTGATATAGTCCTGGTATGTGTAGAGCTTGCTCCACATGCTGGGACCTGGGCTGGCCTCTATCCACTATTGCCTCTTTTGCAACATAGAAGCGGTTATATATACAGATTACAGGTATGTGTGCTCTATTATGGTTCCGATTTTAACTTTATCTAGGAGGCCGCATGGCACATGAAGTACAGAATATAGTGTAGGACCCCCCTATTGAGATTTGCCGTGACGTTGGCAGGGGTGGCTCAAAGAATTGATCAATTATTTGCTAAAAATCTCATTTATATTACAGTACAGTTGGAATAAATCTGTGAATTTGCACTTTTTATACGATGCATGCCATTTTCAGATCGTGCTGGCTCCCCTCTCTCATAGGCAGACTTTGGCATTGACCTGTTGTGTGCTGATTCATAGGCAGGCTAACGGGAGTTTATCTCTGCTAGTCTGCTTGTTAAGTTCTTTTGATTGCATGTGGTGGGGAAGCCAATCAGATCTGCTCCCCTTTTGTTTAAGCTGGATAAATTCTTCTACCCATGCCAGCTATAGTTTCTATGTTGGTCTATGAGGTGTGATGTCCCAGATTCTCTGGTGAAAAGTGTGCTATTTGCTTATTGCAGTTGTGGAAGTTTACCTCTGTTGTGTTGTAACTTTCTTCCTCCTGTTGTGTTTTCTCCTGAATCTATTATTGTCTTTACTTATGTGTGTGTGCGCGCAGTGTGACAGAGTTTTGTTTTTTCGCTTATCAGTCTATATCTGTGAATCTGGGAGGAGGAGGAAACAGATCAGGACTGGTCAGGAGTTGGGCCAGAAAGGAGACTCAGGCATCCCCACCATTAGGGGTATCCATGAGAATAGGCATAGAATAGGGGCCCTTGGTTCCCCGCTATCTCAGAGTCATCGTGACAAGATTATTGTTACCTTTCAACAAATCATAGAGGTTTTACAAAAAATATATTTTGTATATTCCTACACACCATAAGATCATATCCTCATCAAGCACGTTGTAAATCCGTGATGATGTCAGAGATACTCACTTGCTACTTAGGTCACCTATTCGGGGTGATAATACTATATGCAATAAACAGGGGAGATATAGAGAAAGGCCTCGATAGTAATTACTGTTAAGGTACTGTCACACATAACGAGATCGCTAGCGAGATCGTAGCTGAGTCATGGTTTTTGTGACGCAGTAGCGATCCCGTTAGCGATCTCGTTATGTGTGACACCTACCAGCGATCAGGCCCCTGCTGTGAGATCTCTAGTCGTTGCCGAATGGTCCAGGCCATTTTCTTCAAAGGCAATGTCCTGCTGGACAGGACACATCGCTGTGTTTGACACTGTGTGACAGGGTCACAGTGACTGCTGAGATCGCTATACAGGTCGCTACTGAGTCGTTGGTAAGGTCTGACTGTGTGACATCTCACCAGCGACCTCCCAACGACTTACCAGCGATCCCTATCAGGTCGCATCGTTTTCGGGATCGCTGGTAAGTCGTTGTGTGTGACTGGGCCTTTAGGCTAAAAGAAAGAGATGAAAAGACGTATATGTCCCTGCTTATCTTGTGAGCTATTTGAAAAAGAGCTTATCACAATTCGGTTTTCACTGTCTGCTTCTTTAGCCAGATCACCCTTGACAGGGGTACCATGGGTAAAGCAGATGAATTTCAATA